>NC_142075.1:11757500-12057500 GCF_059756535.1 Pantherophis guttatus | reverse complement strand
TTACCAAGGCCTCACCAAGGATAAAGAAGTTTCTTTGGGTCTGGCTTAGCATGAATCCAGCATTTATGGTTTGTAGGTTGTGACTTATGACCTAGCCAAATGTAGTTTATTCAACCATCTAAGATCTTGGCTATGTATAAATCTGGTTATAACCTATGTAACAGACTTGGGTTCAAAAAGTCGAATAATCCAAAGGCCAAATTCTAAAATGCCAAACTTCCAAGGACTTGAGAATAGTCACACTAGGGATGGATGTTGGAAAATGCAGTTCCCTCACATCTGGAAAGCATCAGGATGAGGAACGTTGGACCATTAGGTAGAGTAGTAGCCAGCAATCTGGGATCTGAAGAAACAAGACACCTAAAATGCTGGGCCAGGATGCTGAACTAAGCAACATTAAAGCGTTGCAGCTCTTAAGAGATGAAACCAAGGTGACAAATAAGGCTTCATCAGATCAAACATCCAGCTGCAGAGAGCAATGTGTTTGCTCCCTTTCAAGTTCTTTGATGTTTTGCTTCCTTTGCCACTGACATGCTTCTCTCCCCCAGCCCAGAATTAGATTTTGACTTTGTCAATTAATTCAAAAGCAAAGAAGAGCTATTCCTCAAAGAACACGGTGAAGATCTAAATTGCTTCAGGACTTCCAGAACCCGTCCCATTAAAAAAAAAGAGAAAGATCTGTGCTCTGCAGTGTCTCTTTCATATTGCTTCTAAGGCTGAACGACAGAAATCAAATTGCTAAAAGAGGCAATTCGGTATTATGGATTTGTAAAGGAAGAAGGGAAGGAGAGTAACAAGATTAAACACATGCACACCCAGACACAAGCCGGAGCCTAAAAGATAGGTTTCATCTGCCACGCTAGGAGATAAATCATATAGTCCTAGGATCAGCGAAAGAAACGGTATATAACAGAATTTGTAACTAATCTCATAAGGGACTATCTTAGCAATACATAACTGAATAAAATATTATACACAGAGGGAAAAAAAATACCTACAATGCCTTGCACTACATTGCACTGAAAAATTAATTTAGGATATTAACCCAACTATCTATCCTTTCCCCAACCCCGTCTGCAAAGCAGGGGTGAAACGCTCCCAGTTCGGACTGGATCGGGCGATCCAGTAGCGATTGTGGCAGGTGGTTCAGAACCGGTAGCGATGGTGGCGCAAGGCTCCGCCTACCTGCCCGGATGTCGTTACTTCCTGGTTTTAACCAGGAAGTAATGTGTTTTTTACCCTCTCCGCATGCACAGAAGGTTTTGCGCATGCATAGAGGGTCTGCCTGGCGCATGCACTTCCGAACCGGTAAGGAAGGTAAGTAGATTTTACCCCTGCTGTAAAGATCTATGTATAATATATGGAAATTTTATTCATTCATTCATTCATTCATTCATTCATTCATTCATTCATTCATTCATTCATTCATTCACATTCATTCATTCATTCATAAAATATACAAATAAAGCTTTGCAAATAATTTTAGCAAATCACCTACATTCTCATAATCTTTCATAATCTTCATAGCCTTGAAAGTTTTTAAGAAGAGACTGGACAACCATTTGTCTGAAGTGGTGCAGGGTTTCCTGCCTAAGCAGGGGGTTGGACTAGAAGACCTCCAAGGTCCCGTCCAACTCTGTTATTCTATTTCTATTTCTTTCCTACAAAAATATTTAAAGCTGCTCTCACTAGGATTTTTCCAATATTGTGCAAATACAATTCTTGCTACTGTCAACACATGTACTATTAAATACACAACCCTTTTATCATATTTTTCAGGTAATATACCTAACACCTATTTCTGGCTTTAAATCTATATGTTGCTTTATCATGTTCTCAAATCATGTATATATTTTCATCCAGCATTTTTTTTTTTTGCTCTTGGACATGTCCACTACATATAATAGTACAAGCCAGGTATATGATTACATTTCCAACATTTGGCGGACATGTTTTTAAACATCTTTGCTAATCTTGCCAAGAATATTAAGGGTTCTGGACTGGACTGGGAAATAGTCCCAATTCACATCCCAGAAGGACTGGCTAACCACTGATATAATACAGCAAGAAATCTGAATGAATTTGCTATGAATTTAATCCTGATAAATCACCAGAACTTGGTCATTGTAAGTGTGTATCATGGAATTCATTTGAATTAAACTGAAAAGTACATTTCGCGAAGATGGGAAAAGGGACAACTGTCATTACCAGTGAGAAAAAAAATTATGTAATGAAAATGAATGTGTTGCCTGGAATAATGTTTTTGTTCCAGAGAGTACCTGTTTTGACAACTGATGCGCCATTTAAACAGTGGCAAAAGGAGATAGATAAATTTGCGTAGCAGGGGAGTTAAGTATAAGGTGTTGCAAGAGGCAAAGGGAAGAGGAGGAGTAGGTTTACCGGATTTGGAATTGTATTTTGTGGCTTGTTGTTTGCTTTGGATGAAAG
This sequence comes from Pantherophis guttatus, assembly GCF_059756535.1. Taxonomy (NCBI): domain Eukaryota; kingdom Metazoa; phylum Chordata; class Lepidosauria; order Squamata; family Colubridae; genus Pantherophis; species Pantherophis guttatus. The sequence goes on along the minus strand of NC_142075.1, from coordinate 12,055,052 downwards.
AGTGGGTGTTGCTGAGAAATAGAAGGCTTTTGGGGTTAGAAGGACACGACCTAAGATTTGGGTGGCATGGATATTTGTGGCACAATAAAGTCAAGGTTAATGTGGATTTTAAACATCGTTATGTTAGACGTGCCATGTTGAGAATGTGGAACAGATACACCCAGGATGTGCTTCGAACACTCTTGTCCTGCCTACTATTTGGACTCTGGAAAGAGTGTGGAAAAGAGCAACAAAAACTGATTAGGGGCTGGGAAGCCAAAATATATGAAGAATGGTTGCAGAAACTGAACCAGAGTCTAGTGAAAAGAAGGACCTGGGGTGACATCGTAGCAGTGTTCCAATATCTACGAGGTTGCCACAAAGAAGAGGGGAGTCAAGCTCTTCTACAAAGCACCTGAAGGCAGGACAAGAAGCAACAGATGGAAACTAATCAAGGAGAGAAGCAACCTAGAACTAAGGAGAACAATGAACCAGTGGAAAGGTTTGCCTTCAGAAATTGTGGGTGCTCCATCACTGAAGGCTTTTAAGAAGAGACTGGGCAGCCACTTGTCTGGAATGGTATAGAGTTTCCTGCTTGAGCAGGAGATTGGACTAGAAGACCTCCAAGGTCCCTTCCAATCCTGTTATTCTGTATTCTATCCAGCTGTGGGCTATTTTGTCTTTTATTTGACCATTCCTGCATAGTGTCTCTTAAGGACATTCTCACCTAACAGTTATACTTGGTGGATCCCTGCAGTAAATACAAACATGTAGCAATGAGACGTGGTGTCTCAGTGGCTACGATGCTGAGCTTGTCGATCGAAAGGTCGGCAGTTTGGCGGTTCAAATCCCTAGTGCCGCATAATGGGGTGAACTCTCGTTCCTTGTCCCAGCTTCTGCCGACCTAGCAGTTCGAAAGCACGTAAAAAATGCAAGTAGAAAAATAGGGACCACCTTTGGTGGGAAGGGAACAGCGTTCGGTAAGCCTTTGGCATTGAGTCATGCCGGCCACATGACCACGGAGACATCTTCAGACAGTGCTGGCTCTTCAGCTTTGAAACGGAGATGAGTACCGTCCCTACGAGCACATATGTGCGAGGGAAAACTTTACCTTTACCTTTAGGCAATGGAGACAGACACTTTTTCAGATGTCCCATTTCAAGAAAAAAAACTGTAGAGATTGAAATGGTATATATGGTTTCCACATCTCATTCCACATCTCTGATCGTGTGCCGAAGTTCCAAAACCTCAGGAGATGGCTGTTTTTCAGTTCTTTTTTTTAAAAAAATCAATCCTTCTATATTTCTTTCAAGTACTACTGTTTGTTGGAGTTGGGCAGGTAATCAATTTAAGTAGCCTCTTCCATGTTACCTAGGCATGTCACATCCACTGAGATGCCGTGGTACTGACACTCAATATATAAACTGCTTTTATGCATCGTAGCTAACCCTCTGAAACCAAGTCCACCTCTATCCAGTTTAACCAGTGAGAAATGCTAGCTTCTCTTGGAGAGAAACCCAGCAATCAGACTTGATAGGAAAATAATATGGAAGACATTTTCTTCATGCTGACATTTGGCCTCCCATCCAGCTGTACTCCATTCAAGTAGACGGCTTTTATCACCGAGCTGCTTGGAGACACAACATTGTTGTGGCTAAACAAGAAATATTGGCTGCGTCACTATAACATGACTTCACATCTGATCCAGCCAAGCGTGGAATCTGGCCTATTCAAGATCAACTCTTCGGAGGACTCAAATCTCAGATCAGACAGCACAGTTTCAGAAACTATTTCAAGCTTCTCTAGGAACCCCAATGTAGCATCACCTCTGTGGATGATTGAGGGTGACCATATTAATGGGACTCCTGAAATCATTATGATGTAGTAAAATATGTCACATCTAGAGGAATATACCGAAGTTCACTGAAGAGCACAGGACATCTCTAATACATCTCTAATACTTATTTTGTTTAAATTCTGAAGATATTAGCAAGGGAAACACTAACATGAAGGGTTAGCTGGGCAACTCTTTTGCATTTGGATTGGCAATTAGGGGCACCCTTAGGTCACCAACAGAAGGTTATATTTGTAGCTCAGGGTTGAACTGCTATGGAGTCCTTGGTGCTCTCTGAGCTTGGTGGGCAAAGAGAGCTCATAAAAAATTGACTCCTGGCAAGCAAGCAATTAGGGAGGGAGGGAGGGAGGAAGGAAGGAAGGAAGGAAGGAAGGAAGGAAGGAAGGAAGGAAGGAAGGAAGGAAGGAAGGAAGGAAGGAAGGAAGGAAGGAAGGAAGGAAGGAAGGAAGGAAGTCACTATTGAAAGTGCCTGGACTTCCATGGTGTCTCAATGAAATCCCTAAGAAAATTATTTACTCTCCAAAACCGTAGAAATGGTGGTAGACTTTAGGAGAAGCCCTCCCATACTACCACCTCTTACAATACTAGACAACACAGTATCAACAGTAGAGACCTTCAAATTTCTAGGTTCTATCATATCTCAAGACCTAAAATGGACACCTAACATCAAAAACATCATCAAAAAAGCACAACAAAGAATGTTCTTCCTGCGCCAACTCAGGAAGCTCAAACTGCGCAAGGAGCTGCTGATAACAGTTCTGCAGAGAAATTATTGAGTCTGTTATCTGCACCTCCATAACTGTCTGGTTTGGTTCTGCAACCCAACAAGACAGACACAGACTTCAATGGATAATTAGAACTGCAGAAAAAACAATTATTACCAACTGCCTTCCATTGAGGACCTGTATACTGCACGAGGCAAAAAGAGGGTTGTGAAAATATCTACAGACCCCTCACATCCTGGACATAAAGTGTTTCAACTCCTACCCTCAAAACAACGCTATGGAGCACTGCACACCAGAACAACTAGACACAAGAACAGTTTTTTCCCAAACGCCATCACTCTGCTAAACAAATATTTCCCTCAACACTGTCAAACTATTCACTAAGTCTGCATTACTATTACTATTAGTCTTCTCTTTGATCCTATCACCCATCTCCTTCCACTTATGACTGCATGTCTGTAACTTTGTTGCTTGTATCCTTATGATTTATATTGATTGTTTCCTGATTGCTTATTTGTACCCTATGACAAATCATTAAGTGTTCTACCTTATGATTCTTGACGAATGTATCTTGTCTTTTTATGTACACTGAGAGCATATGCACCAAAGACAAATTCCTTGTATGTCCAATCACACTTGGCCAATAAAGAATTCTATTCTATTCTAAAAAAAAAAGAGGATTGAGAATTTTATTGAGGAGGAGAGCACTTGATATGTTTTCTAAGAAAATGTCTTATTAAGCCAAGGCCACATGACTATTACTTTCAAGCAACCACATCTTACACAACTTGTTTACTTATGTGATTCCTCACTACAAAGAGCATTTCATCCAAGAGCCTTGGTGGCGCAGCAGACTAAAGTGCTGTTAAGTAGCACTTAGCTGCCAGCTGCCTGCAATTACTGCGAGTTCAAATCTCACCAGGCTCAAGGTTGACTCAGCCTTCCATCCTTCCGAGGTAGGTAAAATGAGGACCCGGATTGTGGGGGCAATAAGCTGACTTTGTATAAAAAAGAACACCGCCTTGGGGGGGTGGGAGAGCGAAAGCCCTACTAAGCAGGTATATACAAAAGTATGAAGGCTATTGCTTAATGTACTGTAAGCCGCCCTGAGTCTCCGGAGAAGGGCGGCATATAAATCGAACCAATAAATAAACAATAAATAAATAAATCCCCACAATCTCTACAAGACACGTAAAAAAGCAAATAGTTTTGGAGAATTATTTGAAAGTAGCAAAACTATAGTGAAGGTAATATGCATAATCAGGCAAAAAGATGCAAAGTGCACATTCAAACCCAACAATGAGAATCTTTAGTCAGAAAATTCTGTGGTGAGGTGCTCTCTGAGTTTGGCTGTTTTCTTGCAGACCAAGCTAAGTAACATCATCAGTGCTGGAGGAGGAGGAGGAGGAGGAGGAGGAGGAGGAGGAGGAGGAGGAGGAGGAGGAGGAGGAGGAGGAGGAGGAGGAGGAGGAGGAGGAGGAGGAGGAGGAGGACGACGACTAGGACTGGGGGGTTTTTGGTGCTCTCTAAATTTCGTGGTTTTCTTGTAGATGTTTCACTACCCAACTAGTAACATCATCAATGCTAGAAGGGAGTGGGGTTTGCTCTCTTTTTATATACTAATGGCTTAAAATATAAAAATATATAAAGAGACCACTAGGAGGTTTATCTGTGTCCTCAGGGTCACCTGAATAGTGCAAATGGGTGTGGAGCCTTCTTGGCTGCAGGAAGTTTTCTGCTCTGTGTCCCTTCACTATTGAAGACAGACGCAGGCTGTCGGGGATGAGTCTGCATTCTCCGCATCTCAAACTGAAGCGCAAAGGGTTCCAGTTGTGTGCAATTCAAACACCTGCACTACTCAAGTGATCCTGAGGACACAGACAAACCTCCAAGTGGCCTCAATGACTCTCTAAAAAGAATGCAACTGACCAGCTGTCTGCAAGGAATATAATGTTGTGATCTGCCGGCAGCCTGCAGAGCTGGCAGCAGAGTCAGATAGTGAGGAGGCTGGGGAGGAACATGGGCCAGTCCTGGAGTCTGGGGAAGGCTTGGACGAGGGCTCTGTGTTGAAGGCAGAGAGGGGGCCAGGGCCATCTGGCAGTTATGTGCTGACTTCGGAGCCTCCAGAATCTGACATCAGCGAGACAGAGGAACAGAGGGAGCCTGTTCCCAGTGTGTATATGCGCAGAGCTGCCGGAAGGCAAGAACAGTTAAGACAAAAGGGACGACTCGGAAGTAGGGCTTGGAGATGATTGGCCCCTCCCATAAGACATAAAGGAGGAGCAAAGGCACATGAGCCTTTGCAGGAAGCAACTTTGTTCATGCTGGTTGGTGTAAATTCTGAAGCTCCGTTTTGACTCTGTGCTCCGTGTGGCCTTGCAAAACTCATTGCCAATTAGGCCTTTGGCAGCTTGTCAAGGGAGATAAAGGTGGGTGCTTATCAGCCTTATCCCGAAGGACTGTGGCAGACTTCTGTTGGACTCTTTACGAACTCCTTGAGACTCATTACGGGCTGTGAATGAACAATAATTCACAGCCGTTGAAATAAAAAGAGGGTTTTTGGGACTAATCGTGTGCTTTTGACTGTCTCAGGAAGCCTACGTAAGAACATATAAATTCTTCCATTCCCCACGTTTCCATGGTAGTTTTTTAGCATCATTCATGCAGTTCATTTCCAATCAGGACCAATTTCTCTAACAGACAGAAAAGAGCCTCCTCCCCATTACTGCCCATCTCTCATTGGTTATTAATCCTGCAGCACTCAAAGAATGCTGGCTCTAACTCCCTTTAATGGTTGTCACCGATACTGCTTCAAGACACAACTGTTAGCCCTTGATGACACAAGTCAATAATGGGGGCAAGAGACCAAAGGGGGCAACTAACCAAGAGAAGGGGGGGGATGGTTCCTGACCCAGTTGGGTTCCTCAAACTCTTGAGGACTTGGTAAAGGTCAAAGGAGAGCATGAGGGTCAAAAGATTTTTTTTTTCCTCCTTAGGCTGTTGAATTTCATAAGAGGGTTCACTTTAAAAAGCGAGCTGTTTTTTTCCCCTCCCTTGTTACTTTTCAAAAGTTTAGGGACATAAGAAAGTTTGCCTCATTATGAATCAGTTCACTGGTCTATCAACATCTGCATTGTTTTCCCAGACTGGAAATGGCTCTTCGTTGTTTGAAAAGAGAGTCTTTCCCAGTTCCATCAGGAGATGGGGAGGTTGACCCTATGACACGCTGCAAAAAATGACTGAATCCAATTTCCAGTGGACAATGGGTGGAGACGCCACTCCCTGCCTCTCCAATGAGTTGAAGCAGCAAAATTATTCAGAGCAAAGGAAATGACAACATTCAGTTCTCGGTAATGCAAACTTTGTATACAGAGCCTTAATTTCAGAAACATCGACCCCGCTCTTCTTGGGTTTGCAAAACCCTTACATTTATCCTTAATGTGATCCATTAAAATGAAAACATGAAATGCAAATAAAAGAAATGCTAACGTTTAGGTTTCCTAAAGGCCTAGCAAAGATTAAGAACTCTCTCTTTCTTTTTAAGAATTAAAAGAAAACTAAGTAGGCAGAGCATTTTGCAAAGGGAGAGGGGGAGGGAGCGAGGAAGAGAGGGAGGGAGGGAGGGAGGGAGGGAGGGAGGAAGGAAGATGATGGGAGGAAACAAGCAAAGAGAAAGAGAAAGGGAAGAAGAAAGAGGGAGGGAAGGAGAGAAGGAAGGCAGGCAGGCAGGCAGGCAGGAAAATTTATTTATTTATTTATTTGATTTGATTTTTATACCGCCCTTCTCTAGCAGGATTCAGGGCGGTGAACAGCCAAGATAAAACATAGCATACAAAATTTAAAACAATTTTAAAAGATATTAAATAATTTCGGCCCACAATTTAAAAACACCCCAATAAAATCAATTATGAATTAAATCCGAAAGATGGGATCAAGCCAGCCTGGTTAGATGAAATAAGTGAGTTTTAAGGACCCGACGAAAAGTCCGGAGGTCCGGGATTATATGTATCTCTGGGGGTAAGTTGTTCCAGAGGGCGGGTGCTGCCACAGAGAAGGCTCTCCCTCTGGGGGTCGCCAGCCGACATTGTCTGGCCGACGGCACCCTGAGGAGGCCCTCTCTGTGTGAGCGTACTGGCCGGTGGGAGGCTATTGGCGGCAGAAGGCGGTCTCGTAGATACCCAGGCCCTAAGCCATGGAGCGCTTTAAAGGTAGTCACCAACATCTTGAAGCACACCCGGAAGACCACTGGAAGCCAGTGCAGCTCGCGCAGGAGGGGTGTCACATGGGAGCACCCCTTTGCTCCCATAATCCCCCGCGCGGCCGCATTCTGGACAAGTTGGAGCCTCCGGGTGCACCCCAAGGGGAGCCCCATGTAGAGAGCATTGCAATAGTCCAGGCAGGAATGATGGGAGATGATGGGAGGGAGGAAGGAAGCAAGGAAAAGAGAGAAAGAGAAAGAAAAGAAAAAAGGGGGAAGGGGAGGAAGGAGAATTCCCACCACATAATTAGTGCCAGCAATTCTTTGAAAACCCTACTGTTTTTCTAGAGCGAGCAAAGGGCACCATCCTCTCTGGATGCTGCACTGTTTTTTAAAAACCCACTTCACCAATGACATTTCACCCAATCTCCCCTATGCTGGAAGTGGAGGCTTAGTGGTTCACGATGCTTGGGAGAACCACTTCTTGCCTGACATTGTTGAGTGATAATGCAAATACTGGTTCAAGCAAACCACCAAACTCTCATTTACTAAGCTGGATTCAGAGTTAAAGGCTGTGGTGTGAACTCAGTCCTAGAAGCTCAGTACTCCGTGGTTTTCACCTCTACTTCTCCACCTCCCTTTTTCCCCGATAAAGAAGTTACTTGCTGGAAGTGTGGTACTCTGTCCATCTTTCTGTCCAAGTTACAGCCCAGTTCTTCCTGGGCAAACTGGCTTACAATCAAACCACACTTGCCCATTCAGTGCCCGGGCACATTGCTGCTGCTCCTATGGGGGGAGTGCCAATTTTGTATTCACTCGCCATTCAGATGCGCACGGACCCAATGCAATAAGAGTTGCGTGAAGGGATGGATAGGATTTCACCCCTTCTATTTTTGCAAGTAAATAGAGCAGAGCTTACCTGGAGCAACGGTTTCCAGCCTCCCTGAATCAAGCTTCCTAGTGCTGGTGCAGTGTTGAAGGGCGGATCCAGTAAAAACGAGGTAAAAAATTACATCGTCGCTTTCAACGTGATCATCTTCAGTAAGCAATATGGTGATTATGCAGTCACCCTAAGGGATCCAGGGAAAGAAGAAAAAAAGAGAAGAGTATGAACTTTTAGTTTTAACAAAATTTTAACATCCAATGATGAAATAGGCCCGTTTAGTAATAGGCGCCTTAGGTGGAATCTGAAAACATCTGGAGCCCCACTTGAACACCATTGGCATTGACAAAATTAACATCAGTCAATTTCAAAAGGCAGCTTTGCTTGGAACAGCTTACATCCTGTGACGTTATCTTTAAAGTTATTAAACAACATGTTCCTTTCCCAGATTTTGGGAAGGACTCGGTAGGAATGGGAATAAGAATATTTTTTATTGGTCAACTATAATGAGACACACAAGGAATTTGTCTCCGGTGCATAAGCTCTCAGTGTGCATACAAACAACAACATAATGGTAAGTCGTAAATCATAAATCATAAGATACAATCATGATCATAACGTACCAATAGGAGAAAGTAGTACGAAAGATAAGATGAGAAGGATGAGAAGATGAGAAGAAGAATTATAACAATACAGCCCTACTGCAAAATATCTTTAGGCATAAGACAGTGCTGAGGGTAGTAGGTGTTTAGCAGAGCGAAAAAAACTTTGTGTCTAGTTGTCTTGGCATGCAATGCCTTATAGCGCCATCCCAAGGGAAGAAGTTGAAGCAGTTTATGTCTAGGATGTAAGGAGTCTATAGATATTTTCTCAGTCCTCTTTCTGGCTCGTGCAGTATACATACAGGTCCTCAATGGAAGGCAGGCTGTTGCAGTTGTTTTTTCTGCAATCCTAACTATCCGATGAGGTCTGTACCTGTCCTGTGGGTGGATAAAAATTCCATATCCAATCTAAACATTTGGGTAACTGTGCAACCAACCATAATGAGTAAAATAGCATATGTTATTATGACAAATTGGATGAATTAAAAAATTTGATGCTAGAAGGGAAAAAAATACAAGTGGGTCTTACTAAGAACTATTTTTTTGAGCAGAGTACATATGTGTACTAATAAAATTGTACTCTGTATTATAGAATTATGTATTAATGATTGTGATTGGTACTAGGAGTGTACATTGAGGCAATGAATAATGAAAGATTGAAGGATGAATTTTTGATATCAATTGATGTGAAGAGTTAACTAAAGGAAGTGGGGGAAAACAACACGTCTTTGAATATTGTAGTGACATTGGAAAGGAAAAAAAGCAAATTAAAATTAAGATAGAAATAAGAGGGGAATAATAATAAGTAGATAGATAGATAGATAGATAGATAGATAGATAGATAGATAGATAGATAGATAGATAGATAGATAGATAGTTATATTGACACGAAGGCATATGAAAGAACAAAAGGAAGGTTTAGAATTGAAGGGTAAGATCGCTTGCCAACGGATCAGGAGGTAATTCAAAAAATTTACGCACGTGCAGAAATGGATAAACTAACCTTAGAATTAAAAGACAAGGAAGACTCAAAATATTTTAAAGTATGGAATAGATGGTATAAGTGAATAAATCAAAAGAAAAAAGGGTAAAGACCAAATTTAGGAAAAATCAAATGTAACAAATAAGCACCGTCAGGTACATAGAATAGGTAATAAGTCACTGTTTATATATGTGTGTACATACAATTACATATATTTAGTTTGTTTGTGGGGTTGTGTATTGTATATGTAATTTTATGATTGAGAAAAATGTGTATATTTTTGTGTTTTAAAATTTTTAAACTCAATAAAGTTTGTTTTTAAAATTAAAAAAAAAGAATTGAAGGGTAATAGTGAAAGATATGTGTATATGAAACTATGAAAATGAAATGTAATAACTAGGAGTAATAACATTATAATTATTAGGAGAGTCGACGGGAGCAGGCAAAGCTGGGAAGTTCGCTTCACTCACTAGTGCCTCGTTAGCGCCTCCTTAGGGCTGAAAAAATAATTCACAGCTGAGAGTCAGAGGGACCAAGCAAAACGCTTCACTGCTAGCGCCTGGTTAGGGCTGGAAAAAAGCTTCAAAAAAGCTACATTCCGAGTATAAGATGCACCCAAATTTTCAGCCTCTTTTAGAGGGGTAAAAGGGTGCGTCTGATACTCGGAAAAATATGGTACTTAACAACTGTCCCACTTAGCAACATAAATGTTGGGGTCAATTGTGGTCATAAGTCAAAAACTACCTGTATCTCCCACCCACCCAATCAGCTTGTTAGGAAGAGAGGCTCACTCACACCTTTCAGAGTGCCAAGCATCCTGGTTTAAATAAATCCAGAATTTTGCCATCGAGGAAAGCTTTCCCCTTTGCAGCAGCAAGGTTGCCTTGAGCTCCGAAAGAGCCGTTTAATTCGAGCGTGTTTACTTTCCCTGGTTTATTATTACTCAAATAATGTCATCTGTTAGAGATCACAACCGCACAAGGTGATTATTATAACCCCCTTCACTTAAAGCAGCTAACAAATGACTAGCTGCCCTTGCCAAGTCTCATTTGGAGGAAAAGGCTCCTGAGATCAAAGCAAATGTTTGGCCCAGACAGGCAAACAAAAGTATAAGTTAATTTCGTACCTAGTTTGGACTGACTAACGTTGACTTGGCTTGGAGCCCCACTGCCAATGAAAACAGATCGTTTTCCGCCATTCAGCAGACACTTAAAAACAGTCTTTTCTTTCGAGTCACAAACCTTTCCGAAAAGGTGGAGATGTGTGGAAGGATTTCCGAAAGGGGCTGGGGGCAGCAGGAAAATGGGGTTTCAAGAACCCCCATTTGGTTCTTGTTCTTTTGGTTTCTTTTGAATCCTGCCCTCACAATCTTTTTAATTATTCACTCAATTTCTAAACTGCCCCTCTCATCTAAGTGACTCTCCTGGAAGCCTCAACCTTTAATTAAGAGAAGAACCTGCCAGCTGCAAGAAGTCAGGAGCCAGGTTAGAGTTAGAATAAAATAGAATAATAGAGTTGGAAGGGACCTTGGAGGTCTTCTAGTCCAACCCCCTGCCCAGGCAGGAAACCCTACACCACTTCAGACAAATGGTTATCCAACATCTTCTTAAAAATTTCCAGTGTTGGGGCATTCAGAACTTCTGCAGGCAAGTTATTCCATTGTTTTCACTGTCAAGAAATTTCTCCTTAGTTCTAAGTTGCTTCTCTCCTTGATTAGTTTCCACTCATTGCTTCTTGTCCTGCCCTCAGGTGCTTTGGAGAATAGCTTGATGCTCTCTTCTTTGTGGCAACCCCTGAGATATTGGAAGACTGCTATCATGTCTCCTCTAATCCTTCTCTTCATCAAACTAGACATACCCAGTTCCTGCAACCGTTCTTCATATGTTTTAGCCTCCAGTCCCCTAATCATCTTGGTTGCTCTTCTCTGCACTCTTTATAGAGTCTCGACATCTTTTTTTACATAGTGGCGACCAAAACTGAATGCAATATTCCAAGTGTGGCCTTACCAAGGCATTATAAAGTGGTATTAACACTTCACGTGATCTTGATTCTATCCCTCTGTTTATGCAGCCCAGAACTGTGTTGGCTTTTTTGGCAGCTGCTGGCTCATATCTAAATGGTTGTCCACTAGGACTCCAAGATCCCTCTCACAGTTACTAGTATTGAGCAAGGTACCACATATACGTTACCTGTGCATTTTCATATACGGTACCTGTGCATTTACGGTACCTGTATACATATACGGTACCTGTGCATAGTTCAAAAGTACTATGAGTTTATTTCATGCTACCAATACGCAAGAATCTGATTCTATGTATGGTCAAAGTGAATTGGGGCCAGATAACGTCAATGAAAGTTGGACCATAAGAAAGGCTGAGTGCCAAAGAATTGAGGCCTTTGAACTCTGGTGCTGGAGAAGACTCCTCCGAGTCCCTTGGACTGCAAGGCGATCAAACCGGTCAGTCCTAGAGGAAATCAACCCTGACTGCTCTTTAGAAGGCCAGATCCTGAAGATAGAACTCAAATACTTTGGCCACCTAATGAGAAGGAAGGACTCCCTGGAGAAGAGCCTAATGCTGGGAACGATGGAGGGCAAAATAAGAAAGGGACAACAGAGATCGAGGTGGCTGGATGGAGTCACTGAAGCAGTAGGTGTGAGCTTAAATGGACTCCAGGGGATGGTAGAGGACAGGAAGGTGTGGAGGAACATTGTCCATGGGGTCACGATGGGTCGGACATGACTTCACAACTAACAATAACAACAACAGCAATGTCAATGGACATCAAAGGGGGCTGGACTTAGGTCTCTTACACGGATGTAGAGACTTCAAACTGAGGATGGGTTTGACCCTGCGCTCTGGCTCTGACTGGTCTTTTCCTACAAAACCCACTATTTGGCAACCAATATGGAATTGATGCCAAAAATGTCTTTCTAATATAAAGGTCAATTCCACCCAATTCACAGTCCATTAGTAATTAAGTTCTCTTTGGTAGAAACATCATCAGAACATGTCAGGGGAAGATACTGGGAGAAATGTTGGAACTCTATTGTTAAAAGTATAATAACAGAATCTTTTAATAAAGGAGAATATTTATAGCTCAGGGTTGACATGAGGGGTCCTTGGAGCTCTCTGAACTTGCCTGTTTTCTTGCAGATGTTTCATTACCCAAACTAGGTAACATCAGTGCTAGTAAGGACTAAGGTAAAGGTAAAGATTCACCTCGCACGTATGTGTTAGTCATTCCTGACTGTAGGGGGCAGTGCTTATCTCCATTTCAAAGCCGAAGAGCCAGCACTGTCAGAAGACGTCTCTGTGGTCATGTGGCCGCCATGACTCAATGCCAAAGGAGCACGGAACGCTGTTACCTTCCCACCAAAGGTGGTCCCTATTTTTCTACTTGCATTTTTCACCTGCTTTCGAACTGCTAGGTTGGCAGAAGCTGAGACAAGTAATGGGAGCTCACACCATTACGCGGCACTAGGGATTTGAACCGCTGAACTGCCGACCTTTCCATCAACAAGCTCAGCATCTTAGCCACTGAGCCACCATGTCCCTTATAGTAAGGACTAGTAACTCCTTATTAGAACTGATGGTTTTACTTAGGTAGCGAAACATCTGCAAGAAAACCAGCAAGCTCAGAGAGCACCAAGGACCCCTCAGAGTCCTTTAAACCAGGCAGAATTTTTTTCTCCTCTCTCACACCAAAGGGAATCAAGAAAAGACAGGTCCCACCCCCACCCCCTGCTTCTTTCTCATTCCCTCCTCTGTTTCAGGGCTATGGTGAATGCTCTGGCATTCATTCTTCGAGGTTATCTCCATATTACTTTCCTGGACAAGGTTATTTGCTCCATCTGTGTTCAAGAACATTGGTGAACAAAAACATTTGGATATAAAGTGGGCTGCAGAGCAATTTAGGATGTAGTTGAAATGATCTCAGTTTGGGACTTAATTAACCATAGTTAACTTGCAGCATTCATTAGAAGTCACAGACTTAGCTAATCACTTGATGACTATAAAGTAGCCTGGACAAATTCATGGTAGACAATCAGTGGTGAAATCCAATATTTTTTTACTACCGGTTCTGTGGGCGTGGCTTGGTGGGCGTGACAGGGGAAGGATCCTGCAAAATCTCCATTCCCTCCCCACTCCAAGGGGAAGGATATTGCAAAATCTCCATTCCCACCCCACTCTGAGGCCAGCCAGAGGTGGTATTTGCTGGTTCTCTGAACTACTCAAAATTTCCGCTACCGGTTCTCCAGAACCTGTCAGAACCTGCTGGATTTCACCCCTGAAGACAATCCTATCCAGGTTTATCCAATATTACTTCTAGATTGGGGGAAAGCATATCTCCAAATTCAGGCTGCAGAGAAATAATAGGCAGAGAGGGTTGTGTGTGCCTCCATCTGCAGGTGAGCACTTCAGAGCCACCTGGCTGTCCAGACTGAAATACAGAAAGCTGGACTGAGATGGACTTTGGATTAATCCAACCAAACTCTTCTTATAGATTCCAAGTCCCAGCAGCTAGAATAGCCAATGGAAAGGATATTGATGTAGGAGAAGAGGAGGAGGAGCTTGGAAGGGCCGAGTTAAGCAAGACATCATCCTAGAGTCATTATGTTCCCACAAAGGGTCTAAGTCCAACTCCTCTCAAATTCCATTAGCCTTTTTATCTGTCGCCAATTTAGTACTGAACTTTAGTTGACCAGATTCTTGTATATAGTTTTGAGCAGCAAATTGTCTGCAACTGCAACTTAAAGTACGGCCCCAATTTGTTGCGCCTGACAATAAAGGAGTTCTAACAGAAAGTACGTTCTCCTGGATCAGAAGAAAGTTTTCTTTCAATGCCATCCGCTCTTCAGAAAAAGCAAATTCCCAGCAGGCACATTGGTGAAGCATGGATAATGTAAGGATCATGCAACTGGAAAATGTTCTTGTTTTGACACATGTTGTACCCCTTAAAGAGAAATGCCGGTCTCTTTCCAATCTCCAACTAATTTCAGGAAATATACATGTCAACACAATTGCTTGGATTGCTTGTGCTTTAGACTGCAGGGCAAGCTTTTTGATTACTATTACTAAATGTAGAATGTCAGGCGGACAACAAATACTCAACACTTACTCATAACACATTCATTCTGCTTGATAGCACTGGATGATTAATATCAAACTGTGAAGTTACGGCGGGGGGGGCAGTTGGCAACTGTTCACCTCACAGCTGGCTATGAATCCGTATCCCAAATGCTCAAGGACAATTGTCCAAGGAGGTGAACTTAAAATCCTCCCTGACACCTTTCATCAAATCTGTTGACAAGCAGGCAATGGCCAGAGGCAACATTTATTAAGTGCGTCCAACATGGTAGGAAGAGTTTGTGATATACAAAATGGCTTGTTGTTCAAAAGAAGTACAATGAAGTCACACAGAATGTGACTTATATTTTTGAACTTTCATGAAGCAATTTCATGAAGCAATAAAAGTATTTATGCTTTTGAATGGGGCACAGACAATGTGCTAGCAACTTATTCTAAAATGCAGAGAAGAATAGTGGGGAAGAGAAAATCCATCGTCCTCTCACGGAGAAGCTTTGGGATGTTCACGTTCTCAAACATCCAAGTTTTCTAAACCAGTCGTTTTCAACCTTGGCAAACTTTGAAGATGTGTGAACTTCAACTCCCAGAATTCCCCAGCCCAGAAAAATTTTGGGGATCATGATTAAAAGCTATGGGGCAGGTTTAACAGAAGCCACTGGGTGGCGCTCTACTGCTCTCATCCAAGGCTGAGAACGAGGGGGGAAAGGAGAGAAAAGGGAAAAAGTTAAGTTCAGAGTTGAAAAATGAATAGTTTGGGTCCCAAATTCTCATGTGTAACAAGCTCAACAGTTCCATCCAGAGGTTGTCAAATCTTGAGCAATGGGGGAAGTCAGCTTTCCATAAAAACTTAGCAACAACCTCTTCTCCATGCCACAAAGAACTCTTAAGCTGTTGCAAAGGATTCTGGAGAGACCATGCTGCAGTCAGTTACAAGGGATTCTGGGTAAGTTACAAGGGATTCTGGGAGATAATATGTCAGAGCAAAACTGCCTCTCTTCCAGATATCAGCCAGGTTCTATAGGCTTTCGCTCCACACATTGCAAGCCAACCCAAAAACAGTTTCCACATTTCCCTGCAGCTTCATTTTGCAGTCAGGGGTTAAGAGATTATTCTCTTCATCGAGTTACAAGAAAATCCCATCATCTGTATAAACTTTGAAAGCAAAACTATATCAGCTCCAGTTAAAAAATTCATACACATCAATGAAATAACAAAGTTTGTGTTTCCTATGATGCTACGTGCCTAATTATGATTGTGGTTTATCAAATAAACCACAATTTGCTGGGTTAAGAATAACAAAGGGGGAAAATCACACTGTGCATTAATACGATGTGCTACTCAAACCAATGAAAAGCATATTGATTTCTTCCCAAGCTATTTTGTTAGAACTGAGCACTCTTGGTATTTAAAGCTGGTGATGAGATATCTTTGGTTTTCCAAGTTCTGGACAACTCAAACTTATGCCCTGGCCAGTTTGGGTTAATGATGAGCAGGACTGGGATTGTCGATTGCCAGATCTGTCTGTACATTACATAGAACATAGAATAATAGGGCTGGAAGAGACCTCAGAGGTCTTCTAGTCCAACCCCCTCTCAAGGCAGGAGACCTTATACCATCCCGGCCAAATGGTTGTTCAGTCTATTTTTGAAAACCTCCAGCAATGGAGCCATCTCACAACTCTAGGAAGCAAACTATTCCATTGATTAATTGGTCTTAACATCATAACTACGTAGTGTGATGGACTGCAGGGCTGGCGCAATGTGTAACATGCTCACACTGATGCAATAGGACTGGGTGTTTTGTTAATATGATTTATTGGGTTAGGGATTTTTTCACTATGAGTTGTATTGTGTTGGGGGGGGGTTGCACTGAGGGAGCTCCACCAATCTCATTGTAAATATGTTGGGCACTGACAATAAAGATTTGAACTGAATTCTCACTGTCAGGAAATTGCTCCTTCCTTCTAGGTTGGATTTCTCCTTGGCAAGCTTCGATCCATTATTTCTTGTCCTTCCCTCATGTGGTTTGGAGAACAAGTCTCTGGGACAGGCCCTCAAGTACTGGAAAACAGTTACCATGTCCCCTCCTAATCCTTCTTTTTGCTAGGCTAGACCAGGGGTGTCAAATTCAATTTCATTGAGGGCCACATCAGGGCGTGGCCTAGTGGACAATAATTTAAATATGAGCCAGCAGTGTGCAGCAGCTGCCAAAAAAGCCAACACAGTTCTAGGCTGCAAAAACAGAGAGGGATAGAATCGAGATCACATGAAGTGTTAATACCACATTATAATGCCTTGGTAAGGCCACACTTAGAATACTGCATTCAGTTTTGGTCGCCACGATCTAAAAACGATGTGGAGACTCTAGAAAGAGTGCAGAGAAGAGCAACAAAGATGATTAGGGAGCTAAAACATATGAAGAACGGTTGCAGGAACTGGGCCTGGCTAGTCTTTTGAAAAGAAGGACTAGGGGTGACATGACAGCAGTCTTCCAATATCTCAGGGGTTGCCACAAAGAAGAGGGAGTCAAGCTATTCTCCAAAGCACCTGAGGGCAGGACAAGAAGCAATGGGTGGAAACTAATCAAGGAGAGAAGCAACTTAGAACTAAGGAGAAACTTACTGACAGTGAAAACAATTAATCAGTGGAACAATTTGCCTCCAGAAGTTGTGAATGCTCCAACACTGGAAGTTTTTAAGAAAATGTTGGATAACCATCTGTCTGAAGTGGTGTAGGGTTTGCTGCCTAAGCAGGGGGTTGGACTAGAAGACCTTCAAGGTCCCTTCCAACTCTCCTATTCTATTCTATATGTGATCTCTTCGAGATGAGGTTGTCAAAACCTCATGAGATTTGGGTCTTCTGGACAGCAAGGGAGAGCAAGGAATGTAGTTCTGGCCTTGAGAAGTAGGGGGAGGCAAAACAATTGATCAGAAAGTAGAAAGTATGAGAAAGGAGTTAGAAGAAACTTGCTTTGACCTGGTTGTCCTTCAAAAGGGCCAGTGAAGGCTGTTGAACAGGCTTTCAAGTTTGTGTTCATACATCCTATAATAATCAAGTACTATTTCTGGATTCGTTGTATAACTTTACTTTTGGTGCCCATAAGATCATAAGATAGTGGCTGAAAAGGCAACCAAGTCAGAGATCTACCTGCATCAGGTAGTATCTTTGGAGAACTCCAAAGAAATAGGAGAACATGTTCCTGCTTGCAAAGAGGGCTGTTCACAATTTTGCTCACCTATATTCTGTTCATGAGCGTTCCAAGCTGAGGCACAAATATTGCCAACACTCCTACATCCATCACACCACAGGTTTTAATTATTAAAATTATCCCACTGACAGCATCTGATTCAGTGAATTGATAAGCCGTAACGATTTCCTAATGTCTAAATCCCCAGATGGAAAATGTAAATTGGGGGGAAAAAAATGGTTTACTCAC
Source organism: Pantherophis guttatus (assembly GCF_059756535.1). Classification (NCBI taxonomy): domain Eukaryota; kingdom Metazoa; phylum Chordata; class Lepidosauria; order Squamata; family Colubridae; genus Pantherophis; species Pantherophis guttatus. The sequence continues at coordinate 12,037,303 of NC_142075.1, read as the reverse complement.
ATACAATGGAGCTTGCTGTGGATTAAGTTTCATGACCCAGAACGCTAAGGGGGAAAAATAAAAACAAAAAAAACCTGTTAGTTCAATAAACTCATATTTTTATTAATAACATTAATAACAATAACAACAACAACAATAATAATAATAATAATAAACACCAACTCAGTCCAACTCACCTCACAAGGCTGTTGTTGTGGGGAGCCTGGATAGCTCAACAGACAGAGCACTGTAATTTAACACCAGCTGTCTGCAATTAAAGTAAGATCGAACCTCGCCAGGCTCAAGGTTGACTCAGCCTTCCATCCTTTCTAAGGTAGGTAAATTGAGGACCCAGTTTGTGGGGGCAATAAGCTGACTTTGTATAAATATACAAAAGTATGAAGGTTATTGCTTAACGCATTGTAAGCCGCCCTGAGTCTCCAGAGAAGGGCGGCATATAAATCAAATTTTAAAAAAAAAAAAATAGGGGGAGGAAGCTACATTGGTATGCTTGCTGCCTTGAGTTACTTGCAAAAACAATAAAGGCAGGAAATAAATAAAATACGAGATTAACAAACCTAAATAAATAAAGAAAAGAAAAGCTATTGTTTATTATTGTTGATTTTGATTATGTATGGGTTATATTTTGAGATTGTGTTTTGTGTGTCCAACCACACTTGGCCAATAAAGAATGCTATGCTATGCTATGCTATTTATTTATTTATTTATTGGTTCGATTTATATGCCACCCTTCTCCGGGGACTCAGGGTGGCTTACAATGCGTTAAGCAATAGCCTTCATACTTTTGTATATACCTGCTTAGTAGGGCTTTTTTGGCCCACCCTAAGCGGTGTTGGTTTTTATACAAAGTCAGCTTATTGCCCCCACAATCCGGGTCCTCATTTTACCTACTTCGAAAGGATGGAAGGCTGAGTCAACTTTGAGCCTGATGAGATTTGAACTTGCAGTAATTGCAGGCAGCTGGTGCTACTTAACAGCACTTTAGTCTGCTGCGCCACCAAGGCGCGGCAGACATGAAGAAGCTATGCTATGCTATGTACTCCTACTCCTACTCCTACTCCTACTCCTCCTACTCCTACTCCTACTCCTACTCTACCCTACCCTACCCTACCCCTATTCCTATTCCTATTATTGTTAATCAAAAGTAGAATTCTAGCCAGGCAACCCCAAAACAGTTTTGGAGGAGGTGGGGGAGAGAAAAAAAGAGCTTTAAAGAATGTTCATGATGTACATTTGTATACACATTCTCCTAAAGTCTCAGAACGTGAAGAACCTGGAGACACGTGCGCTCCGAGTTACCCTGAGTTTGGCCAAGAGAACAAGGCCTACGCTTAACAAGACACAGTTAAGCACATTTTTAACAAACGGATTACGCTGTGCAAATCTCTCTCTCTCTCAAAACATACTAGGCGGTCTTGCTGGAGCTCTGTTGAGTTCAGTGAAGCCCTCTAAGATTTGTCAAAGCCACAGACGCTTTTAAGACCCAACACAGCATAACCATACTTGGTGCTCTCTTACCTTGATGGCTCCAAGCTCGTGCAAAGCTTGATTATTAACTGCCCTTTAAACATTTGCAAAAATCTGATAAAACTTCTCCTTGTATGGCCTTTGCAGAAGAGCGTCCTAACAATTGTTAGTGATACGGTACTCATGTTTCTTTTGGCCAGATAAACTCTGCAGACAATTTGCCCGGGTAGTTTTAATAAAAACAAACGCTCTGCTCTGGCAGAATCGTTTTTTTTTTTTTTCTCTTCCCTCACCCCACTTCCTCTGGTGGTAGCAGGGGAGACAGTAATAGCAGGAGGTAGAGTTTTATAGCTAGAGACACAACCAATATGGATGCAAAAGATTTCCATCTAAAAGATTGATTTTAAAAATAGGTTCGCGATGATGCCTAAAATCATTGATTTTCTAACTTATGATAGTTGGAGATGATGGGAGTTGTGGTGTAACATAACTCTGGGGATGGGGTGGAATATTAGGTTGGGAAGGTTAACAGTTAGCAGAATAACTGGTCTTCCAGGTGCAATTCAAGGTGATGGTTACCATCTTTAATGCACTCCATGGCTTAGGACCTGGGTACTTACGAGATTGCCTTCTGCCACCGATAGCCTCCCACCGGCCAATATGCTCCCACAGAGAGGGACTCCTCAGGGTACCGGCAGCCAAACTATGTCGACTGGCGACCCCCCCAGGGGGAGAGCCTTCTCTGTGGGGGCACCTGACCTCTGGAATGAACTCCTCCCGGAGATACATAAGATCCCCGACATACGTACCTTCCGCCGTGCCCTTAAGACTTTACTGTTTCAACAGGCTGGGCTGGCTTAAAATAACGAATTTTAATGGGTGTTTTAGTTTTTTAGTTTTTTAATATAAGGGCCAAATTGTTTAATATGTTTTAAATTGTTTTTAAATTTTACGGAGATACGTTGTTTTATTGTGGCTGTGCACCGCCCTGAGTCCCTCGGGAGAAGGGTGGTATAAAAATTTAAATAATAAATAAATAAATAAATAATAAAGAAAGAAATAAGAGAGTTGGAAGAGACCTTGTGGGTCTCCTAATCCAAGCCACTGCTCAAGTAGGAGACTCTATACCCGTGATGGTGAACCTATGGCATGTGTGCCAGAGGTCGCACGTAGAGCCCTCTTTGTGGGCATGCGTGCCATCGCAGCTGCTTTTCCGGGTTCCGTCATGCGCATGTGTGCTGGCCAGCTGGTCCGGTGTGCATTCCCACTGGCCAGTTGCTCTCTTTCGGGTTCCGCGCGAACCCAGAAGAGAGCAGCTGGCCAGCGCACATGCGCGCGACGGGAACCCAGTAGAGCAGCTGTCCACCGCACGCATGTGCACCAGCCATCTGCTCTCTTCCAGGTTCAAGCGCTCCAGCGCGCGCTCCAGTTTCAGCACTCGGTGCCAAGACGGTTAACCATCACTGCTCTATAACCGTGATGGCGAACCTATGGCACGCAGAGCCCTCTCTGTGGGCACACCAGCCGTTGCGCCAGCCCAGCTCCACCACGCATGTGCATACACCTCCCACCAGCCAGCTGGTCTTTGGGTCTCTGCCGCGCATGAGCAGTGGGTGGGGTCCATGCATGGGGGGCGGGGCGCATGTGCAGGGGGTGCTCGCATTGTATTTTGGGAGTTCATGCACACGCCCCCCCCCGTGCCCCATTTTGGGCCTGGAAAGCTTCCTGCACCAACCTGAAAGCCAAAATGGGGCATAGGGGGTGCAGGGCGCATGCATGGGGGGTGCTCATATCGCATTTTAGGAGTTCGGGCACCCGTATGTGCATTTGCGCGAGTTGCATGCGAGCTTTGGGCACTCGGCACCAAAAAGGTTAACCATCACTGCCCTATAACCATTCCGGACAAAAGGCTGTCCAATCTCTTCTTAAAAACCTCCAGTGTTGGAGCATTCACAACTTCTGGAGACAAGTCATTCCAATGATTACGGTAATTGTTCTAACTGTCAGGAAGTGCCAAAACCGTCATGGTTAACCAGCACAATCATCTGGTTTTTCAACTTCCAACATTGCTTAACAATGGATTTTCTGGTCTCAATTCTCTTAGTTAATACCTGTACGAGGAACACTAAAGTGGGATGTCCAAGCACTGTAAGAGAAGACAAGAGCATACCACTTCCATGCTGTTGCCAAGAAAACTTTAAAATTGAGCTTAAGAATAGTCTTTAAAAAATGCAGCCACATCCCCGTCTAGAAATAATGCATCTAAAAGAGACTGCGCTCATAGTCTAAACTCTGGTTGTGGCAAGACGGATGGGTTATTGGATGACATCTGTATTTGTCCGCTTCTGAATTTGAGGATGTGGGAGAAGAGAGTTTTTGAAGGGTGTGGAATTATAAAAGAATCTCAGCTACAGAATCATTGGCCTATGAGTCATCTTCACTGCCAAGCCCAGCTGTTAGGGATCAGGGTCAGGGCTCTTGACCTCTGGCAGGCCAGTCCAATTCCCAGGATTTCTTATATGGGTTAGGAGAAATCCCTGGGAAGTTGCTGTTATTGAAATACTGAGGTAGAAGGACCAACAGAGGGGAAGGAAGGAAGGAAGGAAGGAAGGAAGGAAGGAAGGAAGGAAGGAAGGAAGGAAGGAAGGAAGGAAGGAAGGAAGGAAGGAAGGAAGGAAGGAAGGGACGAGAACTTAAGTGTCCTAGGTTTATAATGGTTAGGCTCTGGATTTAGTCTTTTGCAATATATTGAGCTTCCTTATATTCCAGGGACAGTTGAAATCCACAGCTAAAGGTTTGGCAAAGATCCCAGTATTTATACCCAATATTTACATTTTTATCCCACTAATGATCAGATCAAGGTCATTGATTTTCCATCAGGAAAGCCTAACTCTTTCTTTAAAAAAAAAATATTAAAGAGTTTTAAAAAGTTTTTAACAGTTTTCCTCTTTGCAACATTTCAGCATCGGTATACATCCACTATATATCCATTTTTCCACCTTACATCTATATATCTATACATGTGGTTCCATTATCCTTTATACATATTAACATATTAATATACTAATTTATAAACATACATTTTTGTGTCCTATATATTTATACAGATTTATTCCTATTTTCTAACTCCCAAGTCTTCTTTCTTTTATGTTTTCTTATCTTTTGCACCTATCCTCTAACCATGTATACCATTCATTCCATACCAAATAATATTCCCTTTCTCCTTTATCTTTTATTTCTTTTGTTAGTTTATCCATCTCAGCACATAGCACTTTTCTTACTGCACTTTCCTCTGATGGTATAGTATTATTCTTCCAGTTCTGCGCAAACACAATTCTGGCTGCAGTTATGGCATGTAATATTAAGTATTGTATTTTTTTAATCATAATTTTCTGTAAGTATGTCTAATAGGAATGTTTCCGGTTTCAGTTCCATTTGTTATTTGGTTATCTCTTCAAGCCACTTTCTTATTCTAATCCAATATTTTTTTTGCTATGGCAGACAACCACCTAACAAAGTCTAACTCTTTCATATCCCTGCTTTCTTTTTTCTATATCTTTTCTATAAAATTTGCCTTTTGAGTATCAAGTACATGCAATCAAGACTGTGTAATTTATTCCTTCCTCCTTTCCCTCCGTTTTTTTTTTTTTTTGCATTCCTTTTATTGACCTTCACTTTTTTTTTTTAATCACAGTCCTTCCCCTATTTTGTTCTTCTTCTCACTTTGGCAGTTTTAATTTTTGAAATAATTTAAGACACCTGCCTTAATTTTTACAGGAAGCATGCTAGAAAACCATGCTTCCTGGATTCGGTTAACCTTTTCTTACATTTTGAAATCCGAGCTGAGCATGAACAGGGGCAAAGAGCTCTAGATCTCTTGAGCTTTCCTGCGCATCATTGGACAGTCATTTGTCTGAAATGGCATAGGGTCTCCTGCCTGAGCAGGGGGTTGGACTAGAAGACCTCCAAGGTCCCTTCCAACTCTGGTACTCTGTGAAACATCTCTTTTCCATCAATTTATTGGTCCACCATTAGAACCTCTAAGCATGCTTCCCTACTTTCTTTTAAAATTTAAAAAATTAAAATCAGTATTTTTTTTTAACAGTCCAACATATCCCTAGAAGTATTTTACGCTTAGGAGTAAATGTTGCAACCCATAATTATTTTATGGAGGAATCTAGTCTTCTTGATATAAATGCAATATTTCTCCCAGTCCCTCCTTCCTCCCTTGCTAGCTCTGTCCTTTCCACCACTTTTAATTCTGTTCTTCTTTACAAGCACTCTTATTGGCGCATGAGGATCAGGGACTTCTGGCATTGGCATATAAACAACCATATACTGTACCATGTTCTTTTTCAAATGATGGTATAAATCTTTTTCATACCCTTCTTTTCATTATGTTTTTTTTACTGAAACAACCAAGCACTTCCCAAAACTGCTCTTATTCTTTTAGCATTTGTTAACATATTTTGATGCTTCCAAACCAGCTGCTTCCCCCAAGGATTGGTTTAAAAGTTACTTCTGCCTACCTTTTTTTGTGTTCTACTTTACTTCAAGTGATATCAGTCCTCCTTGTAAAAAAAATTAGGTTGTCCCAAGTAGGAAACAGGACAAGATGAATGTAAGAATTATCTTCTACTGTAGAGCTACTTTAGCAGAACCTTGGAAAGTCTGAAAGTAAAAGGTCTTCAGCCAGCTCATTTTATCACATGGTAAGTTAGGGAGGGTCCTTTCTAAATTGGTTTTGTCTCTTCCCATCATGCAGCTGTGGGCTATGCCGGCTCTTATCTATGCCGGCAGTACTTTTTCCTCCCATTCTTCCAAGGTTGTTCTTACACTCCATTACAGTCCCAAATCATTCCCAGGTGTTTTAACACACCTAAAACCCTCCTTCAAGGGACGACTGTCCCAGCCACACACACTGAGTCTCCTGGAATCTAATCTAATCTAAGAAGATGTTGGATAACCATTTGTCTGAAGTGGTGTAGGGCTTCCTGCCTGGGCAGGAGGTTGGACTAGAAGACCTAAAAGGTCCCTGCCAACTCTGCTATTCTATTCTATTCTATTCTATTCTATTCTATTCTATTCTATTCTATTCTATTCTATTCTATTCTATTCTATTCTATTCTATTCTAATATCAGAATTGGAAGGGACCTTGTAGGTCTTCTAGTCCAACCCCCTGCTTAGGAAGGAAACCCTACACCACTTCAGACAAATGGTTATCCAACATCTTAAAAACTTCCAGTGTTGGAGTCTTCACAACTTCTGGAGGCAAGTTTTTCCATTGATTAGTTGTTCTAACTGTCAGGAAATTTCTCCTTAGTTCTAAGTTGCTTCTCTCCTTGATTAGTTTCCACCCAGAGGGTTGGACTAGAAGACCTACAAGGTCCCTTCCAACTCAATCTGATAAACTCCCCACCACCAAATCCTCATAGATTGTCCAGAAGATTACCATGGGTCAATAATCCGTTGCTGCCTCCATAACACTAAAGCTGCTCTTATTTCAGGGATAAATGCACCCTTTCCAAGTTGAGAGATGATAATCAAGAGTCCTCCAAAAATTTGCTTTGTTTTCAAAATGCAAGCCAAGCATTTTATTTAAATGTATTTAATGTACGAGTCTGCAGCGAAGGGGAACACAGCCACATTCCTGATCTATGATTTGAGCAGGCAAGCCAAATGGCAGATGTCGGACAAATTATTTTAAGTACAGTATGTATGGAAATAGACGAGAATGTTATATACTTTTCAAAGCATCTAATGGTGGTTAGACTTAGCAAAGGGGAACACAAAGCCTGCCAAACAATTTAAGAACAGATCTGTGCAAGAGAAGGTTGCACTGGGATAAATGCCAAAAGAAGGGAGAGTATTATAGTTTATGAAGACGTAATGGAGATACGAGGAGATCAACCCTGACTGCTCTGTAGAAGGCCAGATCCTGAAGATGAAACTCAAATACTTTGGCCACTTGATGAGAAGGAAGGACTCACTGGAGAAGAGCCTAATGCTGGGACAAATTGAGGGCAAAAGAAGAAGGGGACGGCAGAGAACGAGGTGGCTGGATGAAATCACGGAAGCAGTCGGCGTGAGCTTAAACGGACTCCAGAGGATAGCAGAGGACAGGAAGGCCTGGAGGAACGTTGTCCATGGGGTCTCGGTGGGTCGGACACGACTTCGCAACTAACAACAACAAATGGAGACCCACAGTTATACAGGTAGTCCACAACTTACAACCTCAGTTGAGCCCAAATTCAGCAAAATTTCTGTTGCTAAGTAAGACATTTGTTAAGTGAGTTTTGTCTCATTTTATGACTTTTCTTGCCACTGTTGTTAAGTGGGTCACTGCCGTTGTTAAGTTAGGAACATGGTTGTTAAATGAATCTGGCTTCCCCATTGACCTTTCTGGTCAGAAGGTTGCAAAAAGTGATTGCATGACCCCGGGACAATGCAACTGTCATAAATATGAGTCAGTTGCCAAGTTGCCTAAATTTTGATCGTGTGACCATGAGAATGCTGCAAATAGTCGTTAAGTATGGACAATGGTCATAAGTCAGGTTTTTTTCAATGCTTTTGTAACTTCGAATGGTCATTATATGAACTGTTATGAGTCAACTGTACTCAAGGCTCAAGAATTCTATGGGAGTACAAAATACACTTCTAAGCTTAAGATTCTTCTTCGGACGATCTGGTCCGAACCAGGAGCATTTCACCCCTGGCAAGGACCCACACACTCTCCACGTGGTGTTGACCTGTTGCAGCACAATGACACCTGGAAACCTAGTTGTTCTCCATTCCTGCTGTTAACTACCAAATCTTTCAAATAAAGAAATAACAATTGGAAACCCCCTTTCCCCATAATAGTAAAAATTCACTGTACGTTTCCTGTTTAAATCAATTTACAGATGTCTCACCAGGTGGCAGCACCTTGCCAACTGTAGCCGGGCTCTCCAGGACCATGCCTGATTAAGAAGATGGATGAAAACCTCTTAGGAGTAACAAGAGCTTTTGTATCAGAAAAGTCATGCAAACTATCCAAAAGAAAGCATGGGTAAACTATTTCTGTCTGGCAGCCAAGAAAACTACATAGGCATGTTTTGTGAAGTGCCCACAAAATCCGAGACAAACCACAGATGTTAAGGTTTGCACGGATCTATGTCCGTGGGTGCCACAAACTCTCAGGTTAACAGATATAAATTTATCAGACTTTGAATGCAAATCAGTATGTTTTTTCATCTGAACTTCCTCTCCATCTGACCATTTAGTGCCTGTCAAACCGAGGACCTGTCCCTTAAAACCTGTACTTCAAAAGTAAAAGATATTTTATTTATATTGTCCAAAGATATTTCATGAGAAGAGTCCTCCACTCCTCTGCTCACAACAGAATACCTTATACCATCAGACTTGAAATTTTGGGATTAGACAATTTAGAACTACGCTGCCTTCGGTCTGACCTAAGCGTAGTACATAAAATTATCCACTACAATGTCCTACCTGTCAATGACTACTTCAGCTTCAACCGCAACAGGACACAGGCACACAATAGATACAAACTCAAGGTAAACTGCTCCAAACTCAATTGCAGAAAATACGACTTCAGCAACAGAGTGGTCAATGCCTGGAATGCACTACCTGACTCTGTGGTTTCATCTCCAAACCCCCCAAATTTTAAACTTAGACTGTCTACTGTTGACCTCACCCCATTCCTAAGAGTAAGGGACGTGCATAAGCGCACCAATGTGCCTACCGTCCCTATCCTAATGTTCCCTTTTTATCCGTATCCATTTCATGTAATCAAATCATGGTTATCTGTTAGATATTAAAGATATTAGATATCTGTTATCTAATACACGCTTGACAAAATAATAAATAAATAAATAAATAAATGGATACAAGCGATGTATGTTTTCACGTCACGCAAGTCACGTTCCCCTCTCCCTTCATAGTACGATCAATCAAAATTTTGTAAAATTGTCTCACACACACTGATTACAAAAAAAAACAAAAAACCTTTAATTCACCGCAAAGTACTGGTCAAGATGACCAGGATGAGCCAGGGATGGCTACAATGAACCATTCCAAGCAGCTGGACAAGTTTTGCATTTGGAAAACTCCTTGTTGATACAGGGAGGATTTCCTGAGCCACCCCCCCCCCCGAAAAAAATACAAATAGGAACCCCTTTGTTCCTAACCAAGGTATTCCAGCAAAGAGCAATGGTGGGGGGCCAAGGGGAAGGGGAAGAAACACTATAGATGGATGGTAGGAAAAAGAGGAGGGGGTTGCCAGCTGAAGTGTAAACAAAAAAGCCATTGTACTCCATCCCTGATGTTAAATAAGGATGTTTTCAAAGGAGGGGGGAAAGGAACATCATGAAGCGCAGGGCAAAGGCATGGAAGCAATTTGAGTCCCCATTCAGAAACAAAATGGATTGAAAGGGAGCTTCCTTCCTTTCACTGGTGGTCTTCAAAGGGGTTTCCTAAGCGGATACGATTTTCAGTGTGATGAACCGCCAGTTCATGTTTTGCTTCTGGAAAACAGCCCGCTCGTACTAGGACAGGCAGACGGAACTTTATTTCAGGCATTGGGCCCCAAAAATGCAATCCATAAAAATCACATGGGACAGAATTCAAGATTCTGCTCCTCTGCTCACAACAGGATACCTTATGCCACCAGACTTGAAATTCTGGGCTTAGAAGCCTTAGAACTACGCCGCCTTCGGTCTGACCTAAACATACCTCATAAAATTATCTGCCACAACGTCCTTCCTGTCAATGACTACTTCAGCTTCAACCGCAACAATACACGAGCACACAATAGATACAAACGCTCCAAACTCGATTGCAGAAAATACGACTTCAGCAACAGAGTGGTCAATGCCTGGAATGCACTACCTGACTCTGTGGTCTCATCCCAAAACCCCCCAAAACTTTAACCTTAGACTGTCTACTGTTGGCCTCACCCCATTCCTAAGAGGTCTGTAAGGAGCGTGCATAAGCGCACCTGTGTGCCTTCCGTCCCTGTCCTAATGTCCCCTTTTATTCATATTAATTAAATGTATCAATTCATGCTTATACTTATATATATTATCTAATACGTACTTGACAAATAAATAAATGAATGAATAAAAAAATGAATGAATAATACAGGGTCAAAAGAAGCAATGGGTCGATACAATCAACCACACCCCTGTCAACCACAAGCAACAGCAGCTCGACTTTAGAACCAGACTTGGGAAGTACCAATGAACAATGGCAGAGAGACTAGACCCATGATGGCAAACGTATGGCACGCGTGCCACAGGTGGCATGCGGAGCCATATCTGTGGGCACGCCAGCGTTGCCCTAGCTCAGCTCCAGCATGCATGCGCGTGCTGGCCAGCTGATTTTCGGGCCTTCCAGGCCCACCGGAAGTCGGGAAACGAGCTGTTTCTGGCCTCTGGAGAGCCTCCGGGGATGGGGGAGGCCGTTTTCGCCCTCTCCAGGCTCCAAGAAAGCCTCTGGAGCCTGGGGAGGGTGAACAACGGGCCTACGAGGCCCACTGGTAACCTTTTTGCCACCACGTGCCAAAAGCGGGAGGAGCACGGAGGGGTCGTGACCCCCCACGCTCCCCCCGCTTTTGGCATGCGACAGCAAAAAGGTTAGCCATCACTGGACTAGACTATTGCATTGGGAAGACTGCTCTTAAATCCTGCTTCAGGAAGTGACCTCAGGATGTCTAGGCCTTGCGGGGAGGAAAGATATTGTTTGCAATTCTGGAAGGCACGCATATGTGAGCCATTTCCGAGCTGGTTAGATCTGCCACATGCCAGAGGATGCCACCTAGACATTTTCTTCCCCTATTATCTCTTCCACTCACAAAGCAGACCTTTTTATATAAGGAGGAAAATATTAAAAATTCATTCCCATTTTATAAGCCACATGTACTTTTTCTATGGGAGAGACGTACGCCGAGCTTTCCAAAATCTAGGTGCTAGATGGGATTTTTAGTTTAGAAAGTCTTCGCTTGATTTATTTTGGCTAGACTTCCAAAGTGTTTTTAATAGAAAAATGAGATAAAGAGATTTGAAATAGATAAATAGATTGTGATGCCTCTGACAACATTCAGAAGGCAGAAGGTGAATTCTCCAAGGGCAACAAAGCTACCTCAAGCAGCAGAAGTACAACGAAGTAGACACACTCATCTCAGGCCACCCCTTCCCAACAAACACACACGTATCCGCAATAAAATGATAATAGCTGATTAATCTGTAGTCTTAAAGGATTCTAGCAAGGGAGACTTTCTCAACGAGCGTACACTAAATGAGTTGAGATAAAATCTCACAGAATTCTGAGCAAGCAGGTCCAAAAGTAGTTTAGAAAATGTTCTATGTTCTATGAACATTTCTCTGGCTTCAATCAGCAAAAGATCAAAAACCTCCCAGACCATGCCAGCTACATCAGAAGTTGACACACCACTTTTGATGGAAAAAAAAAAGATCATTCCTCCACAGTGCCAGGAACGTAGGATGGTATATTAAAAACCTTTTGAAGAATCTAAGCAGACCCACATTAAGAATCCAAATACACTCACATCGCATACTCAGATAATTGTTATGTAAATGTCGCTCACCAAAACACCAAAAATATACTCTTGGCATTAATATTTAAAATTAAATGCATCAAGCTTGAACTAATCACCTCCCCCCAATGCCTAACATGAATAGAGGAATTTCTAGAGAATGGGAAGATCATCAGCCGCCAGCCATAAATAGCAACGCATGACAAGTGGGTGAAAATATTTTGGACTTTTATTTTCGCTGGAAGACTGTCAAAATCCTTGCCACTTAATCACGCTGAAGACCAAGATATTAGGGGGTTGGGGGGGGGAGAAAGGGATTTATTTTAAAAAGCACACATCTCATCAGGATTCGAGGCCTGGAAAGCAAGTCCTGCCATCAGCAAAAACACCGAGGAGGCAGAAAATAAACACAGCCATCTTGGACTGCAGACAAGCCTTTCAGAATTGAAAAGCAGAAGCTAATTTAAATGAAAACTCTTCCTGAGTCAGCCTTGTCCACTTTTGATTGCAAAAGACACCCACGGAGAGCCATAGTTCTTTTTCCAGCTGTATCCTGTCCCGGCTTAAAGTAAGTTGCATCCTGCAATTCAGAAGGTCAGCCAGCAGCTGAAGCAGTGGCTGGGGGAGGTGGGGGGGGATGGACAAGTGTATTGAAAGACAGAGACAGAGACAGAGACAGAGACAGAGACAGAGAGAGAGAGAGAGAGAGAGAGAGAGAGAGAGAGAGAGAGAGAGAGAGAGATCGAGAGATCAATGCCACCTCCTCCTTTCTTCTATTTTTATCAATGCCATAGATGTTAGTAGGATGTACACTAATCCTGTGCCCATCCTACTATTAAAAGAATATGAAAGAAAGTTGATGTAAAAGGTAAAGGTAAAGGTTCCCCCCGCACATATGTGCTACTCGTTCCTGACTCTAGGGGCCGATGCTCATCTCCGTTTCAAAACCGAAGAGCCAGTGCTGTCCGAAGACATCTCCGTGGTCATGTGGCCGGCATGACTAAACGCCAAAGGCGCACGGAACGCTGTTACCTTCCCACCGAAGGCGGTCCCTATTTTTCTACTTGCATTTTGTACGTGCTTTCGAACTGCTAGGTTGGCAGAAGCTGGGACAAGGAACGGGAGCTCACCTTGTTACGCGGCACTAGGGATTCGAACCGCCAAACTGCCGACCTTTCGATCGACTCAGCGTCTTAGCCACTGAGCCATCAAGTCCCCACTATAGATGTTAAGAAGTACACTAACTAATATGAAAGAAAGTTGATGTAAGTGTCTTCAAAATTATAACTTGAAGCTCCCACATCGTCACCTCAAGGGAAGGATCCTTCTAAGTTATATCTCTTTTTTTTAAATAATATTTTTTATTTTGAATACAAATAATACAAACATAATACATATAAATCTAAATACAAAAAAAGGGGGAAATACCAATATTACAGTGCAAACCTCACACACACACACCCCGGACTAAATTATATCTCTTCTAAGAAACATGGGTACCATCTCTAAAAGCAACATGAGAATTAGGTGGGTTTTTTTAACATCCATGCAAATGTATGAAGGTTTGACAGTATTTCTACTTCAGCGATTCTAGCTGGCTGACACAATCTTAATTTCTTCAGCCGTTCCTTGGTTAGTTGTCCTACTCAATGGAGAAATCTTTTCTTTCCCTCTCAATGGAAGAAAATTGACTTAATTCTAGGACTAGATTTATACAAGAGAGATATTAGAATAACTGGGCAAGGTCAGGCTGGAGATTTTTTTAAAAAAATTATTTATTTTACGTATCTCGCCTTTATTATTTTTTACAACTAATTCAAGGCGATGAACAGATCCAACCCAGCTTCCTCCTCCTGTTTTCACCATAACAACCCTTTGAAGCGAGTTGGGCTGAGAGACAGAGACAGGCCCAAGGTCAGCCAGCTGTCTTCCATGACTAGAACTTACATCTCCTGCTGATTGGCCAAAGGTCAGCCAGCTGTCTTTTATAACTTAGGTGCAACTAGAATTCACAGTCTCCAGGTTTATAGCCTGGTGCCTTAAACACTAGACAAAACTGGCTTATGAATTTTCTAAATAGATGTACTGGACAAAATAGTAACCAAGAGATAGGGAGAAAACGGTCCCATCTAGAATTATTGGTACATGTTTAAAAATGTGGTTCCCCCTAAGGGAAAGATACCTCCTGCAATTGCAAGTGAATTAATCCTTCCTCCACCCTGCTTTTTCTAGTTTTCTTAGCAGTAGACCTAGCTATGGCAGTACCTAAACAAGACTGGATGAGCTCAAAAAGAACTAAGCATAGTTAGAACTGGTAAGTAGTTGGTAAAGGTAAAGGTTCCCCTTGCACATATGTGCTAGTCGTTCTCGATTCTACGGGGCGGTGCTCATCTCCGTTTCAAAGCCGAAGAGCCAGCGCTGTCCAAAGACGTCTCCGTGGTCATGTGGCCAGCATGGCTAAACGCCAAAGGTGCACAGAATGCTGTTATCTTCCCACCAAAGGTAGTCCCTGTTTTTCTACTTGCATTTTTTACGTGCTTTCAAACTGCTAGGTTGGCAGAAGCTGGGACAAGTCATGGGAGCTCACCCCGTTACACAGCATTAGGGATTTGAACCGCTGAACTGCCGACCTTTCGATTGACAAGCTCAACGTCTTAGCCATTGAGCCACCACGTCCCTTAGGTAATCCAAGTAGTTGAATGGGAGCCTAAATCCCTGTACTATATATTATATTAGGATGGCAGATACAAATAAGAAGCTAATGGCAAATCGCTTCTATACATTTCCAAAAAAAAGTCAAATCGATGTGTACATAAAGTCATCAGAACTTAAAGTTCACTCAAAGGAGACGGATCCTTTTATCTTGGAGGTAGAATACACTATGTCAAGAGTTGTACTTCAACTCTTTTCCATTTTTTTCCTAAGATTGCATGGTGAAGGTACTTTCCTGTCTTCTTCTCTTCTGAAAATCACTCTTTTCTTCTTCTTTTTTTTTTAAAAAAAAAAACATTCTGATGTCCAAATGGTTAGGAGCTACTCATCTTCTTCTCCTCATTTAAAATTGAAGAGCAACATTACTGAAGTGAACAGGTGTATAAAAAGGTTCAGGCTGCAATCATAATAATGGAACTTGATTTTTCCTCACTAGCGTCTTTCCCCTTCTCGAGAATGCCCCGTGTAATTCTCCCTATTTTGCAAGAATGATTAGTGTACATCATTGTATGCAGCAGCAAAATTGTTCAACTGACTCAGGTCATTGAGTCAAGAAAGAATTGAAAGGTAAAGCCATCCAACTGAATAATGGTAAAAAAAAGAAAGAAAGTCTGGCATTTTCCAAACCAAACCACCACTTACATTTACCTTTAAACTCAAAAAGAAGGAACTCTACTGTAGTTCTGCAGGACTGGTTTATGAATCCCAATCCAACAATATTCACAATATTGCTTTTTTAAGTTTTTTTTCCTCATGCCATCACTGTTGAACACATAATTCCCACACTACTATCTTATGTCTAAGTATATTTATCCATGTAGTGTGGCTGTATTACTGTTATCCTTCTCATCTGTTCCACTATCTTCTCTTATTGGTATCATTATGATTATTATTACTTTGATATTTGCTTATGATTACTATTCTATTCTATTCTTTCTATTCTATTCTATTCTATTCTATTCTATTCTATTCTATTCTATTCTATATTCTATTCTATTCTATTCTATTCTATTCTATTCTATCCCTATCCCTACTCCTACCATACCCTATTTCTCTTCTAGTCTATTCCATTCCATTCTATTCTACCCTTACCTCTACCAAACCCTATTTCTATTCTAGTTCATTCCATTCCATTTATTCTATTCTATTCTATTCTATTCTATTCTATTCTATTCTATTCTATTCTATTCTATTCTATTCCTATTCCTATTCCTATTCCTATTCCTATTCCTATTCCTATTCCTATTTCTATTCTAATCCATTCCATTCCATTCCATTTTTTCTATTCCATTCCATTCCATCCCATCCCATCCCATCCCACTCTAATAAGATGAAGCAAAATCTGAAGATAGAAACGTTGCTCCAATTAGGGGCCACAACTGACCCAGATATATTTTTAAAAAATTTTTGAGCAAGCATGGGCAAGAAAAGAGGCAGTTTAGGATCGGGGTTAAAGCACCAGACTATGAGTTCTAGTCCCACCTTAGGCACAGGCATGAAGCCAGCTGGATGACTTTGAGTCACTCACTCAGCCTTAGGAAGCAGGCAAGGAGAAACCACTTCCGAAAATCTTGCCAAGAAAACTGCAGGGACTTGTTCAGGCAGTTGCCAGGAGTCAACATTGACTCAAAGGCACACAAACACACACTCATACAATTGTCATGGAATACTACCCAACCTTCTCCAGGTTTCTTGAACCGTTTCAACTCTTCCTGACTGGTGTAATGAAAAGTCATTAAAGGCATCCACTTAGAATTTACACCTCTTGCCTCTGGCCATGCAAATAAGTACCAAATCTTCTTTTAAGCTGCCAGTTATCCAAAATCTTGCAAAATCATATCAAGGGAGCTCGGTCAATTTTTGGGTTCCTTAAAGCAGCCTTCCCCAATTGGTGCTTTATAGATATAGTTATGCTATAATCTATAAAGTATATATAAAGTCTGGCATATATCTTATACCAGACTTCAAATTTTGGGTTTAGACAACTTAGAACTATGCTGACCTAAGCATAGTACATAAAATTATCTGCCACAATGTACTTCCTGTCAATGACTACTTCAGCTTCAACCACAACAATACACAAGCAAATCATAGATACAAACTCACGGTAAACCGATCCAAACTAGACTGCAGAAAATACGACTTCAGCAACAGAGTGGTCAATGCCTGGAATGCACTACCTGACTCTGTGGTTTCTTCCCCAAACCCCCAAAACTTCAAGCTTAAACTGTCTACAGTTGACCTCACCCCATTCCTAAGAGGTCTGTAAGGGGCGTGCATAAGTGCACCAGCGTGCCTACCGTCCCTGTCCTAATATTCCTTTTTACTTACTCCTTTCATGTATTCAAATTATGTTTATACTTTTACCTGTTATCTTATATATGCTTGACAAATAAACATGACTTATGCTGCAACCCTCATAATTCCTAAAGTGGTGACAGTGTATAAGATAAAAATACTGGTATCTGCTCTGACTCAGCCACAATTTTAATACTCCACACATTTAATGGAGATTTATTTTTAAGCGTGTAAAATCATGCTTAATGGCATAATCATAACAGAGCCTGATGATCTAAAAACTTTCAACAACAGGGGCCCAGAAGAAAAGGACAAATACAATTTCCTGCCTTCTTTGCAGAGGTGAAAATTGAGAACAGACCTGGAAAAGACCTGCTTAAAACGTCAGGTTTTCATGGAAAAAAGAAGCACGCAAATGTCCTGTCCAATGGTGCAAATTTTGCAAGGAGGTTCATTAAGTGGGTACTAAGAAAAATGGCACACACCCTTCAGTTAATTAGGAACTACTGTGCACAAAGAAGGTTATTTTTTTTAATGAGACATAAATCTGGTGGAAAGCCCAGATTCTATAAAGATTTGCAGAAGCTTTTCACACCGAGTTTAGGGCTCCTGGGCCTGCATGTTCAACTTTTACAGAACCCTCTGGCATATGAGAAGTTACTGATGGCTACAAAGGGTCTTAAATAGCTGCTTATCCTTTCCTAACTAGAAACCAGACTAAATCAAATCAAAATCCACCATGTGCATTTTTCTATTACTTTCGGACCTCAAGATTTTGCTACCTTCTATGACAAACCACCTTCCCTTTAAAAACCAGTGCTCCAGATCAAATTGTAAGCTAAATTATCTGAATCTCATTTAAATTGGGCTCACATATCCCATTAAGCCATAATAGACTTGGCCTATTATGACTGCTCTTTAGAAGGCCAGATCCTGAAGATGAAACTCAAATACTTTGGCCACTTAATGAGAAGGAAAGACTCCCTGGAGAAGAGCCTAATGCTGGGAACGATTGAGGGCAAAAGAAGAATGGGACGGCAGAGAACGAGGTGGCTGGATAGAGTCATTGAAGCAGCTTAAATGGACTCTGGGAGATGGTAGAGGACAGGAAGGCCTGGAGGAAAGTTGTCCATGGGGTCGCGGACAAGATTTCGCAACTAACAACAACAAGAGTTGGCCTGCAGCAAGATTGGCTTTCACACAAAATTGGAAAAATAAAAGAGACCCCCCTCAGAAGAAGAGTTATTAAATAAGATATTGACTTGTGCTGAAATGGACAAGTCAACGCTGGAACTCAAAGATAAGAGTTGACGCTGGAACTCAAAGATAAGAGTGAGACGGATTATTATGAAATCTGGAATAAAATGTATCATTGGTTGGAGAGGAGGAGGAATGTTGGGATAAAGGATTATAAATAAGTTGAACGTTTAGAAATATCTATGCTGGTATTCTGTGACAAATATGAATGGAATTGGTATTGATGTAACCTTCACAGACGAAAAAATTTATGTGTTTGAATTGTGGTTGATGGAAGCCGGTCTGTCTTGATTTTAGGGTTAGTTTTAAAATTTTAATATTGATTTTAATTGACAAGTTTTAAATTATGGGCCAAATTTATAAATTATTTTAACTTTATTTTTAACTGTGATGTTTGTATAGATGTTTTTATCTTGGCTGTTCACCGCCCTGAGTGCGAAAGGAGAAGGGCGGTATAGAAATTTGAATAATAAATAAATAAAAAATAAATAAAATAAAATATACTTATATAGCAAAAAGGAACTGTATTTGTTGTAAGGTAAAACTTGACGGAAATGTTCAAACCGGAAAGTCACACCATGTCCAATGTTTTTAATTGTATTATTAATAAAAAACTTTAAAAAAAAAAAAGAGTTGGCCTGGTTTGAAATGAGCAGATTTGGTGAACCCAGTCACTTTTTAAACTCTCATTTAAAATCCAGCATTATGAGGGAATCCAGCCAACAGTCAATATTCTGAACAGGTTTTTTATTTGTAGCCATAATTAAAAAGGACAGCATCAGAAAACAATGACTAATTAAAATACAAAGAGCAAAAGAACACCAAAATATCTACTCCATCAACACAGATTTAGTTATAAGATCTGCCAAGCTAGCCTTAAAATTTGGGTCAGTGGTTACCATCCCGGGCTAAAATTTCTGGCATTTGAAAATCAAATTTGAGATTCATTCTCTCTCTTTCTTGCACATGCATACACATACACACAAACACACACACACACACATACATCTACAGCAAGTTATTCTGGCAGTGGATGCTCCTGGTCCAGCCAGCCATAACCTCTTCAAGGACATTCCATTCCTGCCCACAACCTCCAGCCAGCATTGTGTTCTCATTGAGCATTTGAAGTCTTCATCCAGCTCATTTTAGGAAATTTGGAGGAATGATACTGTAAGCTCTTCAAGTCGAATGGGTATCAACTGCCACCTTATGCTTGCTTGTGCTTCTCTGATATGCAGTGACATACTGCCACGATCTTGGGGAACGAAGGGGGGAATGCTTGGGGAAACGAAAGTAACTTCTGTGCCTCCTTGAGACACTGCCTCAAGGTCACACAGCTGGAAGAAGGAGGGAGCTGCACATCAAACTGATTTAAGACTAACCATTATGGAAAAAAAAAATTGTCTGACACCTGATTGGTTACACTGGGGTGGGCAGTGAGAGATAGTTTATGGAGGCAAAAGTAGAATTTATGGATTTTGGCTGGCAATTCTCAGTTTTGGCTATGAAGTATTGCAATACACTTAATCTCTGATAAAATTATACCTTTCTCAACAAATGGAGCCAAGGACCGTATCTATTTAGAGGTTTAAGTTGTGGCAAATCCGACAATGAGTTTCTTTCTGTTGTGCATGGATAGTTTTGTCCTGCCAGTGGACAGGAGCTCAAGAAAACTGACCTTGTTTTTTTTTTAGAAAATTATCAGTGCCTGCTTTGAAAACGATTCAGATCTCGTGCAAACATGGCATCTCTCTGGCAGCCTGTCCTATTTTTTCAAATTTCTGCTTAAGTCCTCAAAAATAATGTCATTGCAGAAATGATGGCACCTTTTCTCAGGCATACAAAGAGATCTGAGAAACATTGGGCTGCTTTAATGAATTGCAGAGATGCTATGTTGGCAGGAAATCCAAAACATTTCTTCCTAATAATTTCTAAAGCACGCGCTGCCCAATAATTTGATGCATTCTCAAGCTGCCTGATTATAAGCTTTCTCTCCGACTGGGTACCCATTAAACAGAGAGGAGGAGGTGATGAGTGACATTATCAGACAAAGCCATGGGTGCCAGCAGGTGAAACTATCATCAATCAGAGTACGTTCACTAGGTATTAATGGTTGGAGAAGATCCAAGTTGGCTTCTGTTAAGGAATAAACACAGAATTACTTAACCCTGTATAGGGACTTGCTGGAAATCCCTTTTGTTTTGTTTTCATTTCAAGTACTAACAGGTTTAAATTACGCAGACATGTAAACTTGTTGGAGAAGAAAGATGGAATTCACACACCAGGGTTGTAAGCCATGGTTTGGATAGATCCCATTTAGTGAATAAATCATGCCAATGATTGTAAGCCATGGATCGGACTCATATATCATGCTACATCATGAGCAATGGTTTGTAAGACACAATTGCTTGGCTTCATGCAAGATGCTAAATAAATTTTTAAAAGCATCTGAAGCAGTGGTGAAATCTAAAATTTGTTACTACCGGTTCTGTGGGTGTGGCTTGGGGGGGAGTAATGTGACTGGGTGGGCGTGGCCAATATTTTTTTTAACTTTTAAAACCATTTTTTCTACAACCTCTTCGGCAAAGAGGTTGTAAAAAAATGCTTTCAAAGGCTCTGACGATCCTAGCTGAGTTGCCTGATCGGCAGAGGCTTTTTTAAAAAGCCTCTGCCGATCAGGCAACACAGCTTGGATCGTCAGAGGCATTTAAAAGAAAAAAAGGGGTTTTTTTCTTTTAAAAGCCTTTGACGATCCCAGCTAAGACGCGCGATCATTAGAGGCTTTTTTTTTTTTACTTTTAAAAGCATTTTTTTGGCCGAAGAGGTTGTAGAAAAAATGCTTTTAAAAGTAAAAAAAAAAGCCTCTGATGATCGTGCGGCTCAGCTGGGCATGGGGGGGGGCGGGGGGGGCGCAAGGATTTTTGCTACCGGTTCTCCGAACCACCCACCTCCATCACTACCGGATTGGGCGATCCGGTCCGAGTCTGAGAATGATATACAGGTAGTTCTCACCTTACGATCACAATTGAGCCCCACATTTCTGCTGCTGAGCAAGACAGTTGTTAAGTGAGCTTTGCCCCATTTTACAACCTTTCCCGCCACCGTTTTTAAGTGAATCACTGCACTGTTTAGTTAGTAACATGGTTGTTAAGTGAATCTGGCTTCCCCATTGACTTTGCTTATCGCAAAGGGGGAATCACGTGACCCCAGGACCAATGGTGAAATCCAAATTTTTTTACTACTGATTCTGTGGGTGTGACTTGGTGGGCGTGGCTTGGTGGGTGTGGCAGGGGAAGGATACTGCAAAATCTCCATTCCCACCCTACTCCTGGGGGATGGATACTGCAAAATCCCCATTCCCACCCCACTCTGGGGCCAGCCAGAAGTGGTATTTGCCGGTTCTCCGAACAACTCAAAATTTCCGCTACCAGTTTACCAGAACCTGTCAGAACCTGCTGGACTTCACCCCTGCCAAGGACACTGTGACTGTCATAAATATGTGTCATTTTCCAAGCATCTGAATTTTTTTCATCTGATGACACGGGGGATGCTGCAACGGTCGTAAGTGTGAGAAATGGTCATAAGTCACTTTTTTCAGCACTGTTATAATTTTGAATTAAAGAATAAACACAGAATTACTTAACTCTGTATAGGGATTTTTTTGAAATCCCTGTTTTTTTCTTTTTATTTCAAGTAGTACACAAACTGTTGTAAGTCAAGGACTAGCGTATTTTTCGGAGTATAGGACACTCTGGATCATAAAATGCATCTACCTTTTTTGGTGAGGAAGACAAGAAAAAGAAATCTGCCTCTGCCTCCCAGCAATTTTGCCTCCTTGCAGCAAACAGCAAACAGCCTGCTTTACTTTCATTTTCGTTTTCAGCATAGCTTGATTAGCACAAGGAAAAAAAAAAAATCTGCTCCCAGCAATTGACCTCTTTGCAGCAAGCAGCAGAGCTTGCTGTTTTGAGAGCAAAACAGCTGAGAGTCGGGAGGCTGATCCAATCAACTTTTGCTAATTAGTCTGTGCTGAAGCTGAAATGGGCTATTTCTTCTTGCTGCTTGCTGCAAGGAGGTAAATTGCTGGGAGGCAGAGGCCAAAGGGTGGGGGCCAGTGGATGGGAGGGGCTACATTTTCACTCCCTTTTAGGGGGGAAAGTGTGTCTTATACTCTGAAAAATATGGTACCTGTATTAATTTCCTCCTCCACCCACCCACCCACCCAATCACTCACACAACATATATAACTTACTGTGTCTGCATGAAGCAGCATGCAGGTTTCAGCAAATTCTGCCAAATCCCAAGAATCGGGGATCGAGAGTCACTGCAACTCAAGGATGAGTTCTGCGGGAAGAATAAAAGAAAGAAAGAAAAAACATTTTTAACAATATGTCAGGTAAACACACTTAGGGAAGTAGATTCGATCATTCTGAAGCAGTGGAAAAATTCTTGACCGAGCTGCACCAATTCAAAGCATAGGTAAGATTTCACACAATAGCAATAGCACTTAGACTTATATACCGCTTCACAGTACTTTACAACCCTCTCTAAGCGGTTTACAGAGTTGGCATATTGCCCCCAACAATCTGGGTCCTCATTTTACCGACCTCGGAAGGATGGAAGGCTGAGTCAGCCTTGAGCCTGGTGAGATTTGAACTGCCAAACTGCTGGCAGCCAGTGATCAGCAGAAGTAGCCTGCAGTACTGTACTCTAACCACTGCGCCACCGTGGCTCTTAAAGAGCTAAGTCTCTTCTCAACATGAATGGGATGTTTTTTAGGAGGGAGATACTCTTTAGGACCTCCCATGCTGGGGAGGAAGTGTTAGAATCCAGACAACGGTTTAAGCAGTATACGGCAGGGATCCCCAACCCTCAATCCATGGACTGGAACCAGTCCGTGCCAGGCCAAAAACCAGCCCATGCAAACAAGCAAAGCCCCATCCGCGGGATTCAGGCAGCATGTGAAATCACGCCCCCTCCAGTCCGCGGAAAAAGCTCTCTCCACGGAATGGGTCCCTGGTGCCCAAAAGGTTGTGGGCCACTGGTATAGGGAGAAAACTAAATTGCCATTTAGAACAAAAGATTAGCTAATTTGGCATGAGTGACAAGTTTCATTACAGAAGAAAAAGACTAGAATTGGTCTGGTTTGCATCTCCGCCTTCCTTCCCTCCAGATGCTCAGGCTACCCTACAGCAGTGGTGGGTTCCTCCCGGTTCGGTCCGGTTCGGCCGAGCCGGTAGCGGTGACGATATGACGTCACCGAACCGGTTCTCCCACCCACCCCCCACGTTATTCTTACCTTTTATTTGGTCCCACCCCCAATCTATTGCTGCCTCCTGAGTCCCAGCTGATGACTAGAGGGAAAAAAACTGTTTAAACTCTTGCCGCGGGGCTTCAAAGGGCCGCCCTACAGCTGATCAGTGTTAAAAGCAAACAAATGAGTTGGGTCGTAAGTGCGAGACCTTTGAGAAATGACTCTGACCAGCTACCCACGCCCACCTAGTCACATGACCTCCAAGCCACACCCACAAAATAAGCCACACCCACAGAACCGGTAGTAAAAAAATTTAGAACCCACCCCTGCCCTACAGAGATAAAAAATCCTACTTTATTGATGCAACGGAAGTAGGTTTGATCAAAGAGTGGCAGGAAACAAAACTGGGAGTTTCACATCTGATGAGAAAGCTCTCCCAACAATCATCATCATCTTCTTTTAATGACCCCATAATCCCTTGAGGGGTGGGGGGGTCTAGGGAACTGAATGGAGCTGAGTGTTTACTGGCCAGATGCCCTTCCCGTCGCCAATGCGGAGTTATATTCAGCAGATATATTTGCAACATGCCCAAGAGAGAGAAATATTTGCCTCTACCTGGGATCGAACTCACAGCCTCCTGATTGTGAGGCAAGAGCTCCACCTCTAGGCCACCCAGTCTCCCAACCATCCCCAGTTCAAATTCACCACTTTCCACAAGTTGATGCCATGGTAACTATTTGGATCTACTTTTAAACAAGGATTTTTGTGTGTCGTGCACTGAGTCTTAGAACAAAATTTGGATAGCAAATTCTTCATTTAACAGCAGGTAAGGTTTACATATTCTGGAAGCTGTAATATCTACGCATCAGGTGGAAAACACCAGGACCGGGATAATTTGAGAAGTCAGGCATGGATTTAGCAATGTTAAGTAATCTTTAATTAAAGCTATTGTTAACTAGCTATTGTTAACTAAGTTTTAGTTAACTAAAATGGAAGACTTACTTGAGGAGAAGAACAAGGTATAACATACCGTATTTTTAGGAGTATAAGACGCACCGGAGTATAAGACGCACCTACCTTTTTTGGTGAGGAAAACAAGAAAAAGAAACCTGCCTCTGCCTCCCAGCAATTTTGCCTCGTTGCAGCAAACAGCAAACAGCCTGCTTTACTTTCATTTTTGTTTTCAGCATAGCTTGATTAGCACAAGGAAAAAAAAAATTTGCTCCCAGCAATTTACCTCCTTGCAGCAAGCAGCAGAGGCCTGCGCAAAACAGCTGAGAGTTGGGAGGCCGATCCAATCAACTTGTGCTAATTAGTCTGTGCTGAAGCTGAAATGAGCTGTTTCTTCTTGCTGCTTGCTGCAAGGAGGTAAACTGCTGGGAGGCAGAGGCCAAAGGGTGGGGGCCAGTGGGGGGGGGGCTACATTTGGTGTACAAAACGCACCTAAATTTTCATTCCCTTTTAGGGGGGAAAAAGGTTTATCTTATACTCCGAAAAATACGGGTACTTGAGATAAGAAGACTCTTCGATTTTGCAGTCCACTCCCTTCACATTAGAACTACGCCAACTCTAAGTACTTCACCTCCATTAAGTTATTTGTGTAAAGATGCCGACAAAATCCAGGACATTAGCACTAGCAATCTCTAACAACAACCCACCCCAAGGGGGATTTGTTAGGGAAAGCTTAGAAGCTATTAGCAATTTGGCAGAGCTGGAAGCAGCAGTTATTCCCATATCTCTCGCCAAGAAAGCAAATTCAGGTGACCCTCAGTATCTGTCTACATGCTCTGATTTATCACAAAGTCCACGCAACTGAAATTCTGCTCCCACAGAACCGGAATTTTCTGTCCTGTTCTAAATTACGTAAATCTGTGGTGCCAACTGACTGTGGACTTATTTATTTTGGCTTTAACAGTCCTGGCTGGAGTGGGTTGAGGACAAAGAGCAACTATGTGTGAAACTGAATCCCAGGAAATATTCGTCAACATTTATTATAGTTATTTTGTATTCAACAGCCTTTGCTTGTTATTGGCGGTTATTAATTAGTAAGATGCACTTTGGTTTGATATGCACTTATATCTACGCACAAGCCAGAGAAAGCAACAGCTTTACAATATACCCAACATCAACAATAAAAAGTATAATAATAACAATTTAAAACATTAGCCAACCCTGGGTAACCAATATCAAGTGCTGTCATTGGGGGGTGGGGGGGAATTCTGGGTAAAAAAAAGTAGGAATTTTGGAAGGGATTCAACTGGTAGCTAAAATGGTCAAACATAATAACTCTGCCAACGATCATCAGAAGAAACCATAAAAAGGAGATGTTTAAAGTTCACAGGTAGCTCTTAAATTTTCAGTTGCCCACATGTGGTCTTTATGCAGGCCGTGGTTTCCTTCACGGAAGGAAATTTCCTTCATGCAGTTCCCTTCCTGGGAGTAAACTGAGCTTTTAAGAAAAATGAAACCAATATCCAACATCACCTTTACTCGTCCTGCTGAACATTACAGATTACAGATTAACAGTCGGAAGGGATCTTGCAGGTCATCTAGTTCAACCTCCCACCCAAGCAGATCCTACACCATTTTTGACAGACAGGCAGACATTTTTTGACAGACAATCCAAACCAGTTCATCTGTTGCACCTTAAGACAAAATGATGTTAGTAAAATGTTTATACAATCTTTATATGTTTATATGTATATTTTCCTTTATTATATTTTCCTTTTTCTTTCTTTCTTTTCTTTCTCTATTTTCCTTTTCTTTTTCCCTTTTTTTTTTGTTATTCTTGTAATTTTTTTTTTCAGTTTGTATAAGTTTTTACTGCTGTAATTAGAATTCTTACTGTATAAAAAGAAGATTGCACTTGGGCTAGCTCACCCCATTGCATGCAATAATAATTCAATCCTCCAAGCCAAGACAAAAAGTTCCAGAGAATAAAGGACATTTCCCCAGCTTTTATTTTAATCCATGAAAACCAGAAATTTCCCCATTCACATTTTTCTACGCACGTTTGGACTACAACTCCCAGGATTCTATTGACCCTGCTCATGGTGGTGGTGGTGGGGAATTCCTTAAAGTTGCCCCAACCAATCTGGGAAGACAACAGATTGGGGAAGGCTGTAATCTCAGCTCTTTTCAATATATGCACTTTATGAAGATTTGACTACTGCTTTCATTCTTCGTAAGGTTTAAAGCATCTGCAGGTGAAGAGCAAAAACGTTTCTAATTTTTCCTTCAAAAAAGAAGAAGAAGAAGAAGAAGGGGGAAATAATACCTTCCAGGCACCCAACTGGAATATTAAGTTCCAAGATTGTACTTTAAAAAAAAAAAAAGGAATGTTAAGAAGAAGAGATTTATGAGCATTCCTGTGAGGGAAGAGGGTTATTTACTTACACAAAGGCAAGATAATGTAGCTAAGGCTCTCTTTTTTTCAGGATAGTCCACAAACAGGTAGATGGAGAGCGTGCAAACTCAAACACAGAAATTCAGCGAAGTGTAGTAGGAGAGACTTTGATAGACCCACAAAGAAGTGTGCACGTATACACACACACATACAGTACGTGGTGCGGGGGCACATAAGACACAGGGTTTCTTTTTACAAGCTTTTCCTCTGCTACCTAAGTAACAGATCTCTTGGGAAGTTGAGAGGGGAGACTAAGCAGCAGAAGCAGATTAAATCCTAAGCAACAAGGATCCTGTTTTTCATGTTAATGTCCTGCACAATTAGAAGAAATGGTAAAAAAGCACAGAAAGGGATACCAAGACTCAAAAGAGGTGCAATGGTTAAAAAGAGGAGCTTTAAAAAAAAACAAAATGTTTCACTGAACATGATTTTTCTTTTTCCACGGTCCAGCAAAGCAAACCTCTCTGCAACTAACATAACAGGAGAGGGAGAAGGAGAGAGAGAGAGAGAGCAAGAAAGCTAAGCTAAAAGTAAAAATTAACCAAAGCTAAAAGGTTTCACCAGAATCTCTTTTTTTCGGACAGGAACCTTTAGAAGAAGTGAAATCTCGTTTATTTTGAGTCTAAGGTGAATTGCATATCACTTCTCCTTTTACTGCTGGCTAATTTTCAATCAACAGCGACATCAAAGGAAGGAGGATTGAAAGGCTGTTAAATAAATTAGCTTTTTAGTGCAACTGAGATGGGGGAGACCCAGGATAATCTAACGGCTGGAACACGCTATTAAAAAAAAAAAAAAGGCACAGTATAAACGCAGAGGTCCCCGCTAAGCCAAGTCAATAAATACAGAAGACTCGGTTCTTAAACATTCACTCATTCAATCTCTTGGACAAGCACCAGACAACAAGAAAGAACCCAAGCAGATTTGCCACAGCCAGGTCAGAGTGAAACAAATATCCAGCAAAAAAGCAATTGTGGCTTTATTGTGAATTGTGACCCAAACCATTTTCTTTTAAAATATATAAACAGAAGAGAGCTAAAGAAGCAGAACAAAAGTGTGCCTGCCAGTCTCTCTCGCGAACAGTTGGGAGTCCAATCTTTATTAGGACCACTATGGGAAGAAAAAGACTTAATCCCTCTTTTTTCCAGTTTTTATCCATAATTCCATCTCTGCAAACAACCACAGAGCTTAAGAGTTTCTGATGGCCCCAGTGGAGATTTGTTTACTCAAGGCAAAGAGAAGCTCAAGGTATGGGCTTAATGGTAAAAGCACAGCTGAAGAGCAAAGAGGATCCTTTTTACCCAGCATGGAAAAAAAAATTAAGAACTAAATCTTTAATGGAATATGTAACAGGACACCCACTAAGCTAAATGGACCCCTTAGGATGAATAAGGAAAAGGTGGGCTCACCACAGGTAGCATTAACACCCCTGTGTTAAGAGGCACCCAGTGAGATTTGAGATGCCTTGTGTGTGCCTGTTTAACACACAAAGAGGCTGTGTTAGTTCAAAGGTCAGATCTGCACATTGTCATATTCTATTATGTGCTGTTTTGACAACATCTGTTGAAGGTATACTGGTGCGCTGTGAAAGGACACTTCTGCTTCTCCGTCTTCTAAGATAATTTCTCGAGGGGTAAATTTAGGAACTGGTCCAAACAAAAATTCCACACTGCGTATACTGTGTATACATACACAAAACACCAATGCAGATTTTGCAGCAAACCAGTGTTTTCACCAATCAGCTACAGAGATTGCCCTAAATTGTGCTTTCCTTTGCAAATTGGGGAGGGGGAGGCATCACATACCCAGGATCCATACTGGCATCAACTGTCAACTATCTCCCAAAATTAGACCTAACCCCCTTCTGCTCAAAAACAGCCAACCATTTCTTATGAAGGTTTCAGGACTTTCCAATTTGAGGACAGATAAATCACTCAAAGGGAGAGAGGCCATAAGGAACATGCTCTTGCTTCTTCTCCTCTTGGTTAAAAACTGTATTCCTTTATCCTGGAAACAAAAATGGACTTCACTTCAGGGATTCACTGCTAGGGGTTCGCAGGGGTTCGAGAGAACCTCTAGCTAAGGTTCTGTGCAGTTCGGAGAAATCCCACTCCTGGCTAGCCCCTCCTACCCCACCCTGCCCCTCCCAGGAGTCCCCATGCGGCCCGCTTTGGATGCAGATAAGTGCAGGGTGTGTGCGGAGGCTTGGGAAGGGTGAAAAATGGGCCTATCGGAAGTTCAGGAAGGCCAGAAATGAGCCCGTTTCCAGCCTCCAGAGGAGGAGCCTCCTGAACCTGGGGAGGCCATTTTCGCTCTCCCGGAGGCTCAAAGAAAGCCTCTGGAGCCCGGGGAGGACAAAAACGCCCCTCCCACTGTGGTGCAGGAGGTTGACTAGGCCACACCCACCATGGTCCCGCCCACAGCAACCGGGCAGAGAACCCTTGCTAAAATTTTTGAAGCCCCCCCCCCCTGCTTCACCTCCAGAAAAGGTGTCCATCTTTGGCTCTTGCATCCTACCCAATTCCTCAGTCAAAGCAAATTAAATGCAACGGAAAAAAGTTAACTAGCAGCAAGAAGAATGCTACAAGTTAAGGTGCCTTCTGCAGCCCTTTTCCTTGTCCCAACTTTGGGCCACTTTTTCCTCCATTAAAAGAGAAACTGGCAGGTGCTCCCTGATAAGAAGGAGATCAGCTAATAATAGGTGAGCGTCCACCAGGAATGGATGCTTAATTCCAGAAGAGCAACCTGGAACATTCCAGATGTTGCTGAACTTCAAGTCCCAGTTCATCATTCATCCATGCTTCCCAGGAACTAGAATTCTAAAAATGCTAGTAAAGCAGAGAGAACACACCTTGATTGTCACCAATGGGAATTTAAAGGTTCAAAGTACTTCCTACATATTAACATGGTAAACCTTAACAGCCTAATACAGTAGATCTAGGGATTGTACTATGCCTTGAGATGTTGACCTGAGACCAAAGGGAGGTGTTTAAACCATTAAAAAGCTAACAGTTTTTTTTTTCCTTAACTAATGTAGGGCTAGTATTAGATTAGCCAATTTACAGACTTTAAAGTACTATTTATGGAGAAGCCCACTGGATCTGCTGCAATTGTATTGTTTTTTTGCTTACATTGGTATCACATTTTCTGAAGCTTTTCTGGTCTGTTTATGATTGCACTTGGCTGGGGGAATAACTGATTAAAGCTGTTACGTGCATTCAAGATACCTTTTTTTTTTTAATTCTGAAAAGCCAAATTGCTTGTCATTAAGGTGCTTTTAAAGGAAGAGGTAGGGAGGTTCTGGAAGGTTTTACACAATACCGATTTGTTTGCTACGTTTATCTGCTTTCCAAATAATTATCGTGTAACTGTCCCTAGTTCACCATGTCAAAGTCTTGGGTGACTTAAAAGTGTTACTATGCCAGGCTACTAAATACAGATTATCTGCTCATTGTTTTCAGCACGGCTTCTATGGTAACAGCGCAACAGCTGATTAGCAAAGTACACGACTGTTTGTTTAGTGATTTTATAAAATTCCCAAGTCTCAGTCCGGGTCACCAAACCAGGCATTCCTTATCTTGGAACACTTCATCATGCAACAGATTAGCAATCTTTCCTCGTATCTTGTTTTTAAAGAATTGAGAACTTCATTTTACCGTCTCCACAAATTTGCAGCATTTAGAGTTTCGCAATGTTTTGAAAACAGAATGTCTCTGACTACTATCATTTTTTTTTTTTAAAGTAAAACTTCTGGAATGTAAAATATCACGTCGCCGGTGCCTAGATTTCAGCTGAAATAAAAGAAAATAATAAAGTCCCTTCCAACCCCACTTCTTTTTCGCAGAGATCTAGGGGGGTTCAAGTTTCAATTTGTTTATTTCTTATTTTTACCCTACCAATAGCCAGGAAAGAAAAGAAAAAGAAGGTGGAGGAAACTTCGTCACAGAAGGCAGACAGGAACTGAAGCGTTTGAAACAAAAGTCAAAAGAGAGTTCCAAATTCCAAAGAGGGCATTAGAACAATACAAGACATCACAATACATAGATATCTGCTGAGCTCATACTGTACAGAATTACTAAGGGTCTTGGAGCATTTTGCTGTGGCTGTGCTTCGTTCTGTAAACCAATCTTCTCATGTTTGGTACAGAATGTAATACTAGCACCCGTTTCGCATTCTATAGGTTGCCAGTTCAGTAGGGCAAACGAAAGATCCATTTTGGTAGCTCTCGTCAGCACAAACCAACTTCTCAGGAGACGGCGACCTCATCGGATGGTCCCCGATAAGAGTGGGGAGGTTCAGAAGAACAAAGCCAGATCTGGGGTGGTAAGGAGTTTAGCTCCATATTATCACAAGAAATCGTTTCCTGGTTGTTTTCAAAATAGGGTGTTCAATCAGAAATGCTCACCTGGGCTTCTAGACACAAGAAGAAAACTTGAACTCACTTTTTAAAAAGGATTTTAATCTTAAAAAAATGAAATGAAACTGTAACAGCATTGCCAAAAAGGCATTAAGAATTGTTAACCTAATCTTGCAAAGCTTCTTCTCCGGTAACATTGTATTGCTAACGAGGACATACAAAACCTTTGCCAGACCAATTCTTGAATACAGCTCATCCGCCTGGAATCCACACTGTATATCGGACATTAACATGATTGAGCGGGTCCAGAGGTATTTCACGAGAAGAGTCCTCCACTCCTCTACTCACAATAGAATCCCTTATGCCACCAGGCTTGTAATTCTGGGCTTGGACAATCTGGAACTGTGCTGCCTGCAGTCCGATCTAAGCATAGTACACAAAATTGTCTGCTACAACATCTTACCTCTCAACAACTTTTTCAGTTTTAACCACAACACATGGGCAAACAACTGATACAAACTCAAGGTAAACTGATACAAACTCGATTGCAGAAAATACAACTTCAGCATTAGAGTGGTCAATGCCTGGAATGTTCTACAAGACTCCCGGTTTGTTACAGCCCCAAACCCTCACAGCTTCAACCTTAAACTGTCTACCGTGGACCTCACCCCATTCCTAAAAGGTCCATAGAGTGGGCGTGCATAAGCGCACTAGCGTGCCTCCCGTCCCTGTCTTACTGTCCCCATTTATCTGTACTTACTTCCTATGTTTATGTTTATACCTATACCTGCTATCTTGTATATGTTTGACAAACAAAATAAATAAATAAATAAATAAATAAATAAATAAATAAATAAATAAATAAATAAATAAAAATAACAATAAACTGAACTTTGGT
Organism: Pantherophis guttatus; assembly: GCF_059756535.1. Classification (NCBI taxonomy): domain Eukaryota; kingdom Metazoa; phylum Chordata; class Lepidosauria; order Squamata; family Colubridae; genus Pantherophis; species Pantherophis guttatus. The sequence goes on along the minus strand of NC_142075.1, from coordinate 12,005,098 downwards.
GAGCTGCAAATCAAACCACTGATTTCTAAAATTGGATTCATCTGCAGCAAGTAAATTGGGACACAGGGAAGTCAATCAATCAATCTTTATTTATTGATTAGCCCTTGGGCCATATCAAAGGGCAGCGCTCAAGAGACAGGGAAGTCTGGTCATTGGGTATTTTGTGACTGGCCATGCCCATAAAGAGTCAGGGTTAAGGCACCAGGCTAGAAAGTGGGAGACAGTGAGTTCTAGTTCTGTTTTAGGCAGAAAGTCAGTTGAAATGACCTTGAGTTAGTCACACTCTCTCTCTCAGCCCTAGTAGATAGCAATGGCAATATTTCAAATTGTGAGTCACCCAGAGTCATTTGATGAGATGGGCAGCTATAGAAATCAATCAATCAATCAAATAAATAAGCACTTCTGAAATCTCACCAAGAAAAACACAGGGAGTCAGTTGCCAAGAATCAACTAAGACACAAAAATAAAAATGACCACCAGGACAGGCCACGTGGACAAGCCACCATAAGGCCACCATTTTGTGTGACTCTTACGTCTTCAACCTTGCAAAAGACTTAAAATATTGACTACGGCTGTCCATGGGTCAAAAACATCACTGCCAAATTGAAGAAAAATCAAGGATTCCATCAAACAAACAGAATATTAGCCTAAGAATTATAGCCTAAGAACCAGGGGTGGGTTCTAATTTTTTTTACTACCGGTTCTGTGGGCGTGGCTTATTTTGTGGGCGTGGCTTGATAATCATGTGACAATTCTTTAGGATTTAGCAGAGGTACTGGTCTACCAGGCTTTTAACTGCTTGCAAAGCTGTACTGATTTACCCATATATTTTTGCAGGCACTGGCCTACTCATGTATTTTTGCAGGCACCGGTCTACTCATTTGTTTTTGGAGGCACCAGTCTACCACCTAACTGCCTTTTACCACTGATCAGCTGAAGGGTGGCCTTTTGAAACCCCACAGCAAGAGTTTAAACAGTTTTTCCTTATAGCCCATCAGCTGGGACTCAGGAGGCAGCAATAGATTGGGGGTGGGGCCAAATAAAAGGCAAGAATAACACGGGGGGGTGGGGGGACAGGGGGCAGAACCGGTTCGGTGACGTCATATCGTTACCGCTACTGGCTCAGCAGAATCGGGAGGAACCCACCACTGACCTCTACTAATAGAAATGACATGCCTAAAGACTTTTCCATAATGACCCACTCTTACTATCTTCCTCAAGCACACATAATCAAAATTTGGCAACGTCTAAACATTGAAAAGCTTAAAAGTCCAAGTCAAATTCAGCGTTGTAGTGTGTGTGCCATTATTATAAAAAAAATAAATGATTTGTCCAACCGTTGCAGCTGTCAAACCTGTTTTGCAAAATCATCTGACTAGAGAGAGAGAGAAAAAAAAAAAGCAAATTCCGCCACCAACAGCATAAGTCATCATTTGGCAACTGGTTAATTTTCTAATTTGGTATTTTACATATGAAAGCCAGCGAGAATAAATGCACATTCATCCTTTTCCCTTCTAAAGCTGGCAGTGCCAATGTGTTGGCTCGTGAACAGGAAAGACAGAGAAGAGGGGCATCCGCAGAAGTTGAGAAAGGCTGTTGGTTTGAGCTCCAAGCTTGGCAATTTGGTTGCAAACATTTCGTCACCATTCGAGGAGACGTCGTCAGCGCGTTTTGAGTTGTGACGCCCTGACGAGGTCTTCTCTGAATGGTGATGAAACGTTTGCAACAGTGGTGGGTTTCAAATTTTTTTTACTACCGGTTCTGTGGGTGTGGCTTGGTGGCCGTGGCAGAGGAAGGATACTATAAAATCCCCATTTCCTCCCAATCAGCTGGGACTTGGGAGGCAGAGAATAGATGGAGGCGGGACCAGTCAGAATTTTTACTACCGGTTCTCCAATCTACTCCATATTTCTGCTACCGGTTCTCCAGAACTGGTCAGAACCTGCTCAAACCCACTTCTGGTTTACAACCAAATTGCCAAGCTCGGAGCTCAAACCAACAGCCTAACCATCAAATCGAGCTACTAATATTCAAACACATTTCAGAACGGAAATCATAAGACTCAAATTATCACCACTTTCAAACTAGTCCCTCTGAACAATAGTGTTAACAATCTGCAAATCGATCTGTGGACTATCAACCAGTTCTTCAATTTATTGTTCCCCCCCCCCCCAATATACCAAGATATATAAAAGGAGCCTTGGTAGTACAGTGGACTAAAGCACTGTTATTAACATCTGCTGCTTGCAATTACTGCAAGTTCAAATCTCACCAGGCTCAAGGTTGACTCAGCCTTCCATCCTTTCTAAGGTAGGTAAAGTGAGGACCCAGATTGTGGGGGCAATAAGCTGACTTTGTATAAATATACAAAAGTATGAAGGCTATTGCTTAGCGCATTGTAAGCCGCCCTGAGTCTCCGGAAAAGGGCGGCATATAAATCAAATTAAAAAAAAAAAAAGAGTTTGTGCAATTCTGAAGATGGAAGCTGTAAGAACAGAAGCTTGTTAAACAGTGATACAACCTCGAAGTAAGTAATCCCCTCTCTCCTAAGAGTGATAATATTTAATCAACGGAATAGTTTGCGTCTGGAGTTGTGGATGCTCCATCCCTGGAGGTTTTCAACCATTTGACTGGGATGGTATAAAGTCTACTGCCTTAAGCAGGGGGTCGGACTAGAACAGTGATGGTTAACCTTTTTGGTCCTGAGTGCCCAAAGCACACATGAATGCATGTGGCGTGCCCAAACCCCCAAAATGCAATGCGGGCACCCCCCATGCATGTGCATACACCCCCGTGCATGCACCTCGGGGCTCCAGTGCATGCGCCCTGGGCCCCCCACCCCCGATTGTGGCTTCCAGGCTGGTGCAGGAGGCCTTCCAGGCACAAAACGGGGCATGGGTGGTGCATGCACAAACCCTCAAAATGTAATGCAAGTGCAACCACGCATGTGCCCCACCCCCATGCATGCGCGAGCTCGTTCCTTGCATGTGCCCCGAAGACCAGCTGACTGGCGGGAGGCATGTGCGCATGCACAGTGGAGCTGGGTTGGGGTGACGGCTGGAGTGCCCGCAGAGAGGGCTCTTTGTGCCACCTGCGGCACGCGTGCCATAGGTTCACCATCATGGGACTAGAAGATCTCTGAGGACCCTTCCCTTTCTGCTGTATGATTCCAAGAAATGACAATATTCAGAATTTATTATTTATTTATTTATTTATTAGTTTGATTTATATGCCGCCCTTCTCCGGAGACTCAGGGCGGCTTACAATGCGTTAAGCAATAGCCTTCATACTTTTGTATATACCTGCTTAGTAGGGCTTTTTGCTCCCCCCCCCAAGCGGTGTTCTATTTTATACAAAGTCAGCTTATTGCCCCCACAAACCAGGTCCTCATTTTACCTACCTCGGAAGGATAGAAGGCTGAGTCAACCTTAAGGCTGGTGACATTTGAACTCGCAGTAATTGCAGGCAGCTGGCAGCTAAGTATTTTTTTTTTATTTATTTATTTATTTATTTATTTATTTATTTATTTATTTATTTATTTATTTTATTTCTGTACCGCCCTTCTCCCGAAGGACTCAGGGCGGTGTACAGCCTAATTAAAAACACAAAGACAGACAACATTTTAAAATAATTAAAATTATGAAATAATAGGCCCAATTTATAAAACCCCAAATTTAAAATCCCATTTAAAACCGATTAAAATCTTTACATTGATAGCCCAGCCTGGTGGAACAACATGGTTTTGAGGGCACAGTGAAATACACGAAGTGCTACTTTAACAGCAGCAGCTTAGTCTGCTGCACCACCAGGCTCCTGGCAGGTTTTGAGGAACACGAGGCTGGTGAAGGATAGTGAACCTATATCCACCCACAGACTAAAAACAGACAATTTTTTAATTAAGAAAAAAATAAAAATAAAAAAACTGGACATACCGTACTAGACCACAATTCTTATACTACAAGAATGCCCTGGTAGAAAAAACAACTCACACTTCAATAAGGGCGGGGCAGCTCTTGGAACAACAGCTGGACGGGGGGAATGTTGGAAACTCATCTTCATCAAGAGCCAAACCGTGGGGGTGATGAGAACATTTTCCCACGCGCTTTCATTATCATGTTGTCAGCTACAAAATCGTATCAATGAGCCAATGCCAAAGGCAGGAGAGCAGAGGTAAACAATCAGATATGCCCTATTATCATTATTGCTTGGCTAGAATAAGAACTCGATCAAGCCCAGGTAATTGCAAAATAAAAACAGTAGGAAGGGGGTTGCTTTTAATAAGACAACTATAGTCTCTCCAGATCCTGGATTGATCATGTTACTAATTATTCTCCTGCCAGGGAAAAGATGAAGGATCCCTCAAGGTGTAGGAAACTATGGAAATGATCTTGATCAATCTCTTGTGAAACTCTCTACAAAAACAAAATGTGCCAAAGCATACCTTGAATCCAGGAAGAAGGGAAAGAATTAGTAACATACTAAGACTGGCTGACTCCCAGAGAGGGAAGTGTAGGAGAAAAGCAGGGAGAATGGCGGCAGAGTTAAGCATGTCATCAGTTTAGAAATCACTACGTTCCCATAAATGCTTTAAGACCAATCCTCCTGAATTCCATTGACTCTTATCTGGTACCAATTTAGTATTGAACTTCTGTTGAAAAGATTGTTGTGTATAGCTTGAATAAATCTACTGCAGCCTTAAGTATGGTCCTGATTCTTTGTGCCGGACAGGAAGGGAAAATACAACCTGTCTTTGTGAGAATCTTTATTGTAGCCTGTCTCAATGAAGTTCCAGTCTTCTTCAGAGTCTATTTCCTGATCTCTTTGATTAGTTTCCATCCATTGCTTCTTGTCCTGCCTTCAGGTGCTTTGGAGAATAGCTTGACTCCCTCTTCTTTGTGGCAGCCCCTGAGATATTCTTTTCATTAAACGAGACATACCCAGTTCCTGCAACTGTTCTTCATATGTTTTAACCTCCAGTCCCCTAATCATCTTTGTGGCTCTTCTCTGCACTCTTTCTAGAGTCTCCACACCTTTTTTACATAATTATATGTACATAATTATATGACATAATTATTGGGAGTTTCTCCTCCACTTCTCACTAAGACAAGTGAGTAAGCACAAATTCTGTGGAACAACAACAAGAGGACTTGCCTTTATTACATATGTCATGCTAAACACAAATGTGGACATCGGATCCCTTTTCTCCACTCAATGTCTCCCTCGTATGTCAGGCTAAGCCATAATGTGTCTGTATGTTTTGGAGTTGGTATGGATGATGTGTGAACCCTTCTTAGGACAAGGCCTGCACTAAGTCCAAACAACCCAATCGAACTGCCGAACTGCTGGCAGCTGGCAGTCAGCATAATTAGCCCTTCGGTACTGCATTCTCACCACTTCGCCACCGCAACTGACGTAAAGTGTCATAAATATAAGGTGTAATAAAGGAGAGAGGGAAAATCAATTTCCTCAAATAAAAAAAAAGAATAAGCATAAAAGAAGCTGGCTGAAGTCACCTTCTTAACAGCTGGGCTTCACCACTCTTATTTCTTTCAGGAAGAAAGCCAGGCAAAGTCCAAAAGTAGAAGTAAAAAAATGCAAAGTAGGTTTATGCAACAGTGGGTAGAGGAGGAAGTACAAGAGTTTCACCAGTCACCGAGATAAAAGCCTACAGCATAACAGAATTAAATGAAGAGCTCTCAACACCTACCCCGTTTCTCTGAAAATAAGACATCCCCTGATAATAAGCCCAATTGAGCGCATGCACTAAAATAAGCCTCCCCCCCCAAAATATTTAAACACAGAGTTGGAAATCCGGTAAGATGGCAAGAGGAGCCCCATCTTTCTCCACACACCCCAAAAATAATAAGACCTCCCCAAAAATAAGGCCAAGCGCTTATTTCAGGGTTCAAAAAAAATATAAGGCAGGGTCTTATTTTCAGGGAAACACGGTATCAGCAAATATTAAATTCAGCATTTCAATCGCAGGGCTCTGGTGGAGAAGAATGAAGGCCTTTGTTCGCAAATCTAGCAGGCTGCTGTTTCTGTTGTGCCCCTATTTCCAAGATCCAATTGAGTTAAAGCCTCCTACAGGCTTTAATCATAGTTTCAGTCAGCAAAGAAAGAACCCTAAATCATGATTAAGAGGACATAAATGGGAAATAGAAAGAATCCATCGCAGGCCTGTAGAATGTAAAACCACGACAAGGACAGGCAAAGTATTACAAAATTCAATTTTGTGGGGGGTTTTTTTCTTAGACTCTCCAAGCTGCAGCATCCATCACCAAGTTAAAAAAAAAATTCTGGCAAAAATGAGAAAAGGGGGAGAAGGCAGCCAGCCATTCATCTATTCATTCAATTTTTATCCTGCACTTCCTCCAGGATCTCAAACAGCTTACGTACAGCATCATCTCTACTTTCCCAGCAACCATCTCATGAGATGGATCCGTGTTTCAGATGGTGAGACAAACAATGAAAATACACAGGAGATGTGAACTTGAAAGTAGCATTCTCTAGTTTTGGCCCAGCATCTTAATCATTAGACCTTTGCAGGTTACCGGTAGATGCAAAATGCTAGAAACTTTGCAAATTGAAGTCCAGCCCCAAGTATGGAAAACTCATCTACAACAATGCATGGCCTCTAGGTTGGGAAGACCCAAAGAGACAGATCTATCTCCAAGTTACCATGTTATAGATTCTAACCCAGGAGTCGGCAACCTGCAGCTCTGGAGCCGCATGTGGCTCTTTCATTCCTCTGCTGCAGTTCCCTGTTGCCGGTCAGCTCCAGAAGTGGTAGGGCTTTCGGTTAGGACAGGTAGAGGAAAAAGGACGCCACGCTAGGCGGAGACTCTATGGTGGGGGAACCAGACTTCCGGTCGGCAGAGGAAAAAAGGACGCCATGCTAGGAGGAGACTCTATGGTCAGTTCCAGAATTGAATGGGGGGTTTCCGGTTAGGAACTTTGTGGCTCTTTGAGTGTTTAAGGTTGCCGACCCCTGTTCTAACCCAACTTTAAAGCTGAACTACGGTGGTTGCAGAGATTCTTGATTAAAGGCCACCATGCCATAACAATATTTGTTTCCTGTTCACAAAGCAAGTGACAAGATGCTAGTCCTCAAGAGAACACTAAAGTCTTCGCTTGAATGCTGCAACAGATTCAACTCTTACCTATTCAGGAGCGGTATAAAATAACCGTAATTACTGTAATCAGGCTCTTTCCCCATATACTAATGAATAAAACTCGCACAATATGTTCAAGCATTATGTGGTTTCCCGTACATGTATTGTAAGTCATGTGAGTCACAGTGGTTTGCAAAGCATGATTAATGGTTGTGTTCAAACAGCACTAATTGTGACTTTTTCAATAGGCATGGTCAAGGAGAACATAGTTTAATGCACTTATTGTGATTCCTGGGTGAATGGCGCCTTTAACTCTTCCTTCTCTATAAGGCTGATCAAAGTTGCTATTTTTTTTCACTGCAAACATCAAGAGAGAAATATCCGTCTGGAGAATGAACAGCTGCCTTGATAATACTTACGAGGGAGGAAAACAAGATTAAAATCACCTCCCCTTCACCTTCATTCCCATCAGCTGATCCTGCAACAAAGGGTTATGGGGAAAAGCCGGCATATTTTGGGTGGGTGGGTGGAATTACAGTGTGAAATTTGGTCTTAATCGCTTTTTCTCCATTTGCATCAATGGACCGATACATAAAATATTAGACTCTCTACCTCGCACCAGACTTAAGTCTAGGAAACCAATTTGAAAAGAAGGACTAGGGGCAGCGGTGGGCTGCACCTGGTTTAACAACCGGTTCTGTGAGCTTGCGCGCAGCGTTCAAGATACAGCAATTTGAAGCTCAGCTGCTTCTAACGCAGCCCCGGTAAGTACAACAGCGGAGGCGCAGAAATCAGCTGTGCCGCGCGAATCAGCTAAGCCAGAAAGAAGGAAATATAGGACAGGATAGAGCAGGGGTGGGTGGGTGGGGCCAGCTAATCATCGGAACTACAGGTTCGCCCGAACCGGTCCAAACTGGCAGCAGCCCACCACTGATTAGGGGTGACAAGATAGAGGTATTCCAATATCTAAGAGTTCTGCCATAAGGATATATAAATAAAGAAAAATGGCGATTTCTAGTCCAATCCTCTGCTTGAGCAAGAGACCCTATACCAGTGATGGCTAACCTTTTAGCTGTCTCGTGCCAAAAGCGGGGGTAGTGCGGGGGGGGGGGGTCACGTGTGCACGTGCCCACACCCATAATTCAATGCACCCTGCCCCCCCTGCACATGCACACGTGACCCCCCCCGCCCTGCGTCCCCCCACTTTTGGCACGTGATGGCATGGTGAGCCCAGTAGGCCCATTTTTCAGCCTCCCCAGGTTCCAGAGGCTTTCTAGGAGCCTGGGGAGGGTGAAAACGGCCTTCCCCACCCTCCTGGAGGCCCTCCGGAGGCCGGAAACAGCCGTTTCCCAACTTCCGGTAGGCCCAAAAATCAGCCCACCAATATGGCTCCACGTGCCATCTGTGGCACGTGGGTCATAGGTTCGCCATCATGGCCCTATACCATTTCAGACACATAGTTGTCCAATCTCTTCTTAAAAACTCCAGTGATGGAGCACCCACAATTTCTGAAGGTAAGCTGTTCCACTAGTTAATTGTTCTCACTGTCAGGAAATTTCTCCTTAGTTCTAGGTTGCTTCTCTCCTTGATTACTTTCCATCCATTGTCTTGCCTTCTGGTGCTTTGGAAAATAAATTGACACCCCCCCCCCTTCTTTGTGGCAGCCCCTCAAATATTGGAACAGTGCTATCATGTCAGCCCTACTCCTTCTTTTCACTAAACTAGACCTGCCCTAATTCCTGCAACTGTTCTTCATATGTTTTAGCCTCCAGCTCTCTAATCATCTTTGTTGCTCTTCTCTGCACTCCTTCCAGAGTTTCAACATCTTTTTTTATATCATAGTGACCATAACTGTGTGCAATATTCCTAGTATGATCTTACCAAGTATTATAAAGTGGTATATTGTATGTCCACATGCTATATGTGTTATGTATGTATATGTATGTACATTTGCTAATGCATTATTTAATTTTACGTTTGTGTATCAGTGATTGTATAACCTCTGCAGATGCAATACAGTAAATAAATAAATGGACTGAACTTAGCACCACCAAATTATACGCAGTTGGTATCCCCTTTTGTGAAAATATGTATGTGACGATCCCACAAGGAAGAAGCAAAGAGATAAAAGCATTAGCCACATCCCTGATTGCTTTTTCTGATTTGTGTTTTTATTTCTTGTTAAGAGTTTTGCTGATTGAATGGCACGTGAGCGATTTCTGTGGTAACCCTGATTTAATCTTTTGATCACCTCTTCCAAAGGACTGTTTTCTTTTTTATATATATACATATCTACTACACATTAAATATAATATTTCATTATAATATTTGTGTTGTGTAATATTTCTTTTGCTATACACTATCCATTAATTTTAGATTCCTTTTCCAGCCAATCATTATAAATGATTGTATATAAAATGTATTTATATGAATCAGTATGTAACAAACAAAATGTGTATGTATATAGTTTGCTGAAAGATAAATTGGATATTACTAAAAATGCCGGTATTGGAAAGCTGTAAAAGTGTAACTAAGATTTCAAAGATGTAAATGTTGAATAATTTTTTTTTTTTTAAAGGACTGTTTTCTGAGTTCAGGTAAACACTCCAATCTGTTACCTTGAATCAGTTTTACAAAAAGACATTAATTTTGGTATTTATGGAAATAGTTCCCCCCAAAAAATGGAACAGCAGGATATCAATTAACTCTGTTTCACTGGGGCAAAAAAATATTTTAATTATGCATTAAAAAGGCATATCTAACAAGAGCTAATCTGTCCTTTGGGCCTGGTTTGGAAGTTTCACTGCAATGATGTGAATCATAACAGAGGGAATTTTAAATTCTGTCTCATGCAACAAAACCTGTGAGTCACATCCATCAACAAAGGAGACTAAAATAAAGGGGAGCATTTTGATTGGATAATAGCATCCTACAGTTTTTTAAGCCTAACACAGTTCATGCAACAGTTCAATGACTCAGGTAAAAACTATTACTCAGGGCCTGACACACGCAGGTGGACAAACATTTTATCTAGCTTTTGCCTTGGGGCATTTGTGAGGTGATCTGAAGATGGAAAACATGACCACTAATCCTTTGCCCCTGGCCAACCAAAGAATGCCGTTGAGATCACATCCCAGTACCTCGAGGTTGTCCTAGCCTGGATGGGGAAGAACAGCCTTCAACTCAACTCTGACAAGACTGGGTAGATAACGGGTGTGGCGGTTCTTCTAATGTCAACGATTCTCCATCATTGGTTGGTGACGAAAGGGGTAGCACTTCTCCATTCAGGCAGTGAGAACAATACTCAGTAGAATGGCTGGCCTCCAGAAGCTGTGGGTACTCCATCCCTGGAGGCTTTTAAGAAGAGACTGGACAGCCACTTGTCTAGAATGGTACAGGTCTCCTGCTAGAGCAAGGAGATGGACTAGAAGACCTCCAAGGCCCCTTCCAACTCAGTTATTCTGTAAGACCTGGAATACAATTTGGGCATAATCCTGGACTTGATGAGCAAATAGTATGGACAAGCGTATCTTCTCAAGGATTCATCTAGTAAGCCAACTGTACCCTTGTCCAGAATTCCCTTCTCATTGTCACTCATGCCCTGGTCACCTAATGTACAGTTGCCCTACATGTGTTTGCTCCAGCTGATCCCAAATACAGCAATGCAAGGGGCTCACCTTGGTAAAAGGGAAAGGTTCCCCTCGCACATACGTGCTAGTCGTTCCCGACTCTAGGGGGCGGTGCTCATCTCTGTTTCAAAGCCGAAGAGTCAGCGCTGTCTGAAGACGTCTCCGTGGTCATGTGGCCAGCGTGACTCAATGCCAAAGGTTCACAGAACGCTGTTACCTTCCCACCAAATGTGGTCCCTATTTTTCTACTTGCATTTTTATGTGCTTTCGAACTGCTAGGTTGGCAGAAGCTGGGAAAAGTAATGGGAGCTCACCCTGTTACACGGCACTAGGGATTCAAACTGCTGAACTGCCGATCTTTCGATCGACAAGCTCAGTGTCTTAGCCACTGAGTCACCGCGTCCCTTGTAATACCTGTGTTACCCAAGCTTCATAGCTGCCACTGAGCTTTTGGGTGAAATTTAAAGTGTTTATCATCTATAAAGCCTACCATGGCACAGGGTCTGCTTCTCTCCCATCATTTCTACCTGGTTCATAAAATCCAGCAAAGCAGGCATTCTTCATATTCCATCCTTTAAGCAAGTGATCTGTTGAGACCTAGGAAATCTGCTTTCTCTGTAGCCCTACCAGCCCTGTATAATGGCTTCTCCCAGAGGTTCACACTATGCTGATCCTGTTAAACCTTTAGACAATTTTTTAAAAATGTGTGTTCTCCTCAAGCTCTCAAATTCATTGGCAAGACGGTCCATTTGTCACGAATGCTTTGCTCCGTTAGGATGTTATGCTTCTTTCCATTGCAATGTTTAAAGGGACGCGGTGACTCAGTGGCTAAGACGCTGAGCTTGTCGATCAAAAGGTTGGCAGTTCAGCTGTTTGAATCCCTAGTGCTGCGTAACGGGGTGAGCTCCCATTACTTGTCCCAGCTTCTGCCAACCTAGCAGTTTGAAAGCATGCAAAAAATGCAAGTAGAAAAATAGGGACCACCTTTGGTGGGAAGGTAACAGTGTTCAGTGCACCTTTGGTATTTAGTCATGCCGGCCACATGACCACGGAGACGTCTTCGGCTCTTCAGCTTTGAAATGGAGATGAGCACTGCCCCCTAGAGTCGGGAACGACTAGCACATATATGTGAGGAGAACCTTTACCTTTACCTTTATTGCAATGTTTATTGTGTTTGCTTTTCAGGCGTTGTATCGATTTTTAACCGTACCCTGCCCAGAGGCTGGGTATGACGTGCTTGGCCTTGTAAATCTAAAAATGTACGAAAATGTGCAGAGGTAAAACCATCATTCCTACAGGGAACTTTGTGATTCTCTCAAATGGGCCTCTCTAGGTGCTCTGAACTGATGGTGCTGGAAAATATGGAACAGCATGTTTTCTGGTTCAGCTCCTTCTGGAACACTCAGAACAAGTTGTTCCGAGGTTGGAACAGTCCATTTCGGAGGAAGGGTGTCAAAATATTCCTTGGTAGAAAGTTGGAAACTTTCCTAATTTGCTTCAGAAATAATTCAGCCTAGGCGGCAATGAACCTCGATGGGGTTCATATACTGATGTTTCATGGATCCAGACACTGCATAAACCACTGTTTATGGGTTACTGTAGCAGCAGACAAAAACCACTCAGTTGTCATTTAATCTATAAAGCAAGCTTTAATAACCTGAAGGGACAGCCAATGTCTATAAATTAAGCTACAAGCCACAAGCTATAAATTAAGCTATAAGCTACAAGTTAAACTACAATAGAAAGATAGCTACGAACAGATATCTATACATATCTGATGATCCTCCTCCCTTAAATTTGGAAACAACTCTTGAGATTCTCACAAGGGACGCGGTGGCTCAGTGGCTAAGACGCTGAGCTTGTCAATCGAAAGGTCGGCAGTTCGAATCCCTAGTGCCGCGTAATGGGAGGAGCTCCCGTTACTTGTCCCAGCTTCTGCCAACCTAGCAGTTCGAAAGCATGTAAAAAATGCAAGTTGAAAAAATAGGGACCATCTTTGGTGGGAAGGGAACAGCGTTCCGTGCACCTTTGGCATTGAGTCATGCCGGTCACATGACCACGGACAGCACTGGCTCTTCAGCTTTGAAATGGAGATGAACACCGCCCCCTAGAGTCAGGAACGACTAACACATATGTGCGAGGGGAACCTTTACCTTTACCTTATTGAGATTCTCAATCATCCAGGTCATGGTTGTCCCAAAAGTCTTTTTCCAAAAGGCAAATGGACTTTCTTGGGTTTTTTTTTCTTTGAAAACATTTTATTTCTCGTTCAAGAACCTTCTTCAGTTTACTTCAGAACTGAAGAAGCTTCCTGGATGAGAAGCGAAACATTTTCAAGGAAAAAAAACAAACAATAAAGTCTAGTTGCCTTTTGGAAAAAAGCATCTTTGGGTTAAATTTGGGAAGTTACGTGAAACAAGACATTCAGAAGCATAAACAGTGCTAATCCTATTTTTGAAACTTCAGCACAGCACGTTGCATATTTTGATAAGCTGCCTCCGAAGATTGCAGCTCAACTTTCTTGACTGACTCATATTTGGGTCACGCATTAAAGTAAGTCAAGATATGGTTGGGTTGTTTGGACTTAGTGCAGGCTTTGTCCTAAGAAGGGTTCACACATCATCCATACCAACTCCAAAACATACAAACACATTATGGCTTAGCCTGACATACGAGGGAGACATTGAGTGGAGAAAAGGGATCCGATGTCCATATTTGTGATTAGCATGACACATGGAATAAAGGCAAGTCCTCTTGTTGTTGTTCCACAGAATTTGTGCTTCTCTCACTTGTCATAGTGAGAAGTGGAGGAGAAACTCCCAATAATTATGTCATATAATTATGTCGTATAATTATGTAAAAAAAGATGTGGAGACTCTAGAAAGAGTGCAGAGAAGAGCAACAAAGATGATGAGGGGACTGAGGCTAAAACATATGAAGAACGGTTGCAGGAACTGGGTATGTCTCGTTTAATGAAAAGAAGGACCAGGGGAGACATGATAGCAGTGTTCCAATATCTCAGGGGTTGCCACAAAGAAGAGGGAGGCAAACTATTCTTCAAAGCACCTGAGGATAGAACAAGAAGCAAAGGGTGGAAACTAATCAAGGAGAGAAGCAACTTAGAACTAAGGAGAAATTTCCTGACAGTTAGAACAATTGATCAATGGAACAACTTGCCTCCAGAAGTTGTGAATGCTCCGCTGGAAGTTTTTAAGAAGATGTTGGATAACCATTTGTCTGAAGTGGTGTAGGGTTTCCTGCCTAAGCAGGGGGTTGGACTAGAAGACCTCCAAGGTCCCTTCCAACTCTAATATTCTATTATTGCATTGCATTGCATTGCATTGCATTGCATTGCATTGCATTGCATTGCATTGCATTGCATTGCATTGCATTGCATTGCATTGCATTGCACTGCACTGCACTGCGATATATGATATGATATGATATATATGATATGATATGATATATGATATTATTAATGTCACGTCTTCAGAATTTCCCATGCTCCATAATAGAAATAAAAGCCTGGAAATGGCTTTGCAGTGTCTTAACTGAGATTCGCCTAAAGCAGAGGTCTTCAAACTTGGCAGCTTTAAGACTTGTGGACTTCAACTCCCAGAATTCTCCAGCCAGCATAGCTTAAAGCTGCCAAGTCTGAAGACCTCTGACCTAAAGACAGGAGCTCATAGCCAATGTTCCTGTTTTCTTGCAGAAGACAGATAGAAGACCCATTCCCCTATTTGTGCAGTGGCCAAACCAATAAAAATAAGAAATAGCCATTTTGGATTCAGTCATGAAGACCAATCTAGCTCTTAAAAGAAATAAAGCTCTTTTCCCCCCAGTCATCTGCAAACCACTTGAGTAGATTTAATCTGAACAGAGAGAGTAGTATTCAACATATGTTCATGCATACACATATCCAAACAATGTCCACCTGTTGTTCCAGAATGACTATTGCAACAGATGCTCCAAAGTGCAGAAGGGATGATGGAGGAGAAAACAAAGATGCCCTTACAAAAATATTTCTCTCTGCACTCTTTTCTCCGGCAGGTAACCGGAGCCCAGGAAATAAAATCTGTCATTACCTCCATTTCTTCCCCATCTATTTGCCAGGAACTGAGAGGACCGGATGCCATCATCTTAATTTTCTTAATGTTGAGGTTCAAGCCAACTTTTGTACTCTCCTTCTTCACCCGCATCAAGAGGCTCTTTAGTTCCTCTTCACTTTCTGCCATTAGAGTATATAAGAATGTATCTTAGAGATGTTTAAGTCATCTCTGAAGTTCTTCTCCATTGAACTGAGGCCACAAGAAAAGACCTTCTCCGTTAAGGGACCCAACTTAGAGAATGTCTTCTCCTGGGTAGAACCATCTGGTACCAACACTGATGCCTTCGTGGCACAAGGCAAAGATCTTCTTCCTCTAGCCATTTCAATACATTGTAGTCATTTTCGTTTTGGATAAAGGATTTGACAATGTTTCCAATTATCCTTATTTATCATTTCCATGTTAATTGTTTTTTCACTGTATTGCTACTTTTGTGGTTTGTTTTTAATGTTTTGGATAACTTTTCAGGGTTGTAGCAACTAGAAGAAGTAACATTGTACTCAGTTATTGAGCAGATGAAAAGTAGGAATAGCAATATTCTTTACTGGCCAAGTGTGATTAGACACACCAGGAATGACAGACACGCAAATTACTGAACAAATGAGAGTTTTTTTAAAACACTGCTCAACAGAATATGAATACTCCACACTCAGTTATGGCTCCAGTGTACTGAATACACTGGAGTTGGGCAACCAATAAATTTAAATACATAAATATTACAGTCAAGGTTGGAACTCAATTTTGCATGGCAAGCTGAGTGCGCAGCGGTCACCAACTGGTGGTCCGTGAGAAAATTTTGGTGGTCCACAGAAAAATTATTTGCATTTTTTATATTGCACTAAATCAGAGGTCCTCAAACAATGGCCTCTGGGATGGATATGTGCAATGAACA
The DNA here is from genome assembly GCF_059756535.1 of Pantherophis guttatus. Taxonomy (NCBI): domain Eukaryota; kingdom Metazoa; phylum Chordata; class Lepidosauria; order Squamata; family Colubridae; genus Pantherophis; species Pantherophis guttatus. The sequence goes on along the minus strand of NC_142075.1, from coordinate 11,989,356 downwards.
TTTGTGTTCCTGCAGAGAGTCTCTTCCTTCAGGGTCTTTTTGTGTGAGTCAAAGGGGGGCAGAAATTCCAACTTGGAGTCTGCTTCAGCCTCCTGGTGTGGAGCTCTTTGGTGGCAAAGAGCCGGAGGACCTTGTTCCAGTGGGACTGCCTCATGGACTGGAACTGGCTGACCATCTCAGCCTGCTGAGCCTCCAGGCGCCGGTACCTGGCCTTGCACTCCCGCAGGTCTTCCCTCTGCTTGGAAAGCCTATGCTCATAGTCCTCAGTGAGGTGCTTCTGCTGAGCCTCCTTCTCGATCAGATCCAATTTGAACTGAGCTGTTTTGCCAACTCTTTCTTGTAGTGGCTGCTTAGCTCCAACAACTGCTTCCTGTTGGGGCCCTAAGGAGCCCGGGCAGGGAGGCGAGGAGTGGCTGGGAGGGGAGGGGCTAGTAGAGGCCAGCAAGGTGCCCCTCAACATGAGTGACATCGAGTTGGCCATGCCCACCCAGTCATATGACCACCTAGCCATGCCCACCCAGCCAGTCATTAGGCAGATCATATTAGTGGTCTGCGGGATTTAAAATTATGAATTTAGTGGTCCCTGAGGTCCAAAAGATTGGTGACCCCTGAGCCAGAGAAACTTCCTGGCGAAGGCAACCAACTTTCTAGATTAATGTCTACCTCCTTTGAAATCTCCATCCCTCCATGCCAGACTGTTATTGAGTTACTCAACGCAAGGGCGCACCTGCTCATTTCAAACTGATGAAAACTTTTTTCCTGCCCATTTCAAACTGATGAAAATTAAGGCCAGCCACAGGCTGGTAAAAAAAAAAAAAACCATCAGTGTCTCCTTTCAGGCAGTTCAAAGCATGGTGGATATGAAGAGGTCTGATCAAATTCCTCCCCTTTCTCCATGCCTGGATGAGGGGCTCAGCCAAAGAGCCAGGAGACAGCAGGGTGAACGATAGGATCTTTTGACCCAGTTTTTCAAGCTAACAACAAATCATCCGCAGGCCTGACTTCACTAAGGGAAACCCCCCCCAAAAAACAAAAACCCGACCACTTCTTGCATCCAAAGATTCTTCCTATCCGGTTTGAGAAGAACGAATTTACAATTTTGCTTCTGTTCAAGGTGGATAAAATCAATGATTTAAAATATATATATCAAAAAATTTGGATTTTTTAAAATTTAAATCGGAATTTTTTTAAATCAAATTTATTTTAATAAAATGCTTTTGGAGTAAAAATCTATCTAAAGAGAGTTTTCTATTTAAGATGCATTCATAATGTAGTTTATTCAGCACGAAACAGAGCTTAGTTATGGAGCATGAGGAGGCTGTATATTCTGCAATATTGGGATTGTCGGTGAGTCAACAGCAGATCAGAGGAGGAACCGCTGCGGGACAGAGATGACAGTTGCTCTTTAAAAATTATGATTTAAATAGAGTTGATTTAAATCAAGCCTTTTTACTAGTGATTTAAATCGTGTTTTAAATCGTGATTTAAATCGACTTGATTTAAATCAAATCTACCCTGCTTCTGTTGATTCGATGCATCATCAATTTCAGGAACTTGCTTGTGGGAAAGATGGCAGAGCCGCTAGCTTTCGAAGAAAATTAGCAAATCCATAAAGGGAGAGGTTTGTCAGCAGCTCTAGGGTATGATTAAATTAAGTACTAGCTAAATTAAACCATCGGGCTGGGAAAGGCATGTTAAGACATAAAGCAATACGTACGAAGAAAGAACTTCGATTCCAGATATTCCTCGTGTGTTTCTAGGAGAAGTTTTCTGGACAGATTTGGAGGATTCTTCCAATGTTATCCAACTAAGTTCTCCTTGGAAACCAATAACAAAGAATGTCAGTTTGTTTACAACTCCTAAAATGAAGAATCTACAACCCAGTTTTCTAGTTCAACAGTTCAATAGCCTTTATTCTCATACATCTTCATGTACAATGATGTATTTTCTCTTACTTCGATGTTTATCGTAACATGTTAAACTTAGCAAAACATCCTTAAGATGCTCAAATGAACTTTAATAACCTCCCACTCATTCAGAACATCAGAGAATATAAGGAATTTTGCAGAAAATCATAGTCCATTCTGTGGAGTCCACTCTAAAATAATGATTTGAAAAGAGTTGTTATCCCTACTCCAGTTAGATTCAACAGACCCTCAACATGCAAATCAGTTATTCAGAAAGAAGTTTTGGAGTCCTAGTTTATGCACTTCCAAACAAATGTCGAAGAGAGACAGTTTTGGTCTAGTGGTTAAGGAACCAGGCTAGAAAGCATGAAAACATGAGTTCAAGTCCCACTTTAGCCATGAAAGCTGGCTTGGTGACCTTGAGCCAGTCACTCTCTCTCAGTCCAGGTCACCTCACAGGGATGGGGTGGAATGGAATGGGAATAGGAATAGGAATAGGAATAGGAATAGGAATAGGAATAGGAATAGGAATAGGAATAGTTGGAAGGGGCCTTGGAGGTCTTCTAGACCAACCCTCTGCTTAGGCAGGAAACTCTATACCCAGGGGTGGGCTGATGGGGATTTGCAGGGATTCGGGAGAACCTCTAGCTAAGATTCTGTGCAGTTCAGAGAACCCCCAAATCCTACTCCTGGCTGGCCCCACCCGGCCCCACTCACCCCTCCCAGGAGTCCCCATGTGACCCATTTTGGATGCAGGTAAGGGCAGGGCATGCTCGGAGGCTCGGGGAGGATGAAAAATAGGCCTGCCTAAAATTTGGGAAGGTCCGTTTCTGGCCTCCAGAGGGCCTCTGGAGCCTGGGGAGGCTGTTTTCATCCTCCCAGAGGCTCAAGGAAAGCGTCCGGAGCCCAGGGATGACTAGGCCACGCCCACCATGGCCACGCCCACCCAGCAACCAGGCAGAGAACCCCTTGCTAAAACTTTTGAAGCCCATCCCTCTCTATACTATACTATACTCTATACTATTTCAGACAAATGAGGAAAATAGGAGAAGGAAGGTGTGTTGGATACATTTGCAGCCTTATTTTTGAAAATAAGAAAGGTGGGGAAGGAAGGAAGGAAGGAAGGAAGGAAGGAAGGAAGGAAGGAAGGAAGGAAGGAAGGAAGGAAGGAAGGAAGGAAGGAAGGAAGGAAGGAAGGAATGATACTGTTTCTAATAAAAAATATTGGGTAGTACTCTGAGAATTTTCTGAAGAAAGGAAGTCTAGAAATTAAGGGGATTGACTTGGATAGGGCAGGCCCAAATTCAACCCTTCCTTTCACCTCATGGGGTGATTTGGGGGTTATCGTTTTTCTTTCCCAGCCCAACCTGCCTCTCTGGCTTTAGTGGAGATAAATGAGACTTCCATGGAACTATTTGGAGCGTTCAGAGAAAAGATAAGATACGAACGCAACCCAGGCAGAGTCAAATATAGAGCGACAAAGTGGCAGAAAACACAGAGCAGCTACAAAATGACCGAAAGACCCCTGGATCTTATCATCAGTCCTAAATATATATATATCTATATATATCATAAACAGCATCAGAGCCAGTGCACAATTCCCCACACTTACAAAGTTGCCTTAAATTAAAAAAAAAAAAATAACGAGTCCATAATTAAATAACCTCCCACCGGCCAATACGCTCTCACAGAGAGGGCCTCCTCAGGGTGCCGTCGGTCAAGCAATGTCGGCTGGCGGCCCCCAGGGGGAGGGCCTTCTCTGTGGGAGCACCCGCCCTCTGGAACGAGCTCCCTCCCGGAATACGGCTGATTCCGGATCTCCGCACTTTCCGTAAAAGCCCTGAAGACGTTTAGATTTCAGCAAGCCGGCCTGGCCTGAATAGGTTTTAAGGGGTTTTTAATTGTATTGCTAGGGGTTTTAAATTGGGGTGGCCGTTTAATTTAATTTATTCTTAATTATTTTAACTTTTATATTGCATGTTATTTTAATTCTCGGCTGTTCACTGCCCTGAATCCCTTCGGGGAGAAGGGCGGGATATAAATTTAATAAATAAATAAATAAATAAATAAATAAAAACCCAAGAGCAGCTTTCGCCAGCCCACTTCCAAGTTTTCTGTTTCCGAATACGTCTGAAGAGCCCCCAGTTTGAGGCGGAAGGCTGGCCGAGAGCCTGCTAAACTTTTCCGTGTGTCGTTGCCAAGTGGGTCAGGCAGAGGAAAAACCTCATTACTAGAACAGATGGCAGATGGGATGAATGAAGCATAACCAGAGAGAAAAGGCAGCCTGGCTTTCAGCTTCCTTTTAAAAACAGCTCATCTTTCCATATCCCTTTACAACTCATAAAAGAGGAGAGGAACCTGCCCCCCAACGCTGACCAGATCAACGAACAGGCTAGGTCAAAAATGAACATCAAAAACACAGGCTTTAATGCAGGGGTGGGTTCTAAATTTTTTTACTACCGGTTCTGTGGGCGTGGCTTATTTTGTGGGTGTGGCTTGGAGGTCATGTGACTAGGTGGGTGTGGCTAGCTGGTCAGAGTCATTTCTGGAAGGTCCTCGCACTTACGACCAGTCCTCGCACTTATGACCCGACTCATTTGTTTGCTTTTAACACGGATCAGCTGTAGGACGGCCCTTTGAAGCCCCGCGGCAAGAGTTTAAACAGTTTTTTTCCCCTCTAGTCATCAGCTGGGACTCAGGAGGCAGCAATAGATTGGGGGTGGGACCAAATAAAAGGTAAGAATAATGTGGAGGGGGTGGGAGGGCGGGGGGGAGAACCGGTTCGGTGACGTCATATCGTCACCGCTACCGGCTCGGCCGAACCGGGAGGAACCCACCACTGCTTTAATGTCTATGGAGATTCTCAGTCATCCAGGTCATGGTTGTCCCAAAGGTGCTTTTTCAAGAGGCAACTGGACTTTCTGGTTTTTCTTTGAAGACGTTTCGCTTCTCACCCAAGAAGCTTCTTCAACTCTGAGCTTCTTGAATGAGAAGCAAAACGTCTTCAAAGAAAAACCACAAGGTCCAGTTGCCTCTTGAAAAAGCACCTTTGGGACACAGGCTGCAATATTAACAAGTTTAGCCGCTGCACCAACATATTTGCATAGCAAAATAAGCAAATGCCCGAGGCTTTGAAATGTTAGCTCAAAGACACAGGAAATTATTTCTTTATCAATAAAGAATATTTGTAGCTCAGGGTTGAAATGAAGGGTCCTTGGTGCTCTCTGCGTTTGGCTGTTTTCTTGCAGATGTTTGATTACCCAAGCTAGGTAACATCATCAGTGCTAAGTCTAGTGAGACAGCACCAAGGACCCTTCAAATTACGCCTCTTTCAGACATGAACATGATCTGCTAAATGGACACATCATCGTGAAAGAATCTTGAGATGAAAGGCACTAAAACCACAAACGAGGGAGAGCTGATTGACCAAGATCCTAGTAGACAACCATTTAAATAGGAGCCAGCAGTGTGCAGCAGCTGCCAAAAAAAGCCAACATAGTTCTAGGCTGCATAAACAGAGGGATAAAATTAAAATCACATGAAATGTTAATACCACTTTATAAGGCCTTGGTAAGACCACACTTAGAATACTGCATCACCACGATGTAAAAAAGATGTGGAGACTCTATAAAGAGAAGAGCAACGAAGATGATTAGGGGACTGGAGGCTAAAACATATGAAGAACGGTTGCAGGAACTGGGTATGTCTAGTTTAATGAAGAGAAGGACTAGGGGAGGCATGTTAGCAGCCTTCCAATATTTGAGGGGCTGCCACAAAGAAAAGAGGGAGTCAAGCTATTCTCCAAAGCACCCGAGGGCAGGACAAGAAGCAATGGGTGGAAACTAATCAAGGAGAGAAGCAACTTAGAACTAAGGAGAAATTTCCTGACAGTGAGAAGAATTAATCAGTGGAACAACTTTTTTTTTTTTTTTTTTGTATACCGCCCTACTCCCGAAGGACTCAGGGCGGTGAACAGCCAGATAAAATACATATAATACAAATGTTAAAAAGCATTAAAATACAATTAAATAATTTGGCCTGGAAAACGAAATTTAAAACACCCCAAATTCCTCCAGAAGTTGTGAATGCTCCAACACTGGAAGTTTTTAAGATGATGTTGGATAACCATTTGTCTGAAGTGGTGTAGGGTTTCCTGCCTAAGCAGGGGGTTGGACTAGAAGACCTCCAAGGTCCCTTCCAATTCTGTTATTCTAAGATCACCAGACAACTGGTTGGGTTCCCACATCTCACTGCATCATAAAAGAATGGCTTGAAAAATGTCACTCATCTTCATGATTTAACAGGCTCATGTGAATTCAACCAACTTTGATTCATCCAGAAAGCCATGGTTTAGTGTGGTCTCTTGACCAAGTGTTGCTTTTAACTGAAGGAAACAACTTTTTGAATATACGGACTGAAGGATGCTCCTTGTCTTCAGTGATGCTTCAAGCTGGTCATGGGAAGCTAGCAGAAAGCTTTAGAAGTCTCCAGGAAGGGAGCTTGAGATATGAGGCGTAGAAGGACACTGAACAATATTTATCCTGCGCAGGAAAAAAGGATTTAGTGGACACGCTCTGCAAAGGGATTGAACCCAAATCACAGTGTTGGCCAAGGAGGCCCAAACAAAGCTCAAGATAAACAAAATTAAGGGTTCCAGGCTTTCCAAAGAAAACACATCTGGACATGGAAGAAAAGCGCAAAATCGGACAACTGCAAAGCTTCTTTGGAAGGCAAGCAGATGCTATCACAGTGGGTTGGCCACCACTGTGGTTACTTCATCCTCGTCCAACAGCAGCCACTTTTCAAGCAGATGCAGTTTTAGGATATGACCACAGATGAATTGGTTCAGCCAAGTCAACACTGCTAACAATCAGGATTCTGGGCACTGTAACAAGATACAGAGAACCAAATGGATCCCAAACTGAGACCTGCTGCAATCTTGCAAATGTTAGGAAAAAGGAAGGGGATTTTCACAAACAGGAAAGATTGACTGTTCTTCCAAAGTATCAGGTCTCCTTCATGAATTTGGCCAATACTTGACTGGTATTTATCACTTAAACGGGACATGGTAGCTCAGTGGCCACAAATCCTGGGTAGCTCAACAGACAGAGCACTGTAATTTAACACCAGCTGTCTGCAATTAAAATAAGATCGAATCTCACCAGGCTCAAGGTTGACTCAGCCTTCCATCCTTTCTAAGGTAGGTAAATTGAGGACCCAGTTTGTGGGGGCAATAAGCTGACTTTGTATAAATATACAAAAGTATGAAGGCTATTGCTTAACGCACTGTAAGCCGCCCTGAGTCTCCGGAGAAGGGCGGCATATAAATCAATTTTTTTTAAAAAAATCCAACTTTTAACAGGCAGAAAAACCCCAGCACTGAATCAGAGACAAGTTGGACATGCCTTTAATGTGCAAACAAACTCACTAATAAAAAAAAAAATGTACCGTACACAATTGCAACCGAGAGAGTTTATTTGCAAGGCCATAGTCCAGGGCATTTTGTTCCAGAAACAAAACCTCCATAGCTCCGTTTTGCCCCTGCCTTCCTCCCCCTCAGAAAATCAGTAGAAGGGCATTGATATAAAACATGAATCAGAAGACCGGAGAGCAAAGGCTACCAGCACACAGCAGGCCTTTGTATAGGCGGAAAAGTCCTGCATGAAAACGACAAAAGAACAACTTAAAATACAGACTTCGCTTGCCGACGCTCATACCTACTACAAATGATTGTTAAATCAAAAGAAGGCCCAAACAATGTCAGCTCTGTACTGGCTTTCTATCCAGGAAATAAAGGGCCCTGTTTAACTTTACTACTGCTCGGAGCTCTGTTTGAAAACTTGAATAAGTAACAGACTTTAACTACTCGCCCACTTCTGCGACCTACCAACCCAGAATACTGATCAGGCCAGGCTGGCCTGCTTGTGTGATGTGAGTCTTGTTGAGCATTGTTGAAGCTCAACGGTTCGCGTATGGTAATAAGTGAGCCAGGGTTTGCCACAGAAAATCATAACTGGCCAAGTTTACCATCTGCAATGAGCCCATCGCAACCTATAAATAGGGCTTTTTTCCCCTCCGAGGGGGTATAATAGCATCAAAGAAAATTAAAAGACACGGAGGCAGGAATTTCAATCTCTAGGCTCTCATTAAGTGCTACAGAAACATATCATGTTTACAGAAACATATAATTGTTAAAGAAAGTGTAAACATCAACAACAGCACACTTTGTTGTTGCTGCAGGGATGGGGTGATTTTACTACTATCGTAGGTAGCAGCATCTAGACGACCTTGGCTGATCGTGAGAAGGCTAAGCAGATCAGATCCAGTGAATTCTTGGAAAGATCACTGAGAAATCCCAGGGATGCAGACTAGACAGAGAACTTGGAAAAAGTGTCCCAGAAGAAGGGGAATGGAATCCATTTCTATACCACTGCCAAGAAAACGCATGGATGTGTCCATATAATCATCAAGAATTCATTTTTCAAGAGGACTTTCTGGTTTTTCTTTGAAGACGTTTTGCTTCTCATCCAAGAACCTTCTTCTTCAGAGCTGAAGAAGTTTCTTGGATGAGAAGTGAAATGTCTTCAAAGAAAAACCAGAAAGTCCAATTGCCTCTTGAAAAAGTACCTTTGGGACAACCATGACCTGGATGACTGAGACTCTCCATAGACATTTAGCTACGCAAGAGCTGAAGAAGCTTCTTGGATGAGAAGCGAAACGTCTTCAAAGAAAAACCAGAAACTCCAGTTGCCACTTGAAAAAGCACCTTTGGGACAACCAACACCTGGATGACTGAGACTCTCTATAGACATTTAGCTATGCAAGAGCTCAAGAACCTTCTCAAAGTCAAATTGGATGCAACTCATTTAACAACTAACTTGGTTAGCAATGGAAATCCTGACCTCATCCGCAGTTGTAAGTGAAGGACTACCTGTATTCACTGAACTATAAGCAACTGATATTTATATGGAAGTGGAAGTGGAAGTGAAAAAGGACAATGTAGCACATCTGGAGAGCAGCAGCTTGAAGACAACTTCTCTAAAGCCGTCTTCTCCAACCTGGAACTGCACCTGGTCTGTTGGGTCTGCCACGTCCAAAATTGTTTAGCCGTAAGTCATACTCAGATTCTGGAGGCTACAGCTTCAAAGCATCTGGGAAGCATCAGATGGAGAAATCTTGACTTAGAACATATAACAAGAAGCATGGAGGGGACCCTTGGAAGTCTTTTAGTCCAACTTCAAGCTCAAACAGGAGAACTTATATAGGTAAGGGTAAAGGTTCCCCTCACACATATGTGCTAGTCATTCCCAACTCTAGGGGGCAGTGCTTATCTCCGTTTCAAAGCCGAAGAGCCAGCGCTGTCCGAAGATGTCTCCATGGTCATGTGACCGGCATGACTGAACGCCAAAGGCGCATGGAACACTGTTACCTTCCCACCAAAGGAGGCCATTTTCGCCCTCCGGGGCCTGGGGAGGCCATTTTCGCCGTCCTGGAGGCTCATAAAAGCCTCCGGAGCCCAAGAAGGGCAAAAATGCCCCCCCCACACACCGTGGTGCAGGAGGCCAACTATGCCACGCCCACCATGGCCACGCCCACCGAGCAACCAGGCAAAGAACCCCTTGCTAAAATTTTTGAAGCCCACCCCTGGATTTTCACAACTTGTTAGGCGGAAAGAAAAATTTAGTAAATGCTGCTTGGGTCAGCACATCGGAAAAAGGGTTTATTATTAGTTGAAGGGGAAAACATTCTTCATTCCCAAGTATTAATTACCTTCACTTTAATAACCGGCTCTGGTACGTTTCACAAAGACAAATCCCCTTTCCCTGCTATGCCCCCCCTCCCTCCCTTCTGCCTTTTTCTTTATACAAACCATGCATTATCAAGAGTTCCTGCTATTCACGCTGCTTCCTGTTTGGTAGCGAAAGACCGGTTTTATGTCTCCCTCCTCGCCTCCCTATTAGGAGAGCTGTTAAGCTTACTCAGGCCAAGATTCTGCTTGCGATGGAGGCGATAAAGATATTGCAGACAAATTCAGCAGGGAAAAAAAAACCGACTCACCAACAGCAAGGAGAGAAAAACAATTCCGTTGACAGTTAAGAAAGGCAGCCATTTATTTCTTTTAAGGTGCAGTAAGCGGAGCCAGAAATGACTAAAACAAGAAGTGACAAAGAAGTCTAACTTAGTCACCCTTAAATAACAAAATAACAAGAGTTGGAAGGGACCTTGGAGGTCTTCTAGTCCATCCCGAAGCAGGAAACCGTACCGTTTCAGACAAATGGCTGTCCAGTCTCTTCTTAAAAGTCTCCAGTGATGGAGCATCCACAACTTCTGGAAGAAAGCTGGTTAACTGTTCTCATTGCTAAGAAGGCAGCGGTGTGTGTGTTGCAGAGGGCGAGAGTTAATCCAACTTAATTCAGACAAGCGTAACCGGTGGCAAGCTAACTTTTCACCCAGCTTCCAATAGCCAACATATATGAGGTTGTGCATCATGCATTGCTTTGTTCAACAAACCAGAATTGGCTGGTTCCCATGCTACTCTAAAGGGCAGCTTGTTTTAAACTATCCTGTGCCCCCCCCAAAAAAAAATCCTGCATTTTTTTTCTTCTACCATGTTTCCCCAAAAATAAGACCCTGTCTTACATTTTTTGAACCCTGAAACTATTAATCTTCTCATCATTCCCTCACCCATCTCCTTCCACTTATGACTGTATGACTGTAATATAGATGCTTGTATCCTTACGATTTATATTGATATTGTTTCCTGATTGCTTATTTGTACCCTATGACTATCATTAAGTGGTTGTACCTTATGATTCTTGATGAAAGTATCTTTTCTTTTAGGCACACTGAGAGCATATGCACCAAAGACAAATTCCTTGTGTGTCCAATCATACTTGACCAATCAAAACTTCTCCTTCTCCTTCTCCTTCTCCTTCTCCTTCTCCTTCTCCTTCTCCTTCTCCTTCTCCTTCTCCTTCTCCTTCTCCTTCTCCTTCTCCTTCCCCTCCCTTCCCTTCCCTTCCATTCTATTCTATTCCATTCTATTCTATTCTATGTGCTTGGCCTTATTGCCATCCGCTCAAAAGCCGGATTGGGCTTATTATCAGGGGATGTCTTATTTTGGGGAAAACAGGGTAATGAAAAAGAAATTGCTTACGGGGTTTCTGTAAAGGAGGGAAGAATTTTGGTGAAATTCTCATCATTTAGTCACCCTAGTGGGAGTGCTAAGTTTCTGCCTTTCATTGCCCAATTCATTCTCCAACGGTCCATATTTTCATTCAATTCCAAGAGAGGTACAGTAGCCTCTTTCTGCAACAGATATAAAGATACCCCTTTACCAGCGGCAAAATCTTTTCCAAGGACGGAAATTTGGGGCTCAGTGGTGGTCATAAGACGAGGACTACCCGTGTTATGTTTTCTGGTTGTACGGCCATAATAAAGATTAAACTAAATATCCTTAGTGGACATCAAAGGGGATGGAGAAAGACAGAAGAGATTCTCCCCAAACACCTGGCAAAAAGCTTCTCTCTTTGGGAGGGAACTTAAAAGCTTTAAGGCCATCTGGAAATGCAATTTTTAAGGAAGAGAATTTCCTTTCCAGCAAAAAAAACAGGCGGATGACCGATTGTGTGTTTGCTACTCAGTTCCATATTTAAGCCTAAAGTGTCATTTCTATACATAGGAGAATGCAGATCTATTTTTACTAATACCAGTCAATATTTGAGCACTTCACAGAAGATTAGCAATGATTCCTAAATTCCTATATTTAACAATAAGAACAATAAAATGGCACATTTTCCACCCTTCAAAATTATGTATGTATGTATGTATGTATGTATGTATGTATGTATGTATGTATGTATGAGAGGTGGGTTTCAGCGGGTTCTGACCAGTTCTGGAGAAGTAGTAAAAATTCTGACTGGCCCCGCCCCCATCTATTCTCTGCCTCCCAAGTCCCAGCTGATTGGAAAGAAATGGGGATTTTGCAGTAACCTTCCCCTGGAGTGGGGTGGGAATGGAGATTTTACAGTATCCTTCCCCTGCCACGCCCACCAAGCCACACCCACAGAACCAGTAGTAAAAAATTTTGAAATCCACCACTTGGTATGTATGTATGTATGTATGTGTATGTATGTATGTATATGTATGTGTATGTGTATATGTATATATATGCATACATACATATACACATATACATATATATATATATACACACACACATACATACATACATACACATACATACATGCATGCATACATACATATATATATATACACACACATACATATATATTCACATATATATATTTCATATCTATGAAATACAAACAAGTCAATTATGGTCCTTAAAACAAATACCTCCATTTTGGGGGGGGGACTAACTCTACAAATCAGATTAACCCATAAACCACAATTCAAAACAATGCAACCGACCACCATGTTTTCTGAAGTTCTAGAAGGCTATGTCAAAAATCCTTCCTTTTAAAAAAAAAGTATTTGGCAGGGCTTAAGGGGCAACCTGGATTGTGCAACTTGTATCTTAGTGTCATCCCTTTTTACATTACAGCCCTTGTCAGGTTGCACAAAATTTGTTGCACTCCTTAAAATTGACGTTGAGTTGTATAATGATGCTTCAAATCATGGTTCATAAACCCTTAGAAATTTGGCACACACAATCCAGCCCAAATCAAACAAACAGCTGAATTGATGAAACTCTGTGCCTTTTGTTAAAAAAAAAAAAAAAAGTTAGCGGATTCCAAGATATTAAGTTTGAAAAATTTCCAAAGTTCTGATTCCTGTTCACTCCAATTCATAACTGCAGGAAAATGCAATTGGATATCATGAAACGTAACAAGAGGGAGGGGTTTTTTCCAGGATTTAAGAAGTGCCTTAAACAAACAAACCACCCCTCTCAAAAGCATGCAAAAACAGGCAAGCATTTTGGACCCATTCATTCTGGAGATGCAAAAGGAATATTGGCACGTCATACATGGGCCGGGTTATTTTGCTTTCTTGGCTTACAGTGATATGTGAAGCCGACAACTGTGGGTTGTTCAATAAAACATAATTAAACCAAACCACCTATCCAGCATTATGCATTTTCCTTGTTCGCATGCACCTTTATATGGAACACTTGATCGTTTTTCCATTGCAGATCAAGCCAGCAGATGCAAAACAATCTTTTTATTAAATATACCGAGTCAGATAAACGTAATCAAGCTCCTAATCTGTCAAGTTCTTTATAGACTCAGGATAAAATCTAGCTTAGCTTGTAAAACTAGAGGCCAGGCTGGCATCAAAGAAAAAGAAAAGGATATTAATCACATTTTAATTTAATTAAGTTCCATTTAATATGTAACAGATTATAAAAGTTATGGAAATCCCACAGCCAGGGTAAGACAACAGGAGCCAATCTGGTAGTTAAACTACACACCCAGGGGAAAACACAACGTTAAAAGACTTTTAGATATAAACGCTGGAAGTTCTGAAGATGTTGAATAACCATTTGTTGAAGTGGTGTAGGGTTTCCTGCCTAAGCAGAGGGTTGGACTAGATGACCTCCCAGGTCCCTTCCAACTCTGTTATTTTATTCTAAAGCTCCCTTTCTCTAACAATTCACCAATCGACGCTCTTAGGTATGGAAATTAATGAAAAATATTACGAAAATAAGAGGTGGAGAATGTGTGGCTGTGATATCAATGAAGCTCAAGAACATCTGAAGGACAACTGATATCCTACCTCTGAGGTAAATAATAAGAAAAACAAGCATGTTTAAAGAAGACAAGAGATTACTTTACTTTTTGTAAACTGGGGACGGATGTCGCTTAACAATTTCGTGTAAGAAGACCAGAGAGAAATGATAATTAGTGAGTGAAACCATATCATGTTTTTATGAGGAGAATTAGTATTTTGAGGAGGGATATCCAGGTTTGGGGGTTCTTGATTTGATTTTTAAAATACTCATACAGTACAGGTAGTCTTTGACTTACAACAGTTCATTTCATAATCGTTCTAAAATTACAACGGCCCTGAGAAAAGTGGCTTATGACCAGTTTTCACATTTACGACTGTTGCAGCCACGTGATCAAAATTCAGGTGCTTGGCAATTGACTCGTATTTATGACGGTTGCAGTGTCTCGAGGCCATGTGATCCCATTTTGTGACCTGCTGACAAGCAAAGCCAATGGAGAAGCCAGATTCACTTAACAACCGTGTTGCTAATTTAACAACTGCAGTGATTCACTTGACAACCGTGGCAAGGAAGGTCGTAAAATGGGGCAAAACTCACTTCACAAATGTTGGGCTCAATTGTGGTCGTAAGTCGAGAACTAGCTGTAAATCTCAATCTCATCCTGCAGGATTCATGTTACTCGTCCTCAAACCAGCAAGAAATTACCACCATTAATTTCTGGCATGAGGAAAACTCAAAAACACTGGGATCTGTGACCAAAGAGGATTCAGCCATGAATTCATACAACATAGTAAGCTTTCTATGGTAATCTTGATTTTGGTTTGAATCCTGCTGCTGATTTAGGATCCCGACTTTGGCAAAAAAAACCCTCAGCTTTAACAAAACAAGGTTAAACAAACCACAGCCTCGCATGAAGTATAAACTAAGATTGTGAGATTGAGACCTGGCAAGTTTTTTTTATTTTATTTTATTTTTAATTTGATTTATATACCGCCCTTCTCCGGAGACTCAGGGCGGCTTACAATGCGCTAAGCAATAGCCTTCATACTTTTGTATATTTATACAAAGTCAGCTTATTGCCCCCACAAACTGGGTCCTCATTTTACCTACCTTAGAAAGGATGGAAGGCTGAGTCAACCTTGAGCCTGGTGAGATTCGAACCTGCAGAAATTGCAGGCAGCTGTGTTAATAACAGGGTGCATTAAACCACTGTACTACCAAGGCTACCAAGTTTTAACTGACACCCAACAAAGGTTTGAATACAAATATCCCAGCCCAGATTCACGCTACAATATGATGATCCCTCCATTGCAACCAAACCTCATATTATTATTTATTATTATTTATTTATTGGTCAACAAGTACAAGGAAACAAGTAACAGTATAGACATGGACATGGACACATGAAAAAAAAATTGGCACAAATAAAAGGATATAAATAGGCAAAACATAGCCATAAACACACAGAATGATTACATATAAATGGGGACAGTAGGACAATATATTTGGAAACAGTTAACCTACGGTAAGTGAATGCTTGTATCCCATAATTTATATGCACCGTATGTATTTAATGTTTATTAGAGCAAATATACAGTACGCACAAACACATCTAGTGGTTCCCAGGTGCAGGTTATTATAGTTAAACAATCAAAATGTTTATTCAACTTGTCAATTTTGCAAGAGCGTTGAATCTAATAACGTACAATAGTGGTTGCATTCATACTTCATTAAAATAGCATTGTTCAAAAACAATGTCGCAGCCTGTTCAGGTTTTTGCATTCAGAAGCATACATTTTCTCTGCCCCCAAGTCTAGCTAGAACACTTGTTTTTACAGGAAGAACACCTGTTTTTGCAAGACGAACAAGGCTTGTTCAGTAGCTACCTTAATTTGATATTCTAATCTAACCCTACTAAAGGAACTGTAGCTGCAGTTAGAGCTCATTTTTGGTCTAAAAGTAAAAGCCTCAATTAATCCTTAAAATTGTGTCAGTGCGATTTTTACTTTCCATTTCCTCCAAAAGAGAACAGGTTTGACGTAGTAAATAAGGCAACAGGCTAGTAACCAGAAGACTGTGAGCTCTAGACTTGCCTTAGGTCCAAAACCAACTGGGGTAACCTTAGGCCACTTGCTCTCTCTAGAAAAAAAACAACGGCAAACCACTTTTTGAAAGAAAACTGCAGATTAGTCCAGGCAGTTGCCAAGAGTGAAGGGAGGGAGGAATAAGAATAGAGTAGAGTAGAGTAGAGTAGAGTAAGTAGAGTAGAGTAGAGTAGAGTAGAGTAGAGTAGAGTGGGGTGGGGTGGGGTGGGGTGGGGTGGGGTGGGGTGGAGTAGAACAGAACAGAACAGAACAAAACAGAACAGAACAGAACAGAATTCTTTATTGTCCAAGTGTGATTGGACACACAAGGAATTTGCCTTTGGTGTATATGCGCTCAATGTACATAAGGAGAATAAAATACATTCATTGAGAATAAAAAGATACATTTAGTGTTAGTCAAGGTTATTAATAAGCTATCAAATTGTACTAGGAAACAGATAAAAACAATATAATTGAAAGATACAAGCAAGATAGTTATAGTAATAAGTGGAAAGAGAGAGATATTAGTAAGGAAGAGAAGAAGAATAGTAATACAGTCTTAGTAAATTATTTGACAGTGTTGTGGGAATTAGTTGTTAAGCAGAGTAATGGCATTGTGTCTAGAAGGAAGGAAGGAAGGAAGGAAGGAAGGAAGGAAGGAAGGAAGGAAGGAAGGAAGGAAGGAAGGAAGGCCTTCTGTTTTAATCTCATAACCACCCTGCAAAGATTAGGTTAACTTCTAATCCAGCAAATCTCAGAGGTTTATGGAAGCAATTCTATCAAGTCTAAAGTTAGCATCCAAGGCAAACTTCTTGGTCTAATGCCCCTGGTTTTAATAATGCCTCATCATTTTTGGCCATGATGATCAAACACGGTCTCAGATAGTCTACTTAGTTCTTCAAAGCTATCTTGTGGTCACCCAGTCCTGCACATCCCAACATCCAGCTGGCTTTCATAGTCTTTAAATCCTGGAAACTTAAATTATGGCGGCCATCCAGAATGGCCCACTGCAGAAGAAAACAGCTGTCGGCAATGATGTCCCTTAGCAGCTGCCAAATGTGCAGAGATAACAATAAAGGCTTCCTTCAAGTCAACCTTTGGTGATTTCATGCTACCGCTTATAGAATGGACTCATGCACAATAAGGAGGCTGCTTGTAGTCACTGTTCCGCCATCAGTATCAATGCCAAAGGAAAATAACCTTACAATAGAAGGGAGACCTTGAAGAATGAGTAATGTTCATCAACACTGTGATATATGACTCAAGGATTTGAGAATTGTTCCTTCCTGCAAACATTATGAATTCCAAATTACTGGGCCATTCTGATTGCACTGCAAGTGCTATTCCAGGTGTGACCTCCTCCTCCTCCTTCTTCTACCATATCCATCATCGGACGTTGGCGATCATGTTGGCAATCCTATTTTTGTCAACAGCTGTATGAAAAAGTGCTGCTGAGTTTTGTCCAAACCAGTTCCTTAGGTTTTGAAGCCATGATGTTCTCCTTCTGCCTGGACTTCGCTTGCCTTCAATCTTTCCCTGGAGGATTAAGTGAAGGATGCTGTATTTTCCTGGGTGTCGCATCACATGTCCAAAATATTCTAACTTTCACTTTTTAATGGCTTTGATGATTTCCCTTGGCTTTCCCAGGCAGTTTATCAACTCCTATTTGTGATTTTGTTAACCCAGTTTATACGTAACAGCCATCTGTAAATCCACATTTCAAATGCTTCTAGTTTCTTCAAGTGGTTTTCTTTCAGAGACCAACTCTCTACTCCATAGAGCAGGATAGAAAAGATGTAACATCTGACAAGCCTGATTTTCAGTTTTAGGCTTATGTCGTGACTGCAGAAGACTTTTTTCATTTTGAAGAATGCTGTTCGAGCTTTCTCTGTCCTTGTTTTTACTTCACTGATCATGTCCCAGCTTTCATGTAAATTAAAACCAAGGTACGTGATCCTTTCAACTTTTTCTAGTGGTATTCCTCCCGAATTTATCAGTGGTAAATTAATGGGTTGTTTGCTGACGACCATGATCTTGGTTTTTGAGGTGTTAAGCTTCAAGCTGCATTTTTCAGATATTTCTGAGACTCTGTTGACGAGGAGCTGAAGGTCTTCATGCTTACTGGCAAGCAGAACTGTATCATCAGCACGTCTTAAATTGTTGATCTGAACACCATTTACTTTGAGGCCAGCATCAATGTTTTCCAGTGCTTCGTTGAAAATTGACTCAGAGTAGGTGTGACCTTAACATAGAATATTATAATTCTATGAACTGACAAAGCTCAGTCTGTGATTTGTGGATAGCTATGCAATCTCATGATGGAAACGGTTGCTGTGAAAAGCTGAGTATCTGCAGGTTGAGGTGGAAAAAGAACACGAAGCTTCATTCCCCCCCCCCCAAACTACAGTGTTTCCCTGAAAATAAGACCTTGTCTTATATTTTTTTTGAACCCTGAAATAAGCACTTGGCCTTATTGCCATGCACTCAAAAGCCTGATTGGGCTTATTATCAGGGGATGTCTTATTTTGGGAAAAACAGGGTAGCATTTTAAATATATACACATAAAGTGGCCAAAATCTCACAAGAATCAAGCCATCTTCAGATCACTTGAAAAACGAGAGACTTGGAATCTCGCATAATTTTGCAATCTCTTTAAATTTCAGCCATTTAAAAATTATTTTGGCCCTCCCTCCACGGCATCAAATTGTATGATGGCACCAAGGGAAAAAAATTATCACGGATTCTCGGTTTCTATTTTTATTAGTTTGTCAAAATATGCAATACAGAAGTACAAGGGAAAAAAATGAAAATAAGGGGAAAATAAGGGAGGGAAAGGGGAAAAGAGAAAAGTGTAGGGTAGAGAGGAAAAAGAAAAAAGAAAAGCATTGACTTCCAACTCCTTTTGGTGCAGCAACATAAGGAAAGTAACATGAAACCTCAAATATTTATTTCTATTAGCATATATACTAACCATTTCTACAACTACAAATCTATATAATTGGCAAAATCCAAAATCAAAGTTTCATTTTTCCCCCACCTCAATCACAAAGTCCTAAAGCAGTTTCCAAATAGAAACAAAATTAATTGTGTTCTTTTCCTTTGATCAAAGCAGTCAAATTAGCCCTCTCTGCTAACTCCAATAATTTTTGCAGCCATTATCCAATCAAAGTGCCCTTCCATTTTGGTGCATAATGCAATCTTGCTGCCATCAAGATATATATATATAACATCAAAGTTCCAACTTTTTCTCAAGTTCTTTATCCATTAAGACCTAAAAGTTAAGTTTCCGGTTTAATCTTGATATTCCCTTTAAAAATCTTCTGTATTAAGATGTGAATCCTACTCCTCCTATATTTGTGTAAAAAAAAACCAAAACTTTTTTATTATGCTTGTAAGCCATAATTATATTCCTTCCAAACACTCTGCAAGTAACTAACAAATATGTGGGAACAGGAACAAACCGAAAGGAAGGAGAGGATGAAAATTACAGACTTGCAATAAGTTAAGCATTCCCTATTTAAAATGATGTCTAGAATAAAAAAATAAAAATGACGTTCCAGAAAATAAATTATACATGTAAATCAGTTCCAAAAGAAATTCTGTTACGTTCAAAAGGCTGCTATTTAAAACAAATGAGGCAAAGACTGAAAAACAATCTCAAACTTCCTCAATTGTATCAATTGTAACACCTCTCTTGGCTGTTGTGAACCTGGACTGGCCGTGGAACCATTTCCAGCATTAATAATATCCTAGGTATGGGAATTCTATTTCCTTTGAAGTTTGATAATAAAACCTTAGACAATACCACTCCTGGCAGCAGTCAAAACCATTCAAGAGTCAGCACCGTTGCGTTGAAACGCTCTTCTGGAAATAAGCTTTTCTCATTTCCCTTCGCTCTGCGTTGATTAAAAATGGATCGACACATAAGCGCATAATAAAAATCAGTCAAGCCAAGCGTGGATAAAAGAGGTAAAGTTAAAAACGGAATGCGGTGAGCCTTCAAATTTATAACTGCCCCACCAAGAAGCTAGGAAAAAGAACATGCAAGCTTTCTCAAGTTCTCCAGAACTTCTAATTAAGGGGCAGGGGTAGCCTTCAAAAATTTTAGCAAGGGGTTCTCTGCCTGGTTGCTGGGTGGGCGTGGCCATGGTGGGCGTGGCCTAGTCGGCCTCCTGCACCGGGGGGGGGCATTTTTGCCCTCCCCAGTCTCCAGAGGCTTTCTTTGAGCCTCCGGGGGGAGGGTGAAAATGGCCTCCCCAGGTTCCGGAGGCCTTCTGGAGGCCAGAAACAAGCTCATTTCCGGGAGACCCATTTTTCACCCTCCCTGAGCCTCTATGCGTGCCCTGCACTTACCTGCATCCAAAACGGGCCACATGGGGACTCCTAAAAAGGGCAGGGTGGGGTGGGTTGGGTTGGGCCAGCCAGGAGTGGGATTTGGAGGTTCTCCAAACTGCACAGAATCTTAGCTAGAGGTTGTCCCGAACCCCTGCAAACCTCCAGCAGCCCACCCCTCTTAAGGGGTACCCAAAAGCAAGCAATGAGGGGGGAGGAAAAAGCTGAACTGGGCCATGTAATTTTACCACCAGGCTTAAGATGGAGAAAGCAATCTAAAAACACTACTAGCTGTTGCAGATTTGTAAGATTTAAATTGGAATTATATTATACAGGATGGAACGCAGCAAAACCGGCTCAGTTGGGTATACATCTACTGCTCGTAACACCTTCAACTCATATTATCCTCATTGCCTCCTCACTGCTCAAAATAACAAAAATACCTTCGTCATTTAAGTAAAGTTCAACAGTTGGAACAAACACGTACTCCAGTGCAATTTCCTTGGGCTCTAAAACAAATTCCTCATGAGTGCCAAGCAGGGTTAACTTACTTGAAGATCTGCAACACTCACCTAGTTGAGAAGGTGAGGATTTTCAAAGGAAGCCTACTCTACATTGCGTTATGCAATGAGTTTAGAGTTTAGAATAACAAGAGTTGGAAGGGATCTTGAAGGTCTTCTAGTCCAACCCCCTGCTTAGGCAGGAAACCCTACACCACTTCAGACAAATCTTCTTAAATCTCCAACATCTTCTTAAAAATGTCCAGTGTTGGAGCATCCACAACTTCTGGAGGCAAGTTGTTCCACTGATTCATTGTTCTAACTGTCAGGAAATTTTTCCTTAATTCTAGGTTGCTTCTCTCCTTGATTAGTTTCCACCCATTGCTTCTTGTCCTGCCCTCAGGTGCTTTGGAGAATAGCTTGACTCCCTCTTCTTTGTGGCAGCCCGTGAGATATTGGAAGACTGCTATCATGTCTCCCCTAGTCCTTCTTTTCTTTAAACTAGACATACCCAGTTCCTGCAACAGTTCTTCATATGTTTTAGCCTCCCCTAATCATCTTTGTTGCTCTTCTCTGCACTCTTTCTAGAGCAGATGTCCCCAAACTTGTCAGCTTTCAGACTTGTGGACTTCAACTCCCAGAATTCTCCAGCCAGCATAGGCTGGAGAATTCTGGGAGTTGAAGTCTACAAGTCTTAAAGCTGCTAAGTTTGAAGACCTCTGTTCTAGAGTCTCCACATCTTTTTTACATCGTGGAGACCAAAACTGAGCGCAGTATTCCAAGTGTGGCCTTACCAAGGCATTATAAAGCGGTATTAACACTTCACATGAACTTGATTCTTTGTTGGAGACTTGCTTCATTTTGCACACACAAATGTTATGTGTTAGGGCTACAATTTCCAGAGTTTGCCAGTAGACCAGCCCGTTCCTGTGTTTTATTCTCCATTGGTTTAACATCTGGCATCTTGACTGCACTTTGAATCAAATGTCACCATCAGTCTGCGATAAGCATTGTAAGCCTTTTAGAAGTAAGCAAATTCAATAAGTCCCTTGTCAACTACATAATTATCAATGCCTGCATACTAGTAAGGCAGTGGGATCAAGTCCCTATTACTGGGCACGTTGCCAACACACCACTTAAAATTGCCTTCAAGTTACATTTAAGTCCTGGTGACTCCATGGTTGTATCCATGCAGTTTTTCTGAAAATGGTGCAAAAAGAGTTTGTTCTCAGCCTTGGGTATTCCAGATATTCTGCCACTCAGATTTGTCCAAGTTTTAACCAAGGCCAACTTTGTTTGACTATCTAGATCAGTCAATAATGCTGATTTTTTTTTAAAAAAAAAAAAGAGCTAGACAACCGTGATGGCAAACCTATGGCACACGTGCCAAAGGTGGCATGCAGAGCCATATTGGTGGGCACACGAGTATTGCCTTAGCTCAGTTCTAGTGCACATGTGCGCGCTGGCCAGCTGATTTTCGGGCCTTCCAGGCCCGCTGGAAGTCAGGAAACAAGCTGTTTCCGGTCTTCGGAGGGCCTCCGGGGTGGTGGGGAAGGCCGTTTTCACCCTCCACAGGCTCCTAGAAAGCCTCTGGAGCCTGGGGAGGGTGAAAAATGGACCTACGGGGTCCACCGTGCCAAAAGTGAGGGGAGCGCGGGGTGTCATGCACGCATGCACGAGGGCGAGGTGCATTGAATTATGGGTGTGGCCATGCCCGCCCGCGACCCCCCCCACACTCCCCCCGTTTTTGGCACACAACGGCAAAAAGGTTAGCCATCACTGGTATACAGGGTCAGATTTGAATAGAGGTCGTCCTCGAGTTACGACCACAGTAGAGCCCAAAATTTGTGTTGCTAAGCGAAACATTTGTGAAATGACTTTTGCCCCATTTTACGACTTTTCTTGCCACCGTTGTTAAGTGAATTGTCACATTTGTTAAATTAGTAAGGGGGTTTTGAACTGAATCTGGATTCCTCATTCACTCTGCTTGTCAAGAACGTCGCAAAAGGGGATCGCACAACCTCGGGGACACAGCAACCATCATAAATATGAACCCGTTGCCAAGCCTCTGAATTTTGATCACATCATTATGGGGCTGCTGCAAAGGTCATAACTGTGAAACACAGCCGTAAGTCGCATTTTTTCAGTGCCGCTGTAGCTTTGAACGGTCACTAAATGAATCATTGTAAGTTGAGGACTACCTGTAATACAGTTGAATGGGGCTTTGCTAGAAAATCTAGCCTAGACAGGCAAGCACAAATCAGTCCTTGGAAGAAACCACTTTCATATTGTTGTCTAGAAAACCTGACAATTGAGCTCCACTCTAAGCAAGAACATTAAGCTTTGGACACAAAACAAATTGCATTACCTTTTAGATAGGTCAGGTGTCAGCAACCTGCGGCTCCGGAGCCGCATGCAGCTCTTTGGGCCCTCTGCTGCGGCTCCATGTCAAGTGAACCCACCACTGGCTGACCCCGCCCCGCCCCCTCCCCTCCCAGTCAGTCCTTGCCTGGCCTGAGAAGGTAAGGGCGACGGCAGGGGATAGAGAAGCAGCCAGGGGGGGGGGATACAGAGAGGTGGGAGAGAGAAAGAGGGGAGGGAGGCAGGGGGAGAGAGAGAGAGAGAGAGAGAGAGATTTTTTTTTTTAATTTGATTTATATGCCGCCCTTCTCTGGAGACTTAGGGCGGCTTACAATGTGTTAAGCAATAGCCTTCATCCTTTTGTATATTTATACAAAGTCAGCTTATTGCCCCCACAAACTGGGTCCTCATTTTACCTACCTTAGAAAGGATGGAAGGCTGAGTCAACCTTGAGCCTGGTGAGATTCGAACTTACCGTAATTGCAGACAGCTGGTGTTAATCACAATGCTATCAGTCTGCTGGGCCACCAGGCCCCTGATCAAAAGGGTTTTGTGATTCCCGGTGTTTTTTAACAACCGGTTCTCTGTCCTAATGACTGGCTGGGTAGGCATGGCTAGGGGGGGGGTCATGTGACTGGTGGAAGTGAGTGACATTGAGTTGGCCACGCCCACCCAGGTTTTGTGGCTCCCGGTGTTTTCTTTTCTGTGGGAAACGGGTCCAAACGGCTCTTTGAATGGGTCCAAATGCTCTTTGAAAGTAATATCCACACTTCCGTGAAGGATATTGAAGCAGTTACAGAAGAAGCAGAAAGAACATTGTTGAGAACCAACCACAGTCTAGGCTGTATGAATATTGTCTCTGAAACCAACATCAAAAGGAAAGCAAGTAAAAGAAGGAAGGAAGCAGAGGGGTGGAGAATATGCAGTGAGCAGAGTTCAGAACAATTAAATTCGCCTGCTTACAGTATTTTTTTTTTAATGCTTTAGAAGTTCTCCTTTCTAAAGAAATCTGCTAAATTGAAGTCAGTTGTACATAGAGATGTTCTTAGGTTTCAAAACGCTTACAGTAGTGGCCAAAATTGTGGAAACCTTTTGGGAAAAGTGTATTTTTGAGGTTTGATGGCTAATAACACTACTTTTTTTTTTTTTTTTGGAGTTTCAAGATAATCATATTCCACTGCTGGAATGACCTGGGAATAGCCCAGACCTTCACCAAAATTAAAAATCTATGGAGCCAACTAAAGAAATTTGTTAGTCAGAAGCGACCAAGCAATAAAACCCAGTTAATAGAAGCCATCATTCAACCTTGGTTTCACATGATAACAGCTGCAGAACTAAAAGACTTGGTTCACTCCATGGGAAGACGTTGTAAGGCCGTAATTCATGCTAAAGGTTGCCCAACTAAGTATTAACAGACATGGTGATCATTTTTGTATATCTCATTTTTTCTATGGTGATCATTTTTGTATATCTCATTTTTTTCTACATGTTTCACCTTTCTTCTTTATACCGTAACTGCTATTCTAATAGCAAATCCTTCATAAAAGTTATTGCATTACATTCTTGATTAAATTATCTTTCCATTGATATATAATTTTATGGTACTACTTCAAAAAAAGTGGTGTTATTAGCCAGGTTTAGAAAATACACTTTTTCCAAAAGGTTTCCACAATTTTGCCACTACTTGTAGGTATGTTTAGGAACACAGAAAATGGCTTTATAGTGAAGGCAGAATTTGGATCCATCTAACTTAGAATTGTCACCTCTGACAGGTGAAGGCTCTCTAGGATTTTAATCTTATCTCCTCCTGAACTCTGTTTGGATTAAATCTGCAACTTTTGGCATGCCAAATTTCTAAAATAGGCGTGCACTGCTTTTTTTTCCTGTACTAATTTCACATCTATTCATTCGTTTATTTTATACACAACCATAATCTACATAGACTCCCTGAAGATAACAACAAAAGCAATATATAAAACTCCAAACAAAAAATGACAATAGCTCAGGTGGTTCTAATCCTAACGTTAATCCATCCATTGTTGCCAAAACACCTAGAGAAAACATTATTTTCACTCCTAAATGTCACTAGACTAAGACGCTAACTTGGCCTCAAGGAAAGCTATTCCATAACACAAGGCCTTTAACAGATTTACAAGCTCCTGGTTATTTATCTTCTTGGTAATGGGAATCCAAAATTGAGTTTGCTGGGGATTATGCACCAGGTATCTCGCATAAGGAAAGTAGTCCTCTCGATGAGGAAGGGGAGGTCCAGACTTTTTAGGAAATTGATATGTAGGACAAAGAATATGAAAGACTAAGAATCAATGCCACAAATTTAAATGGGTCATCTCTGAATCTCAACACCAGTTATATATGTAAAACTTTCTACCATGAAAGAGATCATATTAATGTTCAAGGTCCTATAAAAAGGATGGTTAGTCAAATGAAGGCAAATATACATGTCCCAGGATAATAGCAATAGAACTTAGACTATAAAGCACTTATATAGCCAGCTCTAAGCAGTTTACAGAGTCAGCATCTTGCCTCCAACAATTTGGGTCCTCATTTTACCCACCTCAAAAGGATGAAAGTCTGAGTCAATCTTGAGCCTGGTGGGATTTGAACTGCCAAATTGCAGGCAGCCAGCAGTCAGCAGAAGTAGCCTGCAGTACTGCACTCTAACCATTGCGCTACCAAGGCTCATAATGTTGCAGGATCCAATCTGGATCGGTTTCCAGGACCAGAGGTTTAATTTTCCAAGCTTTCAAGACTTATGCTGCAACCCATCTTCGGGGAACGTCTCTCTAGCAGTGTATGAAGATGAGCTCCAGCACAAATCCGAAAGCTTGGAAGATTAAATCTCTGGTTCCGATGGCCAACCCAGATTGGATCCTGCAGGATGGCTAATCGTTGGTGGTTTCCAATGCACAATTTAAAAAAATACAAACTAGGCTTCTGGGACAGTTTCGCTTATAGACACTGATCAGAAAAGCTTTAGCAAAGGTGTTACCTGAGCAAGATCACAGTCCTGGGTCAAATTTAGCTATTTGTCTAGCACAACTTACAATTTATGGTTCCAAAGGCTGCTTGTGGGTTGAACTTTCACACCCTTCTTAATTGCGCCTTCGTTTTCAATGGTGCAATTAATCCAAAATCCCCCAAAGTAGTTAGTTCAGATTTTAAGAGATATATATACTCTGCAAGGTCCTTTAAAACCTCAGCTAAAATCCTACCAGTGACTTTAAAAGTTTTTCTTAAAGCAACGTTTCGACAGGCTCACAACCCTGTCATCTTCAGGCTCTGTTTCTTCAGCAAATATAGATAAGCGACAGCTCCGGCCCCGCAACAGAGAACCCATAGCTTCTACATGAAACAGAGCCTGAAGATGACAGGGTTGTGAGCCTGTCGAAACGTTGCTTTAAGAAAAACTTTTAAAGTCACTGGTAGGATTTTAGCTGAGGTTTTAAAGGACCTTGCAGAGTGCTCTGTAAGGATTTTTAGAAGATTTTAAGCTGGGATTTTAAACAGGATTTTAAATATTTTAACCAACTTATTTATAATGACGCGGGAAAACACCAGAGATTTTAATTTTTTGCATATATATATATGTGTGTGTGTGTGTGTGTGTGTGTGTGTGTGTGTGTGTGTGTGTATGTATATATATGTATATATATATATATGTCTTTTTTCCTTTTTCGTAAGCTTTTATGTGCATATTCTTTCTAGCCAGGTTTTACCTACGTAAACTAAGTTGTTCTACAGCCCTGGTTCTGTGAAATCTCATTCACAAGTTTCTGGGCCTTTTTTCTGCTGACAAACTGCAACTCTGTGTTGCTCTCTGGGAGACTCAGAATATGCATATATATATGTGTGTGTGTGTGTGTGTGTGTGTGTGTGTGTATACATATATTTAAAAAAGAAAACAACTACAATAATAATCAGTGCTGCTCCCGTCTGTTGGACCTGCCGATGACTTTATATTAATGCAACTAAAAGAAGATCAATCTTCCCCCTCTATCAGATAACAAGACCCTTCCAAATCTTCCAGAGATATCCCTCCTTACAACAACTGTCGTGCAAATATGAAGAAAGCTGGGGAGGAAGCAGCCAGATGTTTTGACTCAAGGACACAAAGGTTTCAAGAAAACAAACCGTACCGCCACCATCCTGCTGCTTTTCTTCACCTTTAATCACTATCACAAAATCAGTTTAGCTGAACTGAAGACTGGAGAGATAAAACCTCGCAAAAACAAACACAAGAGCAGAGGAAGGGGAGATAACTCAATTGGGGTCCCCCCTCCTTTAAAAAAAAGAACATTTCCAGCCTTCTATAATATTAAACAGGTCTTTGTGGTTTAATTTGAAAATGATTTTTTTTTCAAATTTTGGGTCCAATTTAGTGATATGATCAGCTTGCTCACAAAGCACATAGAACAAATAACTACATTTTATTGAGTTGAATCATCAAAAAGTAAACCAACATAGTACTTGGGCATGGTAGGGGAGTCAACCTATCAGCAATCTAGACATGAATCAATTATATTATTTAGTTCCCATGACTAATCCTTAAGGAACTAGCAGATGACTTTACTTCTAGCAACTGAAAAGGAGAGGACAGGCAAATATCTTGAAGCCTACGAAGGACATTTCAGCTTCCACTTTCCCTATTAGACAAGTCTTTGAAAGTTGTCTTTGTAAGATGGAAGTGATATGGATTTTTTTGGGGAAGTTACAATATTCTACTTCTCTAAATGTATGGAGAGCTAGCATTTTTTTAATTCAGTAAAAGGATACATTTGTATTGTTGTTTATAAACTGCCTAGCTGCTCAAAAAAGGTTTTGCTTTCTCCCCCCAAAGTAAACGAACTGAAATGTTTCATTTATGGAAAGAAAATAAAAACAAACTCTTCAATAAATGTGAATAGGATTTAATTGGAATGTTGCTAAACAGTTCAAATGTAATAACTCAATGGTACATGACTTAATAGGAGGGACTGCAATTCACTGGTACGCTGGATGTTCGTAATCTAGATTTGGTATCTAGATAGCATTGTAAGCATTCTGGTTCCACCTTGACTTAAACAAATTTTATTATGTTATATTAAGAATTGCTGTTACGAAATGTGGTGTTTCCAAAAAACAGAAAGCTTTGTGCTAAAAAAAACCCGATAACATCACTGTGGGAATGAATGGACCAGATTTATCTGGTGACCTACATAAATCTTTATGTAATACCATAATACTGTCCCTCCCCAAATCCCTAAAGCTATTACTTCTACTATATGTTTAGTCAAATGTACATGTACACAGTTAAGCCACTACAAGGCACGTTTCTATGCATCTGTGGATAGATTAGCTGTGAGCACCCTAGCAAAACCTAGCTTGATTCCTGTGGGCCACCTTCTTAGCAAGAAGTGACAATGTTTCATCAACTGCCTCGATCCACTCTAAAAT
The DNA here is from genome assembly GCF_059756535.1 of Pantherophis guttatus. Classification (NCBI taxonomy): domain Eukaryota; kingdom Metazoa; phylum Chordata; class Lepidosauria; order Squamata; family Colubridae; genus Pantherophis; species Pantherophis guttatus. The sequence continues at coordinate 11,961,026 of NC_142075.1, read as the reverse complement.
CCTAGGACTGTGATACGGCATGCGTGCCACAGATGGCACTTGGAGCCATATCTGTGGGCATGCGAGCGTTGCCCTAGGTTAGCTCTAGCATGCATGCGCGCGCCAGCCAGCTAATTTTTGGGCCTTCCGGGCCCACTGGAAGTCAGGAAAAAGGCCATTTCTGGCTTCTGGGGGGCCGTTGAGGGGGGGGAAGGCAGTTTTCACCCTCCCCAGGCTCCTAAAAAGCCTCTGGAGCCTGGGAAGGGTGAAAAACGGGCCTAATGGGGCTACTGGTAACCTTTTTGCTGTCATGTGCCAAAAGCGGGGAGAGTGCGGGGGGGTCACGCGTGCATGCGTGGGGGGCTAGGGTGTGTGGTATTGAATTATGGGTGTGGGCACGCGCGTGTGCGACCCCCCCTGTGCTCCCCCCACTTTTGGCACGTGACGTCAAAAAGGTTAGCCATCCCTGTCCTAGGATTTTCTGATGGTTTCTCATAGGAGCCATGGTGGCGCAGTGGTTAGAATGCGGTACTACAGGCTACTTCTGCTGACTGCCTCAATTTGGCTGTTCGATTCTCACCGGCTCAAGGTTGACTCAGCCTTCCATCCTTCCGAGGTGGGTAAAATGAGGACCCAGATTGTTGAGGGCAATATGCTAACTCTGTAAACCGCTTAGAGAGGGCTGTAAAGCATTGTGAAGCAGTATATAGTAAGTCTAAGGGCTACTGCTATTGCAAATTATTGTTGCTATCTGTTGCTCTATAGTTGATCTAAATAGCAACATGTGCCTGCAAATTCATGGGATATAGAGTCCAGCTTTCAAATTAGATCTAATGTCACTAAAGAGATGATTCATTGTGACTTTTTTCAACAGCAGGAGGGAGAATTTTTTGCAAACATTGGAGCCAATCAGTAACTGCCAGGCTCAATGCAGGGGTGAAATCCAGCAGGTTCTAACAGGTTCTGGAGAACCGGTAGCAGAAATTTTGAGTAGTTTGGAGAATTGGCAAATACCACCTCTGGCTGGCCCCAGAGTGGGGTAGGAAGGGAGATTTTGCAATATCCTTCCCCCAGGAGAGGTGGGAATGGAGATTTTGCAATATCCTTCCCCTGCCAGCCCATGAAGCCACGCCCACAGAACCGGTAGGGAAAAATTTTGGATTTCACCCCTGTTCAATACTACTAAATGAGAACTGGTTTGCTTACCCACACATCCTCGCCCAATTCCTAACCTGAAGGTCCCACATCATGTTTCCTTTCCTACAAAGCCATTGTACCAACCTGCAACAGGGTCACAGTTTATCTAGCCAAGGCTTATCATATTGTCTGAATACAGCTTCAATAGCAAGCCATCTGAATGACAAATGTTGAATCACGTTTCATAAAATCATGGCTGAAAAAAAAAGTCATCATTAAGCTAATCGTGAACTGGAGCGCCGTAATACCTACCCTGTTTCCCTGAAAATAAGACATCCCCTGATAATAAGCCCAATCAGGCTTTTGAGCGCATGCACTAAAATAAGCCCCCCCCCAAAAAAATAAGTGCTCCCCAAAAATATTTAAATGCACGTGCAGCCGGTCCCCACCATTTCCTCTGGTTAGGGTTAGGGAGGTAGAGCTGGAAATCAGGTAAGAAGGCAAGAGGAGCCCCGTCTTTCTCCAGGTGCCCCAAAATTATAAGACCTCCCTGAAAATAAGGCCAAGCGCTTATTTCGGGGTTCAAAAAAATATAAGACAGGGTCTTATTTTCAGGAAAACATGGCACACTTGGTCCCTGAGCAAAGTCTCTCTTAAAGAACCACTTCCATAAGTAACAGAACAAGGCACATAAAAAAAAAAAAAACCTTGCGCAGGGTTCAAACAAGTTCACCTTTTCTACTTCAGAAGAATCTAACCATAGAGCCTAACCTAGGAATCATTCAACTGTCTAGGTCAGATAAGCAAAAGTACTTATTTCAAATAAAAGCTCCCCGATGACCGACAGGAATATTGCAAATCCATTTCCTAGTTTCAGGTTCTTCGAATTACCCTAGCAACCACCCTGTTTGCTTACAGCCCAGTCTTTAATTACTTGTGGCCCTCCCTCATACTTTGCTCCAAAATGAGAGATGCCGTTTTTTCCCAATGCGCAATTCAGTTCTGGCAGAAGGCTAATAACCAGCTTGACAGGTTCTGACAGGTTGGGAGGGCAGCCAAGACAGCAGGAGTTGCCAGCATGGCAGAACAAACCGGGTCAGGTTTATAGCACTTCCTTCATGAATTTTCTGGGACAGACAGAAGATGGTAGATTTTAAAAATCCACCAGAAAACCAGTTAATAACTTGAAAAACTCTTCCACTGACTTTTTTTTTTTTTGCTGAAGGAAGTCCATCCAACGAAGGTGGAAATTGAAACCTAAAAATTTCTCTGCAACTAAATAAATACCCTGCTTCCCCGAAAATAAGACCCAATCGGAAAATAAGCCCTAGCATGATTTTTCAGGATGCTTGCAATATAAGCCCTACTCCAAAAATAAGCCCCAGTTAAGATTGTCAGCAGATAGAGGCGTTTAGTATTGTATTTTCCCCAAAATAAGACCTAACCGGAAAATAAACCATAATGCGTCTTTGGAGCAAAAATTAATATAGGTAAAGGTAAAGGTTCCCCTCGCACATATTTGCTAGTCGTTCCCGACTCTAAGGGGCAGTGCTCATCTCCGTTTCAAACCCAAAGAGCCAGCGCTGTCTGAAGATGCCTCCGTGGTCATGTGGCCAGCATGACTCAATGCCAAAGGTACACGGAACGCTGTTACCTTCCCACCAAAGGTGGTCCCTGTTTTTCTACTTGCATTTTTTACGTGTTTTCGAACTGCTAGGTTGGCAGAAGCTGGGACAAGTAACAGGAGCTCACCCAATTACGCGGCACTAGGGATTCAAACCGCTGAACTGCCAACCTTTCGATCAACAAGCTCAGTGTCTTAGCCTCTGAACCACCATATCCCCCCCAAAAATAATATAATAACTGGTCTTATTTTGGGGAAAACACTGTAGTTACATTATACCATGCAGGAATATAAAACAAAGTCTTAATTGAAGGAGTAAAGCCAGGACTTTGAGCAACTTCATACACTGTTGAACTAAAACTCCCAACAACTTTCATCCTTGGTTGTGCTGGTTGATGTTATTGGGAGCTTGACTGGAGTAATATCTAGAGGACCACAGGGTCCACAAACCCCTGATCTGTTGAAAAGAGGGAGGGAAGTCCTCATTTAGCAACTGTTCAAAGTCACAATGGACCTCCCCAGAGCTACTTAAGGACCAGTTTTGAAGTTCTGACGGCTACATACACACACACACTGAAGTCACATGATTGCATTTTGGCCTTATCTCTAGAAGGAAGAAGGCGGAGTTAACCCATATTGGAGAAACAAAAGTACCAGGTAATGCAAGTGAACACGGTTGGGCAACGCACAAATGTATTTACTTATGTCTTAAATCAGATTTAGGTAGCCGGGTCTTTTCAAATGAAAAGCCAGGACTTGCCTGGCACCAAAAAGCAAATTGTAAAGTCAAGAGAAGTATGTTCCAAAATTGTGCAGTGTGACAATACACAAGAAGTGTCATTTCCCAGCTCAGGGATTCTGTAAAAGTTTGTCCTCCAAACTTTAAGTTTAATTCCATTTCAGAAACAGCTGAACAAAGATTTATGGTATGACGTATTCTGTGAAATCAGAGTAATTGAACCTTGATAATGAAAGGGCAAATCAGCATTTTGCTATGTAGAAAATCCGATGACTGGGTAAGGTTCTCCATAAAAATCAAGTTGATAAAAGCTGGGTTTTTTTTTCTTTTATGGCCACAGAATTGAATACAGGCAGTCCTCGAAGTATGGCCACAATTGAGCCCAAAATTTCTGTTGCTAACCAAGGCAGGTATTAAGTGAATTTTGCCCAGCTGTTAAAATGAATCACTGCAGCCGTTAAATGGATCGTGCAATCATTAAGTGCATCTGCCTTTCCCTATTGACTTTACTTGTCAATAGTAGGTTGGGAAGGTTACAAAAGATCAATCAATCAATCAATCAATCAATCAATCAATCAGAATAATGCTGGAAGGAACCTTGGAGGTCTTCTAGTCCAACCACCTGCTCAAACAGGAGATCCTATACTGTTTCAGATAGATGGCTGTTTAGTCTTTTCTTAAAAACTTCAGTGATGAACCACCCACAACTTCTGGTGGCAAGCTGTTCCACTGGTTAATTGTCCTCACTGTTAGGAAGTTTCTTCTTACTTCCAGGTTGCTTCTCTCTTTGGTTAATTTCCATCCATTGTTTCTTGCTCTCCCTTCTGGTGCTTTGGAGAATAAATTGACCCCCTCCTCTTCTTTGTGGCAGCCTCTCAAATACTGGAACACTGCTATCATGTCCCCTCCAGTCCTTCTTTTCTCTAGGCGAGTGTCTGTGGACCACTGGTGGTCCGTGAGAAAATTTCAGTGCAGAAAAATTATTTGCATTTTTTATATTGCACTAAATCAGGGGTCCTCAAACTACAGCCCCTGGGCCAGATATGTGCAATGAACGTTTGTGTTGCTGCAGAGAGTCTCCCCCTTCAGGGTCTTTTTGTGTAGATCGGAGGGGGGCAGAAATTCCAACTTGGGGTCTGCTTCAGCCTCCTGGTGAGGGGCTTTGGGGAAAGGCTGGAGGGAAGCGCCACTGGTGGCAAAGAGCCGGAGGGCCTTGTTCCAGTGGGACCGCCTCATGGCTTGGAACTGGCTGACCATCTCAGTCTGCTGAGCATCCAGGTGCCGGTACCTGGCCTTGCACTCCCGCAGGTCTTCCCTCTGCTTGGAAAGTCTATGCTCCTAGTCCTCAGTGAAGTGCTTCTACTGAGCCTCCTCGGCCAGATCCAATTTGAACTGAGCTCTTTTGCCAACTCTTTCTCGTGGTGGCTGCTTAGCTCCAACAACTGCTTTCTGTTGGGGCCCTAAGGAGCCCGAGCGGGCAGGCAAGTAGTAATGAGTATAGGCTGGCAAAACACCCCTCGACGTGAGTGACATCGAGTTGGCCACGCCCACCCAGTCACATGACCACCTTGCCAGTCAGACATTAGGCAGATCATATTAGTGGTCCGCGGGATTTAAAATTATGAATTTAGTGGTCCCTGAGGTCCGAAAGGTTGGTGACCCCTCCTCTAGACTAGCCATACCCAATTCCTGCAACCTTTCTTCATATGTTTTGGTCTCCAGGTCCTTGATCATCTTAGTTACATAGACGATCACAGAACTTTCAAATTTCAAATCTTTATTGTCAGTGCACAACATATGTTCAATGAGATTGGCTGAGCTCCCTCAGTGCACCCCCCGCCAACACAGTGAAGACAGAAAACCCCTAACCCACTAAATCATATTAACAAAACACCCAGTCCTATTGCACCAGTGTGAACAAGTTACACATTGCGCCGGCCCTGCAGTCCATCATACTACATAGTTATGATGTTACTTCTCATTCAGGAGTCTGACAGCCCACGGATAAAAACTGTTCTTCAGCCTGTTTATGGGTCTGGCTATCCTTCCCGATGGTAGGAGGGTAAAGAAGTGGTGACCAGGGTGAGAGACGTCCCTCGGGATCCAGCAACCGTCATAAATACACGGCAGTTGCCAAGCGCTCAAATTTTGATCACATGACCTTGGGGATTCTGCAATGGTCATAAGTGTGAAAACTGGTCATAGGTCACTTTTTTTTCAGTGCTGTTGTAACTTCTAACGGTCACTAAATGAATGGCTTTAAGTCAAGGACTACCTGTAACCATTCTAATGTGGTTTCCCCCCCCTCACCCAAAGCCACCACTTTTCAATCACCTAGCAGCAGAGGTGGGTTTTAGCAGGTTCTGACCAGTTCTGGAGAACCGGTAACGGAAATTTTGAGTAGTTCAGAGAACCAGTAGTAAAAATTCTGACTGGCCCCGTCCCCACCTATTCTCTGCCTCCCAAGTCCCAGCTGATTGGGAGGAAATGGGGATTTTGCAGTAACCTTCCCTTGGAGTGGGGAGGGAATGGAGATTTTACAATATCCTTCTCCTGGAGTGGGGTGGGAATGGAGATTTTACAGGACCCATCCTCTGCCATGCCCACCATGCCATGCCCACAGAACCGGTAGTAAAAAATTTTGAAACCTAGCAGGGAAACAAAAGGTGTTCCCACCTCTTGAAACATAAAAGCGTCTTATTTGGCTTTAACTGTTTGTCTTTCCGTATGCAGAAACCAAAACTCGGGAGTTGAGCTTTAATATATATCCCTTTACCATCGCTACCACTATTCTCAAATTATACCCTGGTTTACAGAACAGGACTTTTGTAAAGTCACTAAACAACAGGCTTCCTGTGTATTATCCTGCAATTAGGAGAAGCTAAAAAGGCAAAAAGGAAGTGTGTAATACAAACAAATTCAGCCACCCGGTTTTCTACTTCGCAATACAACCCAGCGAAGAGCCATTTTTTTTTTATTTTGCTTCAATGGGACGAGTTAATGTTTAATTTTTACCCCCTTTCATTAATGATCTTGGGCTGGTACATTGCTAAGTGAATCCAGAAAACAAATGTTTCAATAAGAGCTGTACAGCTGCAGCAAACTAAAAGAAAAATTGAGTTCAGCGTCTCAGTTTCAAATACTGTTTCAACCACATGCTTCCAGAAGAACACAGAAATTAAAAACAATGAACGCAATGACCGTCGTCATCGATACGAGGGCAAGCAGAACCTCTGAAGATTCTCCAACGTGAATGCTAAATATGATAATCTTGACATAGAACAAAGAATTATAGAGTTGGAAGGAAAGGTCTGCTCAAGCGGGAGAACCATTTTAGACAAATGGCTGTCCAGTCTCTTTTTTTGAAAGCCTCCAGTGATGGAGCACCCACAACTTCTGAAGGCAAAGCTGTTCCACTGATTGATTGTTCTCACTGTCAGGAAACTTCTCCTTAGTTCTAGGCTGGAGCTCTCCTTTGATTAGCTTCCATCTATTGTTTTTTGTCTTGCCTTGTGGTGCTTTGGAAAACAGTTTGACCTCCTCATCATTGTAGGAACCCTACTTATTGACCTGACGGTAGGTTAAAATGGATGTGCTTAATGTCGTGGCCCGCCGGCGGCCAGCAGAGCTGGCAGCAGAGTCGGACAGTGAGGAGGTTGGGGAGGAACTTGGGCCAGTCCTGGGGGCTGGAGATGAGAACTCTGCGTCAGAGGCAGAGAGGGAGATAGCAGCGAGGCAGAGGAACAGATGGAGCCTGTTCCCAGTGTGTTCATGGTCAGAGCTGCCAGAAGACAAGAACAACTCAGAAAGTAGGGTCGACTCAGGAGTAAAAGCAACACTTTGGAGGTGATTGGCCCCTCCCATAGGAAACAAAAGAGGAGAAAACAGGGAGAGGGCTTTTGCAGGAAACAATTAGTTCATTCCATGACTCTGAGAGACTCTGTGCCAAGTTTTGCCTTGTACTGTGTTTGGAAACTAGTTACCTGGCAGCCTTCCAAGTGAGATAAGGTCTGTGTTGATAAATATTCCTTTGAAAAACTGTTTGGACAGGCCTTGCTGACTGTGAATGAAAGGAATTCACAGTTGTGTAAATAAAAGAGATTTTGCTGGGACCAAGACTCTGCTCCCTGCTTTTTAAGGGAGCCTAGGTCAGAACACTTAACACCATTCAGATGTTCTGTACAATTCTGATATTTACCCATTGGCTACCTGGGAGGTTGAGGGGCACTAAAATCCAAATTTATTTGCAGAGTCCCAAGTTTTCTCAACCCTGGCTTACACCTTCCCACAAAGGTAGTGGAACCCACTGAGATGGATTCTTAAATAAATGCCATTTCTTTGCAGCAATGCTTCAGTTGCTAGTCTACTTTTTTATGACACTTGTTTCCCCACAAGCTTAAATTGCAATGGAGAAGATACCAAGATACCAAAAGGCCCAAAACTTTAAATCCAACATGAATGCCCTGCATTTTAACAAGAGCAGCAAGCCATTTGTAATGCCCAATTCCAACCTAGCAGAAACCAAACTAAATTAAACTAAACTAAGCTGTATTATTTAAGTAGAGCTCTCACAACACACTAGTTGAATCAAGGGTGGGGGGAGAGAGAAACTTCTTCAGAAAAGGTTTCCCGTCACTTTGATTCACTTGCTCGAGCCACAAAATAAACCTTTCCTTAATTTATTTTTCACAAAAAAAGCCAAGTTAAGCTTCACATATTTGCCACCTTCTTTTATTTAGATAAAGGTAAAGGTTCCCCTTGCACATATGTGCTGGTCGTTCCCAACTCTAGGGGGCGGTGCTCATCTCCGTTTCAAAGCCAAAGAGCCAGTGCTGTCCGAAGACATCTCCGTGGTCATGTGGTTGGCATGACTCAACACCAAAGGCGCACGGAACGCTGTTACCTTCCCACCAAAGGTGGTCCCTATTTTTCTACTTGCATTTTTTACGTGCTTTCGAACTGCTAGGTTGGCAGAAGCTGGGACAAGTAACGGGAGCTCATCCCGTTACGTGGCAGTAGGGATTCGAACTGCTGAACTGCCGACCTTTCGATTGACAAACTCAGCGTCTTAGCCAATGAGCCACCGTGTCCCTGAGAGGTGCCTTTTTTTACAAGTGGCCCAAATGCCTAGGGCACAGTGTATTGTAAGCAGAAACAAGTTGGAGGACAGTAGATTGAGGAGCATCAGTAATATATTGGATTATATCCAAAGGTTGTGTCCTAAAATGCCAGCATTCCGTGGAGCATTTCTACATTTAGAACCAAAAGCAAGATCAAATGAAACCATGCCAGCGAACAATCAAGTACTGTCCAACCTTTCAGAGAACCGTTTCACGCAGCACAATTTTTCCTCCAGAAAGCTCTGACAACAACATCTTGCACCACCATCGCTAAAGAGGCCAAACCCATTATTTTGTCACCAGCAGTTTGCAAAGCTTGGACGGAGGTAAGTGGGTGCACACCCAGCAGGTTTTGGAAAGCGCTTAGGGGTGCAGCACACATATCGCCACCGGGGAGGGAGGGAAAATTATGATCATCGTGTTGTTATCGGCAGAAAACAGGCCAAGAGCCACGGTGGAATGTCGCCTGGGCTCAAGAGCAACACAAGGTGACAAATCTTCATAGCTCAAATTTTGTGTCCTCAAACTTTGTTACCGAAGCAGGTTTTGGCAAAGGATGTTTTCTATCACGTCTATTGCTTCAGTGACTATCCAGCCAAGTCATTCTCTGTTGTGCCCTTCTTCTTTTGCCCTCAGTCTTTCCCAGCATTAGGCTCTTCTCCAGTGAGTCATTAGGTGGCCAAAGTATTTGAGTTTCCTCTTCAGGATCTGGCCTTCTAAAGAGCAGTCAGGGTTGATCTCCTCTAGGACTGAACTGTTTGATTGCCTTGCAGTCCAAGGGACTCACAGGAGTCTTCTCCAGCACCAGAGTTCAAGGCCTCAATTCTTTGATGCTCAGCCTTCCTTATGGTGCAACTTTCACAGCCATACATTGCAACTGGAAAAACCATAGCCTTGACTATACACATTTCTGTTGGCAGGGTGATGTCTCTGCTTTTTAATGTGCTGTCTAGATTTGCCATAGCTTTCCTCCCCAGGAGCAAGCAACTTTTAATTTCTTGGCTGCAGTCCCCATTTGCGGTGATCTTGGAGCCCAGGAAAATAAAATCTGTCACTACCTCCATTTCTTCCCCATCTATTTGCCAGGAATTGAGAGGTCCGGATGCCATGATCTTAGTTTTCTTAAGATTGAGTTTCAAGCCAACTTTTGCACTTTCCTTCTTCACCCACATCAAGAGGCTCTTTAGTTCCTCTTCGTTTTTCTGCCATTAGAGTGGTATCAGGGTTTTATAACTATGCAAAAAAAAAAAAGTTCTGTTTTTTAAATGTTTTATGTCTTGTTGTCTAAAGGGATCGATCATTGCCCACAATAAAGTTATATGTAGAATAACCAACAAATTGTGGCAGTTGGGAAATGTAAATGAACATGTAAGGAAAAAAAATAGGATAAGAGCCTCTGAATTGTGAGAACAAATGGTCTGAAAAGGGGGCAAGAGAATAAATTTCAAAGTTTAGAGAGGCATTTTGACCTTGACTGAACAAAATATCCTCCAACCAGCCAAGTAGATTCCACTTCAGCCCGGAAAGCTTGTGAAAATATTAACCAGGTAAAGGTGGTTGCTAAGCATTTCCTCTTTAAACCCTGAAAGGTACAAAGCTCCTTTGGTGGCAGAGTTCCAACGGGGAACACTGCGTAAGATTTAAATGGAAACTAACAAGATTTCCATACAGAAACTATGTGCGGAATGAAAGGGCGTAAGATACGGAACATAAAATTGTTGTGAGCATTTCACAAAAGAAAATGATTAGCCAAGATTTTAAGCGCAGGCAAGAATAAAAGCTGATAGGTTATAGAACATCAGCCACTGGGGGGAACAAAGAAAAAATTAAATTAAAAAAATAGGACATTATTTGAAAGCACTAGTAAAGTAAAAGGAAGGAATATGAAGTTGATTTATCTGATCAAGCTAAAATGCATATGTTGTTAGCTCTGGTTTATTGGGTTATTGTTGATATCAGAACTGAAATGACAAAGTTTACGGATTTGTTTATAAATAAGAGATGGGATATTGGAAAAAGAGTTTACAGATTACAGATTAACAGAGTTGGAAGGGACCTATTAGGTCATCTAGTCCAACCCCCCGCCCAAGCAGACCCTACCCCATTTTTGACAGACATACATTTTTGACAGACAATCCAAACCAGATTATTTGCTGTATTTTAAGAGAAAATGATGTTACTAATATGTTTATACAATCTTTATATGTTTATATATGTATATCTTTTCCTTTATTATATTTTCATTTTTTCTTTCTTTTCTTTCTCTATTTTCCTTTCCTCTTTTCTACGCCTTCTTTTTCTTTTTATTCTTGTAATTTTTTTCAGTTTGTATTAGTTTTTACTGTTGTAATTAGAATCCTTACTGTATAAAAAGAAGATTGCAGTGATTCATGTGAATGTACTATGTAGGGAGCCAAGAATCATGGTTATTATTCGGAGTATTCAAAGGGACCCTTAGCAACCTCGAATTAAGACTGATTTGGGATTTTGGCCAGGCATGTTTGTGTACCCAACAATGGCAGTTTGCCAAACATGGCGCATCGCATAAACTGAGATAATACAAGACAGTTGTTAAAACTGCTTTTCAAGCAATTGAAAATAAATCTCCACGCTTTCCATCATACTGCAGGACCACTAAAAGCAGAGAAGGAATCAACAACTGCATTTAAAACCTCCGTTTCAATAACTTATCAAGTTACAGTTTACATTTGCTAAAAACAAGCCTAGGCTGTTTATTCTCCTATAAATAAATAGATTGGATTACACACTTTTACTAAAAACTAGAGAGGTATTGTTTTATATATATATATAAAACATATATATATGTTTTTCTTCTAGCCAGGTTTTCCCTACGTAACCAAGGTTTTTTGTAGCTCCAGCTCAGTAGCTACAAAAAACCTTGGTTACATAGGGAAAACCTGGCTAGAAGAAAAACACACATAAACCCTACGAAGAAGTAAGAAAAAAAAATATATATATATATATATATATATATATATATATATATATATATATATATATATATATATATATATATATATATATATATATATACACACATACATACATACACACACACACACACACACACACACACACACACACACACACACATACAATGAGAAAGGGATGTGGTGGCTCAGTGGCTAAGACGCTGAGCTTGTCGATCGAAAGGTCGGCAGTTCAGTGGTTCGAATCCCTAGTGCCGTGTAATCGGGTGAGCTCCTGTTACTTGTCCCAGCTTCTGCCAACCTAGCAGTTCGAAAGCAGGTAAAAAATGCAAGTAGAAAAATAGGGACCACCTTTGGTGGGAAGGTAACAGAGTTCCGTGCGCCTTTGGCATTGAGTCATGCCGGTCACATGACCATGGAGACGTCTTTGGACAGTGCTGGCTCTTCGGCTATGAAACGGAGATGAGCACAGCCTCCTAGAGTCGGGAACAACTAGCACATATGTGCGAGGGGAACCTTTACCTTTACATAATGTGATTGAAGGAAAATTCTGCTTGCATTCCATGGTTTAGATCAGGGGTGTCAAACTCAAGGCCTGGGGGGCGGATTCAGCCCATGGGGTGCTTAGATCTGGCCTGTGGGGCCACCCTGGACTGGTCTGTGGTGCCTCTGCCATCAAAAACAGAGCTCAGGAGGGCCGCCCGTGGCTCTCCCAAGCTCCGTTTTCCCTGGCAGAGGGTTGCAGGAGGCCACCGCAGTCAAAAACGGAGCTTGGGAGCCCATTACCGCTGGCAGAGTATTTGGACCACCACAGGTGCCCCCGACATTGAGCTGGCCACATCCCCTGGCCACGCCCCCACCCACCCCCCAAGGTCAAACAACCCTGATGTGGCCCTCAATGAAATCGAGTTTGACACCCCTGCTTTAGATAGAGACATGGACTGATAAGGTTTAAAAAGTCACGCCAAGGAATGAAATCAATGGACGTGAATTCTATAACTGGCCTGATTTTAAACTCCTTGCGTTTGCTACTGATGTGCCATGCTCAGAAACTCTACTTTCTGCTTTCTTATCGTTAACTAAAGAACATAAAGGTAAGATCTCTGGCTTCTAAAGCCACATAAAGGTTAATTTCACGGAAGGAACGCAGCCAAGTATTATTTAATAAAGCTAATGGACTCACAAGAGCTAAGGCGGAATTTCTAAGGCAGCTTTGCAAATAAGCCACCCAGAGATCCTAGTTGTTAAGGCTGCCAATGTTTTTGCTTGCCTGATCGGTTGAAACAAAGGGGCTGCGTCTCTTCACAAGGGCTGTGAACAATGAGGCTTCCTTCTTCGAACAGGTCATTTTCTTACTTCTGCTGCGGGCAGAGGAGAGACGGCGATACCCGCTTCTCTTTTGTGCAAACACTCACTCACCTGTCCAGAATTTTCTTCACTTGCATGAAGGATTCTACTCATTTATAGTTGGCTGGTTCTGAAAGATAAGATCCGCTCCAGGGGACAGTTATGATTATGGAAAGGGTAGGATGCAATTCAGTCCTGTACTGCGGCCCAAGCTGAGGTTATCAGCTTGCTTAAGTCACTCATTCAATTTTTCTGGCCGCCCTTCTCAAACATATGACTCTGGGCAGCTGACGAAGATTAGAAACAAGATAAAAAAACATCACAGAAAAAGATAAATAGCAGATAAAGGGACCAAAAGAAAGGCAACCACAAAAGGGTTCTAACTGACGAAAGAACCTTATTCACTCAGCAGGCAGGCAGAACATTAAGAGTTAGGTGGGACTGGGAAAATGGGTGATATCTACCCTGTTTCCCCCAAAATAAGACATCCCCTGATAATAAGCCCAATCAGGCTTTTGGGTGCATGGCAATAAGACCAAGCGCTTATTTCAGGGTTCAAAAAAAATATAAGACAGAGTCTTATTTTCGGGAAAATACGGTATACAGAAGGTTGTACATCACCTGCAATTAAGCTAACTATGGTTTATTCCATTTAACCACATTTTTCCCACGTCAGCCAACAATGTGGAACAGTGGATCATAGCCGGAGACTGACACAAGGTGCCACCTGCACATAATCCCTTGGTTACCTCTTGCAATCAGGGTAATGGGTAAAGATGAGGCAGATTTAACTGTTTCAACACACTACTCTGTATCAACACTGATTAAGATAAAGGACAGGTGCCTCTCCTCTCTTTTTTCATTTCCACAAGGGCAAGCAAACAACAGAGAAATCTGAGGACGCTGGCTGCCCAATTTCCAGCAGAATGGAGCCGTAACCAACTCTTCGGCGGGCTCTGATGCAAAAAGAAAACTAAGACGCTATGAATAATTGACCAATCTTTGTCTCCCAGCAACATGCTGCTTTAAAAGGTCCCCTAAATCGAAAGGACACCTCAAAAAAGAGGACCACTTTCATGAAAGTGAAATCCGAAGCCCTTCGTCTAAATCAGGAGTGTCAAACTCAAGGCCCGGAGAGCCAGATCCAGCCTGCAGGGTGGTTAGATCTGGCCCGTGGGGCTACCCTGGAAACAGTGAAGGACCGGCCTGCGGTACCTCTGCCAGCAAAAATGAAGCTAGGGAGGGCCGCGTGTGGCTCTCCTGAGCTCTGTTTTCACTGGCAGAGGGTTGCAGGAGGCTGTCGCAGCTGAAATGGAGCTCAGGAGCCCGTTTTCCCTGGCAGAGTGCTCGGGCCACCACAGGCACCCCCGACATGATGTCAAGCTGGCCACACCCACCCTGGTCACGCCCCTCCCCGGTCCTCTCAGGTGAAACACAATCCTGATGCAGTCCTCAATAAAATCGAGTTCGACACCCCTGTTCTAAATCCTTCACAAAGGTTGGGTAGCCTTATCAGAAATGGGTCAGTTACATGGAAGCAACAAGCTTTCTAGGGAAGAGGACTTCAAATCTGTGGTCTATCTTGATTTATCTGGCCACCAACCGTCTTCTGCAGATGCCTCCATGAACTACTCTGTTAGGCTTCACCAGCATAGACAACGAAATTCAGCAGCCCCAGAAGACCAATGTCCTATGTGCAGCTTATACAAAAGGAATAGGTTTTCCAACAACAAAAAAAGCATCTGAATATCAGCAACATCATTTCCAGCTTTTTCATTTTCATTTTATTTATTTATTATTATTTTTTGCAGACTAATGGAACACAGGAAAGCTTAAGCTTCTTAGAGTTCCAATCTATTCATTCCCAGTTGACTTTCTGGAAATTGAACAGAATAGGAGCAAATTCATTGGGGCTCTGGAGAGAGAAGCCAATAAAATAAAGACTGGGTTTTGAAAGATTGAAACTTTAAAAGATTTTTTTTTAAAAAAAATTAAAGTTATAAAGAAGCATTGGTGTAATGTTTAGCTTAACCTGTTGAATGCTCTTTCTCCTTTTTTCTATTTTTCTATTTTATATCTCTCTCTGTTTGTAAAAGGGGAGGAGAATTTACTGGATGGTGTTTTTTTTTTCTTTTTTCAATGTCCAATGATGTGGATCAGTGGTGAAATTCAAATTTTTTTACTACCGATTCTGTGGGCATGGCTTGGTGGGTGTGGTTTGGTAGATGTGGCAGGGGAAGGATATTGCAAAATCCCCATTCCCCACCCCACTCTGGGGCCAGCCAGAAGTGACATTTGCCAGTTCTCCGAACTACTCAAAATTTCTGCTACCAGTTCTCCAGAACCTGCCAGAACCTTCTGGATTTCACCCCTGGTGTGGATTCTATATGTTCAATGTTAAATTTATTTGGTATTTGGATCATCGTTTTCTCTTTTTTTTGTACAGCATTTTTTCCCCCTTTTTATTGTTAGTGTTGGAAGTATGGTTTGGTTTTGCTTGGTTTTTCTGTTTTATATTTTACCTTTTATTATAAAACAAAATAAATATACTATTAGAAAAAGCTATGAAGAAGCACTGGATATGGGGGAAGATTCTCCAATTGTTCCCTATGGAAAAGGTTGTTGGGCAGTGGCTCAGCCTGTTGGCCTCTGCTCCATTCTGAGTCACCACCTCCCTCCCGATCACATGATCAGGAATAAATGGGAGTACACCCTGTGTTTCCCAGTGCACACATTTCACCCAGAAGCAATACTTGATTACTCACACACACAAATAAATAAAAATACAGATGCCTTCAATGTACAACTGTGCCCCATCTAGCCAACAGTGAATCATTAGCTCTCTAAAAGCCAAGTCGTTGTTCTTAAAGTATTTTAATAGGATTTGAATGCAATAAGGAAAATTGCTACACCCCCAAACATCTGCTCCTTACATAATGTCACCACCGAGAACTTCTCAAGACAGCACAACGTCACATGTTGAATGTTTGCTGTTACACAACTAACAGACAAGAAGGAGTGTTTGGAACACGCCAATACATATTGCCTCTTCGGCGAGAAGGGCAGCAAACAAGTCTAATGAATTAAATGATTATTAATACCCTGTTTCCCTGAAAATAAGACATCCCCTGATAATAAGCCCAATTGGGCTTTTAAGCACGTGCGCTAAAATAAGATTTCCCCCCTGAAAATAAGCCCTCCCCAAAAATATTTAAACACAGAGCTGGAAATCAGGTAAGACAGCAAGAGGAGCCCCATCTTGTTCCACACGCCCCAAAATAATAAGACCTCCCCAAAAATAAGGCCAAGCACTTATTTCGGGGTTCAAAAAAAAATATAAGACAGGGTCTTATTTTCGGGGAAACATGGTAATTAAATTCTCTTGCTCAGTAGCCTATCTGATGAATTTTTTCATCCAGAAGATTTGTTGTTGTGTCTCTGTCCTAAATCCCTTCCAGATAGAAAAGGGGTAGGGCAAACTGAACATCGTAATCCTTTTCTCCAGACGGCCCTATCCCTCCCACCAGATAGCTTCCATTCACGTGGTAGGGCCCGTTTTGAGATAGAAACACATTTATTTATTTATTTAAGAAAAATCATATTGCCGTCTTCTCGTTCACATGGCGACTCAAGGTAGCTTACAGGAAATTAAAACGCAATATAAAAGAAATATAAAATAATAAAATAACAATCCCCACCCTGGCAACAACACACACTCATAACGACCATTTAATGGGCTCCATCCCAGTGGTGAAATCCAATTTTTTTTACTACTTGGTGGCTTGGTGGGCGTGGCGTGGCGTGGCTTGGTGGGCATGGCAGGGGAAGGATACTGCAAAATCTCCATTCCCACCTCACTCCTGGGGGAAGGATATTGCAAAATCTCCATTCCCACCCCACTCCGGGGCCAGCCAGAAGTGGTAATTGCCAGTTCTCCAAACTACTCAAAATTTTTGTTACCCGTTCTCCAGAACCTGTCAGAACCTGCTGGATTTCACCCCTGCAGTCCATTCACTTTTGGGTTCCTCAGGCCCGCTGGCAGAACCATGTCTTCAGGGCCTTCTGAAAGAGGGATGAAAACTGTATTGGATTTCTCTAAACTAGAGGTAGATATCAGAAGATTTGAATCCCCATGGAGGGAGCTCAGGGATACCCAGGTTACCTGACGGACTGCCTTTTTCCAAGTTTCTACCTGTCCAATGCAATCCAACAGACTGGGCATGCTGCAGATCTCATCAGCCAAGAGTGGTGATTGGCAGGAACTAGATGGGCCTTCTCTGCTATAAAAAGGTAAAGGTTCCCCTCGCACATATGTGCTAGTCGTTCCCGACTCTAGGGGGCGGTGCTCATCTCCGTTTCAAAGCCAAAGAGCCAGCGCTGTCTAAAGACGTCTCCGTAGTCATGTCCAGGCACCGGTACCTGGCCTTGCACTCCTGCAGGTCTTCCCTCTGCTTGGAAAGCCTATGCTCCTAGTCCTCAGTGAGGTTCTTCTGCTGAGCCTCCTTCTCGGTCAGATCCAATTTGAACTGAGCCAGCTGTTTTGCCAAGTCTTTCTTGTGGTGGCTGCTTAGCTCCAACAACTGCTTCCTGTTGGGGCCCTAAGGAGCCCGGACGGGGAGGCAAGGAGTCACTGGGAGGGGAGAGTCAAGTAGAGGATGGTGAGGTGCCCCTCAACGTGAGTGACATCGAGTTGACCACACCCATCCAGTCACATGACCACCTAGCCACGCCCACTCAGCCAGTCATTAGGCAGATCATATTAGTGGTCCGCGGGATTGAAAATTATGAATTTAGTGGTCCCTGAGGTCCGAAAAGGTTGGGAACCCCTGGCCTAACTGATTTGCTCTCACCAAGGAAGCTTCCTAGAAGAGAAGCAAAACAATCTCAACTTCTAACAAAACTAAATCCAGTTGCCCTGACTCAATTTTTTCAGACAACTCTAAGCTGGGTGATTGAGAATCTTCACCGACAAAACCCTGAAAGGTTTGGAAAGCAGATTCTGACAACAAAGACCTGGGGAAAATACCAATTCTGCTTCTTTCCCCTAAGGGTCAATCTTTCACCTTCCTTTTGCATGGTGGCCTAATACGAATGGAAAAAGGCTGTTGGCAGGAGAGGCGTGCAAACCGCTCAACCAGCTCTCTCTTTCCACACCCAACCTAGCCCATTAATTTATGAAGCATTCTGGATGCAAACCCAGTTCCAGGCTTGGCCTTGTGTCACTTGTGCAAAAGCTGAGATCCCATGCTCGGTTGGAAGTTTTTCCAGTTACAC
The DNA here is from genome assembly GCF_059756535.1 of Pantherophis guttatus. Taxonomy (NCBI): domain Eukaryota; kingdom Metazoa; phylum Chordata; class Lepidosauria; order Squamata; family Colubridae; genus Pantherophis; species Pantherophis guttatus. The sequence goes on along the minus strand of NC_142075.1, from coordinate 11,942,855 downwards.
AACATTTGGTTTCTAAAGTGTAACAAATTAAAAAAAAAAATCAGGGGAGGGACAAGAGGCTTAAAACAGCCGTGCAATTGTGCACGCCCAAGCTTTTGGAAACTTGGGATTTCTTTCTGTCCACATTCTGTAGAAGGGCAACCTAATGTTAGATATAAGCCCCAATCGTGCACCATGTTAGCTGAGCTTAAGGGAGTTATAGTTAAAACATCTGGAAGCTCTCAGTTTTGCACTGGAAGAGAGACCCACACATCAGATTTCCTGAATCAACACTCCATGGCTGGTTCACAGATCAGATGACTGGTCAATTTTGATTTAATGGATTGCGGCAAATTTAGCCTTTGGGATTTGGGAACTACAGAAAAAACAGCAAGTTGTATAAACTCAGCCAACGGTAGTTTATTCAACAGACCATGATTCAATAAACCGTTGTTTCGGCAGAATCCATGGGTCCACACATACAAAAAAGGAACATTACTGTAATGAGCCTTCTAAAATAGAAAAGCAGTACAATATTAGGAAAAATACTCGATATGGAATAGATTAATAGAATAGATTAGAGGCAAGAGGTCGAAATTAGAGGAAGAAAGACTATGAATGTATGTATTAAATATAAAGCTGGTTTATAACGACAATCATGCCAATATAGTGAACAAAAATGTAAATAAACTGCCGTGTTTCCCCAAAAATAAGACCCTGTCCTATATTTTTTTTGAACCCTGAAATAAGCACTTGGCCTTATTGCCATGCACTCAAAAGTCCAATTGGGCTTATTATCAGGGATGTCTTATTTTGGGGAAAACAGGGTAATATAAAAAGAAACTTAGTTAAAATTATTTGGTTATATTATCACTATTGTTATTAGTACATGTGTCAATATATTATTACTATTGTTATCAGTACATGTGTTAATATTTATTACTGTCTTTTCTCTGGTCCTTTTTTTTTTTTGGTAAATGTTATACCCTGACAATACACTGTATTCAAAATGTTTATGAATAAAAATATAATTTTTAAAATAAAATAAAATAGAAAAGCAATACAATATTAGGAAAAAATATTTATTATACTCTATCCCAGTCTATCGTAGAAGTATCTAAATGCTGTGTTTTCTTGCACCAAAAATTATACAATGTTTAAAGTAAACAAAAAGAAAAGAAAAAAAAAACAATTCTCATTAGAGCCAAAGATCAGATGGAAAAATAATCCCATGTTTTAGGTATATACAAGAATGATTTACAACCATTCTTTTAGGGACTATTTGAACTTATGATGGTGCTAAAAATATTAATATAAATATAATGTAGTTGAGAAGCCATATACTGCGGCTTATTTGATATACAGTAGCATGGTTGAGATAAGTCATGGCATTGAAGGCTATGAGAATCTAATTACAGAATTCTACAAGACCCGATTAGTAAGCAGCAAGAAGGAAGAAGTCAAGATTACCCACCACTCCCTTTTCAGAAATGCTTCCTGGTATTGGTGAAAGCAACTTAGCCAATCTCTCCATTGCAATTTCACTGCAGAAATACACAAGACATACCCTTTCCTTAGTGGGATCAGATAACTGCGATCTGAACATTTAACCAAAACTAGGCTATTTGCTTCTCCAACCTAATGTTCTTCTAATGCGTTGGGCTGCTAAAGCATATCAAGTGCTCCAACACTGGAGGCTTTTCAGAAGAGACTGGTCTGGAATGGTATAGAGCCGTGATGGCGAACCTATGGCACGGGTGCCACAGGCGGCACATGGAGCCATATTGGTGGGCACACAAGTGTTACCCTAGCTCAGCTCCAGCACGCATGCACGCTCCGGCGAACTGATTTTCAGGCCTTCCGGTCCCACCGGAAGTCGGGAAACTGGCTGTTTCCGGCCTCCGGAAGGCCTCTGGGAGGATGGGGAAGGCTGTTTTTGCCCTCCCCAGGCTCCTAGAAAGCCTCTGGAACCTGGGGAGGGGGGAAAACGGGCCTACCGGGCCCACCGTTCCATCGTGTGCCAAAAGCAGGGGGAAGTGTGTGGGGGGGGGTCACAAGCGTATACGCGGGAGGGTGGGCGCATTGAATTATGGATGTGGGCACCCGCACCCGCAACCCCCCACGCTCCCCCCGCTTTTGGCACGTGACGGCAAAAAGGTTAGCCATCACCGGTATAGAGCCATGATGGTGAACCTATGGCAAGTGTGCCAGAGGCGGCACACAGAGCCCTCTTTGTGGGCACGCGCGCCATCACCCCAGCTCAGCCAGCTGGTCGTCGGGTTTCCGAGGCGCAAATGCATGCCGGCCAGCTGGTCGCCAGATTTCTGAGGCACAAATGCACGCTGGCCAGCTGATCGTTGAGTTTCCAAGGCACGAATGCACGCCGGCCAGCTGGTCGTCAGGTTTCTGAGGCACGAATGCGCACCAGCCAGCTGGTCATCAGGTTTCCAGTGCTATGGTGCGCGCACGCACGCACATTCTGGTTTGGGCACTCTGTGCCTAAAAGGTTCGCCATCACTGGTATACACTAGTGTCTCCTGCTTGAGCATGGGATTGGACTAGGAAACCTCCAACGTCCCTCTCCTCTCCTCTCCTCCCCTCCCTTCCCCTCCCCTCCCTTCCCTTCCATTCTATTCTATTGCTTTCAAGACATTTCCAGTTTCATACAGCCCAACCCCAAATCCAGGTTCATATTTAACACAGAAACTTAAAATATTTCCTCTGCTATCAGATAACATCTAGAGTTACATCTTGAGTTTTTATGTTATTTTAACAAAACATAATTTCTGGAGCCAACTTTGCCAGCTGACATCTTGGCATGTCTCAAGTTATTTGATGCGGTGCAAGGAATTCAGAATAGAGAGGCAACGCCAAGAGTTGGCATGCAGAGATACCATCTTGGAAAGTCTTACAGGGCCAATCCAAACGGGGGAACTAGCTGCACCGGCTGGTGAAACTCAACTCTACCGGCATTAATGTTGGGTCCTTATAAATCATTCTGGAGCAAAGGATAAGGATGTACACCTTTCATCATTGCAATAATGTGCATATTTGTTGAAATTGCCCAGCTTGGCTATCGGACTATTAGATAAGTGAACTCCAACTACCTCAGGCAGCAGATGCTAGGAGGAAGGGTTTTCAAGAGAAATAGCAACTCAACAACTTTTGTGAAGTTGTTAGGCTGGCTGGGAAGGTTGCAAAATGTGATCATGTGGCTTTGGGCACAAGCAGCCATCATAAATACATTACTGCCAGTTATCAAGTGCCTGGATTTTAATTACAGCAATAAAGATGTGAAGACCAGTCATTTATGACTTTTTTTTCACTTTGGCCATCAAACAAATAGTCATAAATCAAGGACTATCTAGGCCCATGATGGCAAACCTATGGCAGGCGTGCCACAGGTGGCACACGGAGCCTTGTTGGTAAGCGTGTGAGCTCAGCTCCGATTTTCGGGCCTTCTGGGCCACCCGGAAGTAGAGAATCAGGCTGCTTCCTGTCTCCAGAGAGCCTGTGGGGGTGGGGAAGGCCCATTTTTTGCTCTTCCCAGGCTCCAGAGCCTCTCTAGGAGCCATGGGAAGGTGCAAACGGCCTTTCCCACCCCACCCCCGGAGGGCCTCTGGAAGCCGGAAAGGGCCTGTTTGCCAACTTCCTGTGGGACCCGGAAGTAGAGAATCAGGCTGCTTCCTGTCTCCAGAGAGCCTGTGGGGGTGGGGAAGGCCCATTTTTTGCTCTCCTCAGGCTCAAGAGCCTCTCTAGGAGCCTGGAGAGGGCGAAAACGGCCTTCCCCATCCCCGGAAGGCCCCCGAGATGTGACCGGAAGTCGGCAAATGGGCTGTTTCCGGCCTCCAGAGGACCTCCAGGGGGGGAATGGGGAAGGCCGGTTTCACCCTCTCCAGGCTACTAGAGAGGCTCTGGAGCCTAGGGAGAGCAAAAAACGGGCCTACCAGGCCCACCATGCCATTGTGTGCCAAAAGCGGGGGGAGCACGGGGGGTTGCACACGCCTGTACGGAACGCGGGACGCATAGAATTATGGGTGTGGACACGCATGTGCGTGACCACCCCCCCCTCACACTCCCCCCGCTTTTGGCACACAATGGCAAAAAGGTTAGCCATCACTGATCTAGGCCTTTTCATCAGCATTCAGATGATGCAAGGGGTCACCTTGTCTGATATCATCTCCGATGAAGAAATACCTTGAATGTCTAAGCAAGGTGCCACTATAGCTATCACTCACATTCTTGGGTGTCTGTTTGCAGACCCCATTCGGAAAAGATAATAGCAAGAGCACTTAGACTTATATACCGCTTCACAGTGCTTTACGGCCCTCTCTAAGCGGTTTACAGAGTCAATGGAATGGAATCAGTGGTGCTATTTAGCTAGTTCTATCAGGTAGCGGCGGCTGCGGGAGGCTCCGCCAGGGGTGAAATCCAGCAGGTTCTGACAGGTTCTGGAGAACCGGTAGCGGAAATTTTGAGCAGTTCGGAGAACCGGCAAATGCCACCTCTGGCTGGCCCCAGAGTGGGGAGGGAATGGGGATTTTGCAGTATCCTTCCCCTGCCACGCCCACCAAGCCACGCCCACAGAACCAGTAGTAAAAAAATTTGGATTTCACCACTGGGCTCCGCCCACCCGCCCAGACGTCATCACAACCCGTTTTTGACACTCTGCGCATGCGCAGAAGACCCTGTGCGCTCCCCTTTGCAAACCGGTAGCAAAGTTAAGTGAATTCAGTCCATTCCACCATGGAATGGAATGGAATGGAATAGAATAGCATAGCATAGATGAATAAAGAATAGAATAGAATAGAATAGAATAGAATAGAATAGAATAGAATAGAATAGAATAGAATAGAATAGATGAATAAAGAATAGAATAGAATAGAATAGAATAGAATAGAATAGAATAGATGAATAAAGAATAGAATAGAATAGAATAGAATAGAATAGAATAGAATAGAATAGAATAGAATAGATGAATAAAGAATAGAATAGAATAGAATAGAATAGAATAGAATAGAATAGAATAGAATAGAATAGAATAGAATAGATGAATAAAGAATAGAATAGAATAGAATAGAATAGAATAGAATAGAATAGAATAGAATAGAATAGAATAGAATAGAATAGAATAGAATAGATGAATAAAGAATAGAATAGAATAGAATAGATGAATAAAGAATAGAATAGAATAGAATAGAATAGATGAATAAAGAATAGAATAGAATAGAATAGAATAGATGAATAAAGAATAGAATAGAATAGAATAGAATAGATGAATAAAGAATAGAATAGAATAGAATAGAATAGATGAATAAAGAATAGAATAGAATAGAATAGAATAGATGAATAAAGAATAGAATAGAATAGAATAGAATAGAATAGAATAGATGAATAAAGAATAGAATAGAATAGAATAGAATAGAATAGATGAATAAAGAATAGAATAGAATAGAATAGAATAGAATAGAATAGATGAATAAAGAATAGAATAGAATAGAATAGAATAGAATAGAATAGAATAGAATAGAATAGAATAGAATAGATGAATAAAGAATAGAATAGAATAGAATAGAATAGAATAGAATAGAATAGAATAGAATAGAATAGATGAATAAAGAATAGAATAGAATAGAATAGAATAGAATAGAATAGATGAATAAAGAATAGAATAGAATAGAATAGAATAGAATAGAATAGAATAGAATAGAATAGAATAGAATAGAATAGAATAGATGAATAAAGAATGGAACAGAACAGAACAGAATAGCTTTATTGTCACTTTAAATATACACTAATCAGGATACATTAAAATGAAATTTTGTTGCATTCCGCTCTCAAAAAATAACCATTATGCACATACCCAAATAAACACACATATATAACACAGAAAAACATTAGAAGTCTAGTTCGAATCAGGGGTGAAATCCAGCAGGTTCTGACAGGTTCTGGAGAATCGGTAGTGGAAATTTTGAGCAGAGAACCGGCAAATACCACCTCTGGCTGGCCCCAGAGTGGGGAGGGGGGGAGAATGGAGATTTTGCAATAGCCTTCCCTCAGGAGTGGGGAAGGAATGGGGATTTTGCAGTATCCTTCCCCTGGAGTGGGTGGGAATGAAGATTTTGCAGTATCCTTCCCCTGCCACACCCACCAAGCTACAGCACGCCCACCAAGCCACGACCACAGAACCGGTAGTATAAAAAAAAATTGGATTTCACCACTGGTTCGACCATGTATACATATACATGGTGGGGGAAAAAAAAAGAATCCTGCGAATTTATGACCAAGGATGCTGTGATTTATTTTAACTACGTTTGTTAATAAGTCACATGACCGAATACAGGTATGCTAAGTTATGGTTGCCCAACAAACTAGCGTCATGTATTCATTCAGTCCTTTGTGGGAGATAAAACTGCCTTTGATTGCTTTACACACAGTTTCTGGGCTTCAGCCTGTGCAAGCTTGTTTAGGTGCCAATCCCCGTGTGGCATCCAAATTCTCATGCCAATGACTTTTCCTGCATACCTTCCTACCTATTAAGGGGAAACTAATGCAATCCCTTCTTTTTTTTTCTTTTTTTTTTTAAATTTGATTTATATGCCGCCCTTCTCCAGAGACTCAGGGCGGGTTACAGTGCATACGCTTTTCCCAAGCTTAGGGGTTAACATGTGGTCCTTTTCCGACTCCTTCCCACAGAATTCTGGGAGTTGAAGTCCACACATCTGGAGAATGCAAAGACTGGGAAAGACTTGCTGTGTGTGTCAGATTTCACAAAGGCCTGGCAATAATCCAGAAGCTCAATGCTGCTTTTTGGAAACTAGCTGACAGCAGAAGCTCCGGGGACCTGGCACATGAGATAAGTTGCTTTGCTGCAGACAAGAAGGCACTCCTATGCAAAACACTGGGCAGTCCTTGACTTACAACAACCATTCATTTAGTGACCATTCAAAGTTATAACGGCACTGGAAAAAGTGACCGAGGGGGGGGGAATACCCTGATTCTAGTCCTCACCCAACAAAATTCTCACTTTAACCGACCTCAAAGGGCTGTTGAAGGAGTAAAATAAAATAGGAACCACTCTTTCCCCGTGTGTGTTATCTTCACTTCACAGCCGGTATTTAAATGTAACAAGAACGGAAATCCACAGGAGCCTCAATAAGTGTCTTTGTTGACTGAATCCAACCAACTAACCCATCAACGCAATGAAACAAAAGAGTTCTTGGATGGCAAACTGACAAAAACATGACAAATCATTTAAGGAGGACAAAAAAAAAAACAAAAAAAAAACCAGCCACCAGAGAGTAACGGTTGAAAATAAAAGCAAAAACAGCATCCAAAAATGCACAGCCCCACCCCCACCCCTGGAGAAACTCTGAATTATTGTTCTTACAGGGGGAAAAAAAACCAAACTGGTTTTAAAAAAAAAACAAACTTCTATGCCAGTATAGGAGCGAGACTGCAACAAAGCATTCCTATCTTTGCACTGCTAGCTTATTGAGAGGCTCACTCTCCTATGCCCACATTCTTCCGGTACACAGACGAATGTGGTTTCTGCCTTAAACCCCCCCCCCCAAACAATCCTGTACAGTACATATTTACTAACAATCTTTCTCCTCCCACTCTTCTAAGCACCACTTTAAGCTGAATCCGTACAGTAATGCTTATGCTTTCTGCAGTTTGCACACTTTTAACAGAATAACAGAGTTGGAAGGGATTTGGGAGGTCTTCTAGTCCAACCCTCTGCTCGAGCAGGAAATCTATACCATTTCAGATAAAGGGTTGTCCAATCAATCTCTTCTTAAAAACCTCCAGTGTTAGTGCACCCACAACTTCTGAAGGCTGAAGTTCAACTGATCAATTGTTCTAACTGTCAGGAAATTTCTCCTTAGTTTTAGGTTGCTTCTCTCCTTGATTGGTTTCCGCCCGTTGCTTCTTGTTCTGCCTTCAAGTACTTTGCAGAATAGGTTGACAACCCCTCCCCTTCTTTGTGGCAGCCCCTCAGATATTGGAACACTGCTATCATGTCACCCCTACTCCTTCTTTTAAGACATAAAAGTTATTAAGGCTTTATATATATATATATATATAATTTTTATTTGCGGTCACAGACCAAAATACAAATATAATTGCAAAAGAACGTGGGAAAAGTAACATCATAAACAGTTGGCTACCAGAAGCCTTGGCTGAGAGGAATTACATCGTTCTCCTCTAATAGTTACAGCTCTTTAAAAAAATTTAGAAACCTGAAAAGTAATGTGTGAGGAGGAGCCATCCCCTAAACAATAGAAGGTCAAATTACTAGCATTGGATCCAGAGAGATCTGTTTCTAAGAGAGACAGTAATTAAGGCTTTTAATATGAGACCCAAAGGTTGGAGCCAAATACAAAATAACAGCTGGCCTTATCCACCATACTAAACCAGGGTTCGGCTAACAATGGTGAGAATGCATCTCAGTCGTCTGAAGGAATCACATAACCTGCTAGGCGGAAAACTTGGATGAAGCACAAAATGTGAACTCAGCTGTAACGTTATGCAACAAAGCTGCCTCTGGGCATGTGCTCAGATGGAACACTGTCCCCTTGCAAAAATTATCCTCCTGATTTTCAGGTCACACGTGTTTTTCTTCTCGACCGTCCAATGGAAGACGTGAAGGAACCTTCCTTTCCATTGTTAGAAGGACATCAGAAGGCCTTAACTGCATTACTATTAATCTTCTTGTTGTTCCTATCATCCATCTCCTCCCACTTATGACTGTATGACTGTAACCTCGTTGCTGGTATCCTTAAGATTTATATTGACTGTTTTCTAATAGGATTTGATTGCTTATTTGTTCCCTATGACTATCATTAAGTGTTGTACCTTATGATTCTTGACGAATGTACTTTTTCTTTTATGTACACCGAGAGTGTATGCACCAAGACAAATTCCTTGTGTGTCCAATCACACTTGGCCAACAAAGAATTCTATTCTATTCTATTCTATTCTTCTTTGTTGCTGCTCTATCGCAAATCACCCAGAAGCGTCTCCAACATTTGCAGAACCATCAACACAACAAGAAACAGCAAGCAATCCACTCAACAAGTAGGAAACCATCTTGATCCAACACCCCTTTGGAGACTTTGGTGTTCCCAAATTCTTTCAGCCTTGCTGTTTGAGAACTCGGGAATTACATCTCTAGAGCAGGAGAAAGTAAGAAGCAATTAAAAGTGCCATCTCTGAAAGAGAAACAGAACGCAGGGAGGGAGGGAAAGGGAGAATTACAAAGAGCGAGAAAGAGATTCGAGTGAGGTCATTTTAAAGGCCTCTTGTTTTTAAGGGCAAGGTAAGAGATTAGAAAGCTTCAAGGTAACTTATCTGTACTACCCTACGCACTCCAAAGTGATCCTTTTAGAACAAAGTTTCCTGAATCCGCCCACAATTTAAAAGGCTACTTTTGAAAGAGTGGAATGCACAATGCAGCCGGTGAACATGGGACTGTGTGGGGCCCAGATGTTGCAAAGCAGGGAGACTGCACACCAGAAAAATAAAGCAGGAGAAAAAGTAAGACCGTGGTGGGGAGAAGGGGAATAATCCTTCTACAGCAGGGGTCTCCAACCATGGCAACTTTAAGCCTGGCGGACTTCAACTCCCAGAATTCTGCTCTGATAGCTGGGGAATTCTGGGAGTTGAAGTCCACCAGGGTTAAAGTTGCCAAGGTTGGAGACCCCTGTAGAATCTACAGGACACCCTTGAAAAGGAGAGAAACGCCAGAGAGGACAGGTGGAAGGAAAGTTTTGCACAACCAAGCCTCTCCGCCCCTCCCCCATCCCTCAGCAAATATTTAATCTCCCAGGCAATTTTTGTGTCTGCACCAAATTCCACAGCTTTGCCACACGTGTGTGGCTCAGCATACAGCGAGAGAGTCCACAAAGCCGCTTCCCACCTCTCTTTGTAGCGTTGCACAGAAGTCAAGTCAAGTCAAAAACGTTATTTGGGATTGCACAGCACAATCCAAACTCTCTCTCTCTCTCTCTCTCTCTCTCTCTCTCTCTCTCTCTCTCTCTCTCTCTCTCTCACACACACACACACACACACACACACACACACACACACACACAGACGTGCCTTTGAGGACTCTTGAGTTCCTAGGTGCCCTTCAGAGGGACGCCGATTTAATCTCGCCGCACAAACCTCCACAAAGAAAGTTTTGGAAAGTTTGCCCATCTCCCAAACACGAAGGGTTTTTCTGCCTGAGCAGTTCAGAGGGAGGGGAAGGGAGGGGTGGGAGTGGGAGAGCCAGCAGCCCTTTGTCGCTTCGTGAAAAGAAAAGAAAAATTCTTGGGGGGGGGAGCCTTGGAACCCTTCCCCCTTTCTTTTCTGAAAGAAACAAGAAGTCACCCCGATTTTCCTCAAGGGCCTCCCCTGTTGCAAATATAGCCACGTTCAAAAAAAAAAGGGGGGGTGGTGGATGGGTGGGGAGGGGTGCAGGGAGACTCGGGAGATTTTCGAGGGGGCGCCGACGACCTCCAAGCGCCCCCCACCACCACCACCAAAGCCTTCTCCCCTTAGGGAAACTCCGCTCTGACATTTAGAGGGGAGGGGTCCCCTTCTCCTTTCCTCTTCAGCCCCCCCTCCCAAAAATCCCCCAGGCTGGGGGGAAACCTCCCCCCCCGTTGCAAAAGTCCCACGTTCAAAGGCAAAAAATCCCAATTGAAAGCAGCCATTTACCCAGTCCAGGACTGAACCGGCCGCCCCCTGCCTTGCAGCCAGACGCCCCCTCCCCTCTCTCTCTTTCTCTCTCTCTCTCTCTCTTTCTTTTTCTCTCTCTCCTTCCTTCCCTCCCACCGGACTCCCCCCTTCCCTCCCGCAGGCCAGGCAGAAGTCAGACCCATTTTCCCCACCCACCCATCCATCTCCTTCGGTCAGCGGACCCCCCCCTCCCCTCCATCCCGAGCCTTTGCCGGACCTCGCCTGCGGACCGCACCGTGGCCGGAGCAGCTCGCCCATCGCATCAGCGCGCCTCACAAAAGTTTCCAACTCCGGCTAAAAGTTTCCCCCAAGAAGCGGGGGGGAGTTGAGGCCAACCGGGCCAACCAAAGTTTCTAGTCCGGTTCGAGGAAGCCAAACCAAACCCCAAACCCCCCCCCCAAAAAAACCCCAGACCCAAAGTCTTCTCCGCGCATCCCCCGGCCGGGGGGGGAAAAAAATCTCCGGGCAACTCAGTCACTCACCCAGCCTGGGGAGTCTCGGCGTCTGTCTGGCTTCCCCCGCGGGAAGGAGGGCAAAGGCGGGCGAAGAGACGCGCCTGGCTGGGCATCCACGCGGAACAGCTGCGGGGTGGGGGAAATGGCTGCTCCGGGGCCGCCTGGGACGCCAGCGCTCTCGGGCTGCCTCCCTCCCAGCCGAGCCGAGCCAAGGACCGAGCCAAAGCAGCCGGAGAGCGAGCGAGCGAGCGAGGGAGCGAAGGGCTCTTTCTCCAGCGCCGCGCGCCTGCGTCGAGGGGGCCGCTGAGCAGCCTAGCGAAAGAAGGAGAAGAAGGAGGAGGGAAAAAGGGGGAGGAGGAGGATTCCTCGCTTCTCACGCTCCTTTGGGGAGGGGGGGGAGGGAAAAGGGGTCCACGGGCGTCCCCTGCCGGGGGTCGGAATGAAGGCAGGCGGCGCCCGGCTCGCGCCTGGCTTCGCCTCCTGAGGGCGGGAAAGAAGCCCCGCTCGGAACCCCTGGCTGGCTCTGCCAGCTGGACTGAGGGGGCTTGTGGGGAACCCTGGACGTGGTGGTTGATGGGTTAAAAGGAGATTTTTTCCCCCTCTCGCCTCCCCCCTGCCTCTCTTTTAATGGTAACTTTTATTGTTGTGAGAAATATTGATTGATTTATTTATTTTTTTATTTGTCGTTGCTTTTAACAGGTGTTGAGTTGCCTGGAGGAGAGATGCCTGGCAAATAAATCGAAGGAAGGAAGGAAGGAAGGAAAGGAAGGAAGGAAGGAAGGAAGGAAGGAAGGAAGGAAGGAAGGAAGGAAGGAAGGAAGGAAGGAAGGAAGGAAGGAAGGAAGGAAGGAGAGAGAGAGAGAGAGAAAGAAAAAAAGAAAGAAAGAAAGAAAGATGGGGAGAGAGAGAGAGAAAGAAAGAAGAAAGAGAAAGGAGGGAGGGAGGGAGGGAGGAAAAAAGAAAGAAAGAAAGAAAAAAGGAAGGAAGGAGGGAGGGAGGGAGGAAAAGAAGAAAAAAGAAGAAAGAAAAGAAAGAAAGAAGAAAGGAGGGAGGGAGGAAAAGAAGAAAGAAAAGAAAGAATGAAAGAAAGAAAGAAGAAAGACGAGGAGAGAGAGAGAGAAAGAAAGAAGAAAGGAGGGAGGGAGGGAGGGAGGAAAAAAGAAAGAAAGAAAGAAAAAAGGAAGGAAGGAGGGAGGGAGGGAGGGAGGAAAAGAAGAAAAAAGAAGAAAGAAAAGAAAGAAGAAAGGAAGGAGGGAGGGAGGAAAAAAAGAAAGAAAAGAAAGAATGATAGAAAGAAAGAAAGAAAAAAAGAGAAAGGTAGTCCTCAACTTAGAACCACAATGCTTTTAACGTTGTAAATTACCTGAAGATGGGTGATACATGTGTGTGTGTGTGTGCGCGCATGTGTGTGTGTGTATATATATATACACATATAAATATAAATAAGAAGAGATACAGGTGGTCCTCATCTTCCGACCATAATGTAGCCCAAAATTTCTGTTGCTAAGTGACGCAACTTGCTCAGCGAGTTTTGCCGCCATGTTATGACCTTTCTTGCCACCGTGGTTAAAAGGGAATCCGGGCAGTGGTTAAGTTAGTGAACATGGTTGTTAAGGGAATCTGGCTTCCCCCATCGACTTCCCTTGTCAGAATGTCGCCAAAGGGGGAATCACGTGAAACCACACACACACACACACCCCGGGATGCTGCAAACCGTCATAAATATGAGTTGGTTGCAAAGTGTCCGAATTTTGATCACATGACCGCGGGGATGTCGCAACGATCTTTAAGCGTGAGGAAATAGTCGTGAGGCCTTTTTTTTTTCCAGTGCCGTTGTGACTTCGAACGGTCACTAAATGAACTTTGAAAAGTCACTAAATGAACTGTTGTAAGTTGAGGACTGTACCTGTACAGGATAAGCAGAGTCATCCTTCATAACCGCAGTAATAAACTTTCCTCTGTGCCAAGCTAAATTCCTGTCAGAGCAAAAAAAAAAAACCCTGCCCTGAACGGGATTGACCCCGCCATCACCCGCCTACCCTGTAAAATCACCTCAGCCGATGATTTAACGGCTCAGGAATGTGATCAAGAATCTTCATTTTTACTTTTTTGCTGTTCCTGAAGAAGGTCGGTCCTTTCAGCTGACGGGATTCCAGCTGGTGGAATTCAGCAACAAAAAAATAAATCTCTTTTTTTTTTTTCATGAGCTTCTTCAACAGGAGAGGCTACTCCGATCGCTCAGCTTTACCGTTAAGGGAAGTCCTCGACATACGGCCATAATTGAGCCCAAAAATTTGTGTTGCTAAGTGAGACATTTTGCTAAGTGAGTTATAGGCCATATGAATGTACAGGTTCAAACATATATTACCAATAAAATACTCTAGGGGGCGGTGCTCATCTCCGTTTCAAAGCCGAAGAGCCAGCGCTGTCTGAAGATGTCTCCGTGGTCGTGGCCGGCATGACTAAACGCCAAAGGCGCACGGAACGCTGTTACCTTCCCACCAAAGGTGATCCCTATTTTTCTACTTGCATTTTTTACCTGCTTTCAAACTGCTAGGTTGGCAGAAGCTGGGACAAGTAACGGGAGCTCACCCCGTTATGCGGGATTCGAACCGCTGAACTGCCGACCTTTCAATCGACAAGCTCAGCGTCTTAGCCACTGAGCCACACTACACACAATTGGAATGGGTGTGTGTGTGTGTCTTAGGTCGTTTCTACCACTTTGTAGAAGATGTAGCAACATCCTTTTTTTATTATTATTAAGTCATTCGGGCACCAGGCACATTTTCCCTTGATCAATTGGAAATCCAACCATTCATTTCATTTCATAGGACTGCATTCTAATGGATATTTTTTTTTCCCTTTACAATGGCTGTATGATTCAAACCTTCTACGGGAATATGTTAGTATTATAGGCAAAGAACAGTTTCATTCACAAACCGAGAAGATTTTAAAAAAAAAAAAAGCCAAGGAAAGCTCATTGAAATTATCAGGTACAACTATATTTTAAGGTAAGTTGGATAATTTCCTACTAATATCCTTGGTGCTTAGGAAAACCTGATCCTATCTGTGCTTTTAATTCCGGCAGGGAAATGTGATAACATCAAACAATTAAAATGGATTAGGAAAATGGCTGAATATGCTAGAGAAAAGGCAGAATTACAGCAGAAACACCAAGCAAAAATGTAGGTGACAGATAAGAGTCACCGTATTGAAAAATAAAATGCATTTTTAAAACCAGGATGGGGAAATTGTTATTATCCTGCTAAACCAGGCGGCAGAAGCGTAGAGATTATCTCAATTAGAGCAGATACAGAATTCGGCTTGCCTCCTTTTTTATCTTATACACACTTATACACAGAATAGTCAAGGGTTTTTGAAGAAAGCAACTCCAAGCCATCATTTCTTCCAAATACTACTGAAAATAACACGTTCAATCGTATTTGTCCAACCCTGTAAATTATCACTTACAAAGGCTGCGCGACTTCAAATAGCTTTATTCCAGTTTAATGTTGCTATTTTTTTTTCCTTTCATTTGTATGTCTTCCTGTGTTTTATTGTCGGTTTTTATCTTTTGTACTGAGTATGTTTGAGATTGTACTTTTTTTTCCTGTGTAAGCTGCCAAGAGTCATTTTCATTGTACTGTTAATAGAAATATACTTATTAACCAAATATAAACATCACAATGATTGGGATAAAGCCATAATGTGGTTTCTTGGGTTCTGGCTTAGAGTGGTTTACGATCCCTGCCATTGTCCTATAAACCAACCAACAAGCCATGGTTTATTAAATGGCTTAACGCAATGGGATTCCACACAGATTGACTTTAAACATCATATTAAGCAATAGTGAAATTTGTTCAGTTTGGTATATGTATGTAGCTTCAACAGTACACCATGGTACTGTAAAGCTGTAAACCTGGATTAAGCTTTTCGGGCACAAACCCATTCATTTTAAGAGTTGAGTGCTCCCAGAAAGCTATGATGGCTGGGCAGGGGTGAAATCCAGCAGGTTCTGACAGGTTCTGGAGAACCGGTAGCGGAAATTTTGAGTAGTTTGGAGAACCGACAAATACCACCTCTGTCTGGCCCCAGAGTGGGCTGGGAATGGAGATTTTGCAGTATCCTTCCCTTGGAATGGGGAGGGAATGGGGATTTTGCAGCGTTCTTCCTCCTGGATGGGGAGGAAATGGGGATTTTACAGTATCCTTCCCCTGCCACACCCACCAAGCCACATCCACCAAGCCACACCATGCCCACCAAGCCATGTCCACAGAACTGGTAGTAAAAAAAATTGGATTTCACCACTGTGGCTGGGAAATTCTGGGAGCTGAAGTCCACACATCTTCAAATTTCCAAGGTTGAGAAACATTGTAATCTAATCCTGACATGTTGAATGCAGCCAGTTGTTCAGAAAATACATTATGCAAGATGGTGGACCTCGCCACCTAGTGGGGCTTTCTGAGAATTACTTTATTCCCATCCAAGAGATATTTTTTTTTAGAAGGCTCTTTTTTAAATAAAAGATGTTTAATTTGAAAGTTTTAAATTTGAAAGTTTTTTTTTACCTATTTCCAGCCTTTCCAGCCCATTTCCAGCCAAAAAGAAAAAAGAAAACCCCAGAATATGATTCACTTAATGACTACTGAGCTTAATGATTGCTGTATTCCTTTTAACAACCGCAGCATTAATTTAATGACTGCCACAAAAATGTGGTAAAGTAAGTCACATGGTCACATGGGTGCCTCTATTTATGACTGATACAATTTATGGTGGAAATTCCGGGGTCCATTATAGTCATAACTCAAGGACTGCTTGTACTGAGGGTTGATTTACACAGGAAAATTATCAGAAATGCTTGCTTTCTACTAGCGTATTTTATTTTACGCATGATATTTTTCTACAAGAAAATTATTTATCATTTCTCTTGCATCGCTCTGGTCTAGTTGCAGATTCTCCATCTCCAGCTTGTGTTTTTAAGGGTGTTTTTTTCTTCTTCTTATGACCACAGAGGAAACACTTGTGGCTACAGCTCTTATAAAACCTCTGGACAGTCGCCTCTCGTATTCCATATTTATAGATCTTCAAAGAATTAGCAAGTACCTTTCCTTTCCTGTCTGAATGTAAAGAAAGAGATGGGAAAGGAAATAAGCTTAAAACAAAATGGAGAGGAAGCGGTCAAATCCTTATGGATTTTTTTTTCCACCCCGAAGTCACCAAAATTAGACCATGAAAGGTACGGTATGTATTTGGCTTTTCAACTCTCCTATTTAAAGGCTTAGTAAGTTACCCGACTGCCGTAAAAACAAAGTGATACTAATGTAAAGTGACTATAATCTTTTTAAATATAACCTTTTGTTAGAATTTTTGAATACAGCAAAAAAAAAATTTAAAAACAAGAAAAAATAAGAAAAAGGTAGAAAAAAGAAAATGCAGAATTATGACTAACATCCTTCTTTCTATTATTCTTTTTACTTACTAAATCTTGAGTAAGCATCATAATCTTTCCCCTCCCTCTTTAACCCTTTTTAATCCCCAAATCCATACACCATCAATTTACCTAAAAGTCCCATGGTAATGTTTCCAGTCTTTCAAAACAGCCTCTTATCATTATTTCCCTGACCAAAAAGTCAATAATTTCCATTCCCATTTGAAAGATTCTGCTTTTCAAACAGAGAAAAAGCGAAGATCCTTTGCTTTTCACGCCTGAATTCAAATAGTCCTAGTTTATTGAATGAGCTACAATTTGCTGGGATCATAAACCCATTCAACTGAAAAGCAAATGAATTACATTACAGGTTAGCCAGCAATTCTGATTTTAGACTACAGAAGTTTTGTTCTATAGGTAGTTCTTGAACTTACAACCATTCATTTGGTGACTATTAGAAGTTACGGCAGCACTGGGGAAAAAAGGTGATTTATGACAATTTTCACTCTTACAACTGTTGCATCTCTGTGGCCACATGATCAAAATTCAGATCAGTGGTGAGTTTCAAAATTTTTTATACCGGTTCTGTGGGTGTAGCTTGGTGGGCATGGCAGGGGAAGGATACTGTAAAATCTCCATTCCCTCCCCAATCCAGGGGAAGGTTGCTGCAAAATTCCCATTTCTTCCCAATCAGCTGGGAGGCAGAGAATAGATGGGGTGGGGGCAGTCAGAGGTGGTATTTACCAGTTCTCCAAACTACTCAAAATTTCCACTACACTTCATATTAAAATATGAAATTAACTATGGCTTCTTCATACAAAGAAAACATATATAAAATGGTCTACCGGTGGCATCTCCCCCCAGCGAGATTAGCTAAAATGTTTCCCGGGACATCTGCCTGCTGTTGGAAGTGCGATTACAGTAATGGAACTTATTTTCACCAATGGTGGACCTGCCCGCAGGTGGTTAAATATTGGAAAAAAATACGGCAATGGATTTTGGAAATTACACAGATTAATTTGGAATTAAGGCCCGAGATTTTCCTATTGGGGGCAAAACCTTTGAATGTTAAATCAGATATATGGTTCTTGTTGATTCACATTATTACTGCAGCAAGATTAGCGTATGCGCAGGAGTGGAAAAATCAATACTTACCGATAGATTTGAAAATAATATATAAAATTAATGAGTGTGCGGAATCAGATAGATTAACTAGATTGATCAATGGTAAAAAAGATTCAGAATTTTATAACAGTTGGAAATTATGGTACGATTGGGTCCAGGAAAGGTGGGATAGAATAGATATATGATGATGTATATATATGATGGCAAATATGTATGTATAAAGGAATGACTTTATATTTATGGACAATATAATTACATTATACCATGGTGGCAGATTGTATATTTTATTTGTGTATTGGTGTATAGAATATATTAATAAAAATTATTGAAAAAAAAAAGTCAAGTTCATTTTTGGGTAACTTCATGTTTCTCCAGTTGACCCCAAACAATACAGAAGCTGTATATCGGTACCCCTTTCCAGGTTGTCGCTTTTTTTACACAACCCACTCTAGTCTACAGACTCAGGAACTCCTCGGAGTCTTGCATACAAGCATGGAAGAGATCTGACCAAGCTTAAGTTCCAAGTCCAGAATGGGCAGATTTACCATCTGTTGAACCTAATATTCTCTTGAGTGTTTTGGAACCCAATACATATGTCCAAGTCAGCCTATTTAATGATTTAGAATTATGGGAATTGTTGTACTGTCTAAAATGTGTGAGAGGCTCACCAGGTTGCCTTCCCCTGGTGAACCTCCAGACTTATCCAGAACTTTTTTTTTTTTAATTTGATTTATATGCCGCCCTTCTCCGGAGACTCAGGGCGGCTTACAATGCATTAAGCAATAGCCTTCATACTTTTGTATATTTATACAAAGTCAGCTTATTGCCCCCACAAACTGGGTTCTCAATTTACCTACCTTAGAAAGGATGGAAGGTTGAGTCAACCTTGAGCCTGGCAAGATTCGAACTTGCAGTAATTGCAGGCAGCTGAATGTTAATAACAGGCTATTAGTCTGCTGCGCCACCAGGCTCTTTGCAGAACTTCCCTTAACATTCTTAGCCATGTTTAGTGTTGCTGTCTGCTTCACCCAGGACATTTAAGAATTTAAGCAGGGGGATCCCTTCGTTCACGTCCAGCCAGTCTGGAACTACATGGCAGTTTGCAATAACAAACCACACGGACATTAATCAGCTATAAAAATATATCACTGGACAAAGAGCCCCCGGGGATTTGCTCTATTACTGAAATCCATAGCCTGCTTCCTTCCTCTGCCGAGTAACTCCTTACTCTAGCTATTTTGTCTAGGATATAAATGATGTATGCTTAGGTTCTGTTTGTTTATCAACGGCATTTGAAGGCCATTTCCTTTTCCACTGGAACTAATGTTGATGTTGGCCTGTGGGATATTGATCATGCCCTTGGTTTATAGCTGAGCTGGGTTCCTTCCAGATATTTGATTGCAATTCCCACAAGCCATCCTGACTAGGTTAACAAGAGCCGTGCAGGTAGTCCTCGAGTTACGACCACAATCGAGCCCGAAATTTCTGTTGCTAAATGAGATGGGTGTTAAGCAAGTTTTGCCCTATTTTACCTTTTTTTGTGGTGCCATAGCTGTTAAGGGGATCACTGCACTTAGTAACACGGCTTCTCCACTGACTTTGACAGTAAGGACGCAAAAGATGATTTTACCTGACCCCGGCACACTGCAACCATCATACATGTGAATCAGTTGTCAAGCCTCCAAATGTGGATGTCATGTGAACGCAGGGATGCTGCAACAGTGGTAAGAATTCCAGTCGAGTGGAAAATGGTCATGAATCTTTCTCGCTTAGAGAGGGCTGTAAAGCACTATGAAGCAGTATATAGAAGTCTTAAGTGCTATTGCTATTTCAGTGCCATTGTAACTTTGGTCAATAAATGAACTGTTATAAATCAAGGACTATTTGTAGGTGTGTCTGATCATTTCAATGAGCTTTCCCTGGCTTTTTAAAAATCTTAAGTCGTTAAGTGAACCTAGCTTCTCCATTGACTCTACTTGTTAATAAAGGTAAAGATTCCCCTTACACATGTGCTAGTTGTTCCTAACTCTAGGGGGCGGTGCTCATCTCCGTTTCAAAGCCAAAGATAAAATACTCATCTCCGTTTCAAAGCCAAAGAGCCAACGCTGTCCGAAAATGTCTCTGTGGTCATGTGGCCAGCAGGACTCAATGCCAAAGGCGCACGGAACGCTGTTCCCTTCCCACCAAAGGTGGTCCCTATTTTTTCTACTTGGATTTTTTACGTGCTTTCGAACTGCTAGGTTGGCAGAAGCTGGGACAAGGAAAGGGAGCTCACCTCATTACACGGCACTAGGGATTCGAACTGCTGAACTGCCAACCTTTCATCGACAAGCTCAGCGTCTTAGCCACCGTGTCCCTTCCTCTACTTGTTAGAAGGTTGCAAAAGGTGATCACCTGACCCAGCAACACTGCAACCGTCGTAAATATGAACCAGTTGCCAAGCATCCAAATTCTGATCGCATGACCGTGAGGATGCAGCAGTGGCCAAATGAAAAACTGTCAAGTCACTTTTTTCAGCGCCGTCATAACTTTGAAGAGTCACTAAACTTAATAGTTGTAAATCAAGTACTCCAAAGCCTTTAGAATTAGACACCCATGCGCCTTCATTTTGCCCATTGCACCGAGTGTCACTTCTGTTAAGTCGAGGTATTTAAATGCCAGTTAAATTTCACTGGATGAGGTCTATTTGCATCCTTTGATCTAAACTGGCTTTTGCTGGATTGGAAGAAACAGCTTCAGAAGGCAGTTCGAATACGCTAGACAGGAGGACAGCCTTGAAGGCAACAAGCCAGGTGTGGATTGCCGTTGAGGATTAAAGCAATCCAATCCTTGGCCCAGGATTCAACTTTTATGTAAACTTGGATATCAGCATTTTGCCTGAAGATGCTAGCACTGGTACTTCTTGCTAGTTGTTCAACAGGTGGCATGGATTTCACTGCAGATATCTATGGCTTCTTCACCTTGGAAGATCTCTAAACTCTTACGACATTGCAAAGAACTGTGTGTGGTGGTTTAACTTTGACTGACTGAAGTTGTTTTCTCCTCCATAAAACGTGGAACAGTTCAGTTGCCTCACACTGCATTGGATTTCTTAGCTAGGTACAACCCACATCAAAGTTGATGCCTCCTAATCATGTTGCGAATTGTTGCTCTCCAGCATATCTGACATTTCTGGTTGGAGAAGGCTAGTGAATGGAGTTCAGCTTGGATGTGAACGCTAACCTGTAAACCTTCAAGAGTCCCTCTAGGCAAGCGAGGGTTATTTTTCAAAATGTCCCATCCATCGATTGTCACCTTTTTAGCTTACTACTCCTCTCCATCCAGTCCTCTTCAGGAAGCTAGAACTGAACTAATACACTCACCCCACCCCTGTCCTTGATCATCCTCGTATCAAAAGCATCCGCATAAACCCATGGCCTCAAAGTGTTCCACTATTCAACAGTTGCTCGTCTTTAAAAAATGATTTTCTCAGTGGTGGGACTTGGCATGAGCTCCAAGCGGTTTGAAAGAGGAAGGCACTTACAAATCAAGGAATTGAGATGCTCGAGACAGCTTGTTAAAAATATATTTATATTTTAAGAAGTTCTCAGGGCTGAAAGAATCAGTGTTGGCAATTTTCAACCGGAGGGCTGACCATCTCAAAGACAAAGACAACAACCTCTTTCTGGATAAAGCTTTTTTGCAACAAAATACTCAACGTGCACCCAAAGGAGTGTTTAGTTATTTACAAGACAGTGTAGAAAAAAAAAGGGTTCAAAATACTGTTAGTAGAGACTACAATATTCTGCTCAGATTTGAGAGGGAATGTAGAATCAACAGCAACATTCTGTTCGAAGATTTTTTAACAGGTTTTTAAGAGAAGCACTTTTGAGGAAATATATCAACGTTCAGTGTTCATTAAATATACGCGCGATAGATGAATAAGCTTACAGATCTACAGATACTGCTGGATTACAACTCCAATAATGCTTAACCACTGGCTCTGCTGGCTAGGAAGGGCAGAATCTGAAGCCCAGCAATCTATGGAGGAGCCTAGATTGTCCACCCTAGTTGTTTCTCAAATCTCAGCAACTTTTAAGATGCGCCGATTTCGACTCTCGGAATTCTCCCATGCTGGCTGGGGAATTCTGGGAGTTGAAGTCCAGATATCCCAAGGTTGAGAAACATTGGTCTACCCTAACAGGGTTCCTTCAGAGTTATTTCCTTCAGTGCTTACCTAGATAAATAGAGCCAATTCACATATTTCATAGCAGCAAATTTGGGTCTGCACCAGTGGTGAAATCTGAACCGGTTCGCTGACCGTGCAGGCACTCTAAATGTGCGCTGCGTAAGCATGTGCAGTGTGCACCAAACGCATGTTATGCGTACATGCGCAGTACACACCAAAAGGCAGCTTGGGAAGGTAAGTAGAACAGCAAGGGGGGGAGGAAATCAGCTGTGCTGCATGATTTAGCTTAGCTAGAAAGCAGGATTTCCTGCTTTCTAGCAAAGCTAAACCCCGTGGCACAGCTGATCGTCGGAAATACTGGTTCGGAGAAACCGGTAGCTTTTTTAAACTACTGGTTCACTCGAACAGGTAGCTTTTATCACTACCAATTCACCCGAACCGGAGCGAACCGGTAGCATTTCACCCCTGGTTCGCACCTCAGAAAACACTTGGATAACTGCAAGCAAGGCTACCTTTCTGCTGAGCCAATCTAGGTTTGGTACGAAGAACATCTACCCTTCACACTGATTGAATGTACAAAGTGTTGAAGAGGAAAGTACTGTCTTATGCCAAGGCCAATGTTCCCTGATTTTAGCACTGACAATACTCCAGTACACAGAGGGGGAAGGGAGGGGAGAAAAGCCACCCAGGACTGCAGTCTTCAGTGAGTGAGTAGGCATGGGTAAATTAAGTTTTGCACTCCTTTTTCTCTTACAGGTTTGTTACGTTCCTAGTTGTAGATTGTTTTTTTGGCAGCCAACACACGAGCAGTTGCAGGGATGGGCCAAAAAGAAAAGAAAACTGCGAGATAGCTCTAAGCAAAATAGCTATTTTCATATTTCTGTCTCATAAACAGCTAGTGCAAAATAATTACATCTTTTTATTATTATTTTTAAAGAGAGAGGACTCCAGTTTGGCCCCTTATTTGAAAAAAAACACAAAAGCATGGTATGGTCACTCGCATAAATAAAAAACTCCCAGCCGGCTGAACCCATTGTGGGGGAAAAAAAAGGGACAAGGACAAGCAGCTATGAGGGAGACACAATCAACTTCATTATTTTTAAAAAAGAGAAATAGGCCTTTTGTTATGAGATCGTCCAGCAACTACAGTGTTTCCCCAAAAATAAGACCCTGTTTTATATTTTTTTAACCCCGAAATAAGCGCTTGGCCTTATTTTCGGAGAGATCTTATTATTTTGGGGCGCGTGGAGCAAGATGGGGCTCCTCTTGCCGTCTTACCTGATTTCCAGCTCTGTCTCCCTAACCCTAACCAGAGGAAATGGCAGGGACAGGCTGCGCGTGCAGTTAAATATTTTCAGGGAGGGTTTATTTTGGGGGGAGGGCTTATTTTCGGGGCAACACGGTACTCAAACCAGAAAGGGCTGGGGGTTTTGAAGCTCCTCTTGCAGAAGCCTATCTAAGGAGCTCTGTTTTGGTTAAGGAGGCCTGGAATATCCAGCAGCAGTGCCAATAATTTATAAGTCATCCATGGAACATCTCCACCACAGTCTGTTGGGAAGTTAATATGTGCAGCCCTGCCTGCAAATGCACCGAAGGCCACCCAATTATGACCCTGTTAGTGCTCCGTGGGTCCCAGATGCTCAGAAGAGACGTGAAGCCAGGATTTCTGTTTGCACGTAAACCACGGTTTTAAGAGCAAGAAGGGACACCGAGACAGACGGTGCAGAGCACAATCGCTAGGGCCGTGATGGCGAACATGTGGCACCCAGAGCCCTCTCCGCTGCCACGTGGGCCGTCACTCCAGGTCAGATCTCCGTGGCGTTTCTTTTGTGAGCTTCTGCTTCCCTGCAAACGATGAAACAAGTCCGCGCACGCATAGGTCTGCGCATGCACGTGCATGCAGTTTGGGCACTCGGTGTCTAAAAGGTTCTCCATCACTGCCCAAGGGAGTAAAGCTGGCTTCCAATGGCTCAGTGGCCATGGGGAGATTGTGAAAGCACATAATGACTCTCGAGTGCGGAGATGAATTTAGTTCAGCTGTGCAATAGATTGATTTTGCAGAAAATATATTATTTAAGATGACGCCGGACAATACCGTCTTTGACTTGTCCCGAATCATCCTGCATATGAAACTTCGTCTCTTGCCGCAATTTAAAAAAAAAAAGGCGGCGGGGGGGGCACAGATCGATTTGATGCCATCACATTAAGCTGCCATTTGCTCAATTGGGGTTTGCAGAACAAACCATAGGCAGCTTAACCATAAAGCCAAGCTATGAATTAAGGAAGCCCAATGGGCACCACTGAAAGGGCCTTGAGGACATTCCTAGGGCTTCTCCACAAGTGGCCAACTTTTAATTCTTCATAGGAGAAAAGGAAAGAAATGTTAAATACAGGGGGGAGTACTCCCACTGACTGTATTCAGTTTGATATGAACATTTCATCTAGTCCCAAACCCTTTGTCCTGACTCTATCCGTTTTAGAGCATGGCTCCTAGCCTCCCAATTTGTATTTCTCTGCCATAAGCAGTAGTTTATGCATCCCAGAGGTTAGGCTTCCAAATGGCAGTAAACCATGGCTTGTTGAATAAACCACAATTGGCTGGCTCAGGAGTCGGCAACCCGTGGCTCTGGAGCCGTATGTGGCTCTGCTGCAGCTCCATCGCCAGTCAGTGCCACAATTTTGAGAGGAGCTTCCGGTTGGTGGAGGGGGGAGCACAGCGTGCCAGGAGACTCTATGGCAAGGGTTGGGTTTTCTGGTCGGCTCCACAATTGATAGGGCTTTCGATTAGGACAGGTAGAAGAAAAAGGATGCCACGCTAGGAAGAGACTCTATGGTGGGGGAACCAGACTTCTGGTTGGCTCCAGAATTTAATGGGGGGCTTCCGGTTAGGACCTTTGTGGCTCTGAGTTTTTAAGGTTGCCGGTCCCTGGGCTGGGTTAACAGAGCAGGCTAAGACAAACCAACCCTTACATGCCTCAGTGCAATGTGCAAACCAGATCAATGTGAACCGGCTCCAATATATACGAGGACAACACATCCCTAATTGCACCGCCTTAGATAACAGGAAGAAAAGCTGGTGTTTCTCTTACTCCTCTTCCTCCTTTCACTTTTTTCTTGCAGGAAGAGTCCGGTGATGAATTCAGCAAGGTCTCCAAGGACCCCGTCTTCAGGAAATCAACCCAGAGCACAAATGCACTAAGTGCCATTATTTCCATCCTGCCTGGATTCGCAAATGTTTCTTCTTTAAGCTGCTTATTGAATCATTGGGTACCGATTTTATGCTCGTCCTTTTTTCTTTCTTTCTTTTTTTTTAAAATGACATCTGAAGGATAGGAAAATATTAGTCATAAACTAATTTTCCAGGTTGTAAAATACTGTCGTCTCCAGAGTTTTAAAAGCCATTGGCTCAAGTGAAAATGAGGATCTTGGAAAAGAAGCTTATTAATGGCGAAAGTAAAAAAAAAAAAATACAGTACAGTAATCTATGGCGGCAGATTGTGCTTACGACAGAATTCATATCTCACCCTAAGCCACGGTCTATTCTGCTGATAAATATAAATTGGGCCTTGGTCTGCCTGATGCATCTACCGTGCTTCCCCGAAAATAAGACCCTGTCTTATATTTTTTTGAACCCCGAAATAAGCACTTGGCCTTATTTTTAGGGAGGTTTTATTATTTTGGGGGAGCGTGGAGCAAGACAGGGATCCTCTTGCCGTCTTACCTGATTTCCAGCTCTGTCTCCCTAAACCTAACCAGAGGAAATGGCAGGGACCGGCTACGCGTACAGTTAAATATTTTTGGGGAGGGCTTATTTTCGGTGGAGGGCTTATTATCCAGGGAGGTCTTATTTTCGGGGGAAACACGGTAGCTATCAGCCAGCTTAGAACCAAAACCAAAGGAAACATGGGAACGTATATATACCACGGGTGAAATGCTCCCGGTTCGGACCGGATCACCTGATCCGGTAGCGATGGCGGCTGGTGGCTCGGAGAAGCAGTAGCAAAAATCCCTGCGCCCCCCCCCACCACCACCATGCCCAACTGAGCCACACAATCATCAGAGGCTTTTTTTTTTACTTTTAAAAGCATTTTTTCTATAACCTCTTCCGATGAAAAAATGTTTTTAAAAGTTAAAAAAAAAAAAGCCTCTGATGATCGTGTGGCTCAGCTGGGATCCTCAGAGGCTTTTCAAAGCATTTTTTTCTGCAACCTCTTGGCCGAAGAGGTTGCAGAAAAGTCTCTGACGATCCCAGCTGAGTTGCCTGATCATCAGAGAGGCATTTTTTTAAAAAGCCTCTCTGACGATCCCAGCTGAGTTGCCTGATCGGCAGAGGTTTTTCAAAGCATTAGAAAAAATGCTTTGAAAAGTTTTTTAAAAAAAAAGTTGGCCATGCCCACCCAGTCACATTACCACCACCCCACCAAACCATGCCCACAGAACCGGTAGTAACAAATTTTACATTTCACCCCTGGTAATATACCCGCCCTACAATTGCAAAATAATTTCTCCAAAGTTGGTATTGTTGCTAAGGCGAGTGCCACTGCATAATGGGGAAAAAAACTGATGCCCTCCACTGTGTTTATACGAAATCTGAGCACGTATGAGTCCCGTTGGCATTCCCCCCCCCCCCATTCAAATGAGATTTTGTGTGATAGATTTATACAGAGTCTCTCCAATGTATGATGTGTCTATTCTTCACAAATCAATGAAAAGTCAGCCTGGGAGGGGGAAAATCTTGTTCCCTACGACTTGCTGAAGACTTTAATCGGGTTTCCACGTTGTGGTAAGGCACACTTTGCATAACCATCGTTTGCTCAATCAGCCGCCAGAGGTGAGCAATGCAACAACATGCTAAGCCAAGCTCAAGCGAGCGGGTGATGTCGGAACTAGGACGATTTCAGATCTGCAATCGGATGCTGTAGTTCAATTCGATCCCTGGCAGGGCAGACTTAAAACATCCACCCGTCGTCAGCAACTTCTACAGATTGGGAGCCTCCCCTAAAACACAACTGGCTATCTTGGTGGTAAGCGGGCTCGTCTTTAAATGCAGGATGCACAAACTGTCACCACTTGCAAGGACCTGGCATGGCTTGGGACAAATAAATAAAAAACTGGAACGGGACCTGCGGAGCTTTCTGCAACAGAGCCGTTCAAGAAAAAGGAGAGTCAGGAAGGAGGGAGCATCACAAAAGAGAGAGAGAGAGAGAGAGAGAGAGAGAGAGAGAGAGAGAGAGAGAGAGAGAGAGAGAGAGAGAGAGAGAGAGAAAAGAAAGGATATCAACGACGAGCCCACCCACTGCTTGCTTCAGCCCCGCCGCCCATGTGCCCCACTACATTAACCCTGAGTTAAAACAAAAAGGATTAGAAAGTACTGCAGCCCCATTCCATACCCAGCTCACTAAGATCTCATCCTGCAGCTGATCTCTGCAATCTTTGCAAATGAGAGAGAGAGGGGGGAGAGAGGGGGGAAGCAGAGGGAGAGAGGGGTGAGGGAGAGGGAGGGAAAGAGGGAGAGGGAGGGAGAAGGAGAGAAAGAATAAAGCAGAAGGACAGGAACCAGGACTGTGCAAAACTTTTCTAACCCAAAATATTCCAGCCTGCACGGGGAAATTCAACATCCCTGCTCCAACCTGACGTGCTCCTAGCTCAAAAGGGCGCCACCTGAACCACAAAGCTCCCGTTCTAAACTTGCTAGAGGTTTCCACCAAGTTGGAAAGGCTTCACGATCTCTTTCTCAAACTCTTCTGCATTTGAAATGTTTTAGGCATTCCCTGGTAGGAAGTCCCTACGGCTTCCCAGTTACTGCTCGTCTTCCCTAAAAAAAACCAGATCATTCCCTGAGGTCCTCTAACCAGATCCCTCTCTAAGAAAAACCCCTCCGGGCAGGATCCAGCCCACATTCTGAGATTACCAAAGGGGCAGTGTGAAAATAAGCAATACTTAATAAGACTCAGGCTGCTGCCCTATCCGTCCGTCTTTAAAACACTGATCTAGTAGCCCGGCAGAAATGTTGTCGCCTGGCTATCTTTCGTCTAAGTCACGATTCGGAATTCCAATTCCCTTCTTAAGGAGCGCTTCTCCTATAAACCGTCACTAGGTCCTTCGAGACCCCTTTCCGCAAACTGGTAGGTTCCCTTCTCAGCTCCCCTAAATCTTTGACCTCTTGCAAGACCTGGGTGGCTTGCCGGAGTTGTTCGGTGGCTTCGTTGAGCAGCTCCTTTGCGTCTACTGAAGGTCCCTTGCCCCCTTCCTGGGCTTGCTCCAGCTCTTCACAGTGAACCTTCTGCAGGAGCTTTTCAGTTCGTTCCTTTTCATCCGCAATTTTCTTCTCCATCCGCACCACGTGGAGTAGAGACGACTTCTGGAAATCTGGCCGAAGAGGCTTTTTGGGCGAATCTGAAAGCAAGGCCCCTAGAGAGGAGCTGCGAAGCTTGGTTGCTGGAGAACCTCCCACAGGTTCCACAACCTGGTCTTCAGAAGGCAGGTTCAAGCCCTCTTCCTTTGCTGCTGGCTCTGATGAATGATCATTCTGCTCCTTCCCATTCTGGAAAGCAGGTTGAGTTGTTCCGTTATCGTCAATGCCGTTGACGTCAAGGTTTGCTTCTCCATCAGGCTGCTGATCCCCTTCAGAAAGGTCTACCTGTGCATCGTTGGAGATCAAGCTGCCTCTAAAAACCTTAGGTGGAGGAGTCGGTGGTTTGACTGCTTCCTTGACGTTCTCAGTTTCAACATCATGAAGTTCAGAACTCGGATGATCCCATCCCACCTTCATTTTGTCAGATAAAATCTTCGGAGGAGGTACTGGAGGTTTGATTTCCGCCAAGCCTTCTTCAGAGTCTTCACACATCTCTTCTGCGTCGCTTCCTTCTACAGAGTTCACATTTTCGCCGGGCGCTGCTACTTCCTTAAGAGGCTTAGCTGGAGGCATTGGTGGCTTCTTGACCTGTGGATCTTCTGGGGTAAGATTGGCACTTAGGTTCTCCGTTGGAGGCATGGGCACTTTGACAGGGGGCATTGGAGGTTTAGGAGTCTCCTTCGGAGGAGGAGTTTCAGCAGTCTCACTGGTCACTAAGATGCTGTTTGGAGGCCCACCGTCTGATACATCTAAGTCGAGTCTCAGGATCCCATCTGACATTGAATTAGCCACCTAAGCAGGAAGGCAAATGAGAGAGATCTCAGAATCAGTGCTCAAGTCCATAACTTTTGAAGAAGTTAAGCTGCTGACCACACAATAACAACAAACAACTTCAAACAGCTTTAAACGCCCTACATGTCCTGCAATTTCAGAATGACTATCATGCATTTTTTAAAATATTACAATTTTGTCAACGCAAGAGATTCTCTTACATTTACGGCGGCTCAAGCAAGAAGCCCCATGGAAGACTCAAACATGGAATCAAAGGAGCAGAAACCTAATCTTTATCCTTGCCTTAGGCTACCATATCTAAGTTACGGGTGAAACAAATCCAGACGACTATCAGATAGATAACAGTGACTTCTTGCTCTTTGCTGCCTGCTGGTGTTCATCTGGAGTTCTGCAGTCCAAATATGCTCACATGTTCCTGGAAACAGTTGCCGGAATGTTGGCTTCCTTCCTTACCGTAGGATTGACTTCTTGGGCCTATCTCTTCTCTTCTCTGCTCTGCTCTTCTCTTCTCTACTCTTGAGCTCTATATGGCTAGAATTCCTTGGGCTTAGAACTAGATTGTTCTAGTGATGGCTAACCTTTTTGCCGTTGTGTGCCAAAAGCGGGGGGAGCGCAAGGGGTCACACACGCATGCCAACACCCATATTTCAATGTGCCCCGTGCATGACCCCCCGTGCATGACACCCCCCCCATGCTCCCACCGCTTTTGACATGTGATGGACCAGTGGGCCTGGTAGGCCCCTTTTTTTGCCCTCCCCAGGCTCCAGAAGCTTTCTTGGAGCCTGGGGAGGGCGAAAACAGCCTTCCCCCCGGAGACCCTCCAGAGACCCTCCGTAATCATAGTTCTAGGGCTAGACTGAATCTTGACATCATTTGTCTGTCTCTCTTTCTCTCTCTCTTTCCTCTCCCTTTCTCGCTCTCTATGTCTGTCTGTCTGTCTTCCATCCATCCATCCATGTTTCTCTCTCTCTCTTCTCTTTTTCTCTACATCTATCATCTATCTATCTATCTATCTATCTATCTATCTATCTATCTATCTATCTATCTATCTCTTCTATCCATCCATCCGTCTATTTCTCTTCCTCTTTTTCTCTACATCTATCTGTCTGTCTGTCTGTCTGTCTGTCTATCTATCTATCTAATCTATCTATCATCTATCTATCGATCGATCGATCGATCGATCGATCTACCTATCTATCTCTATCTTCTATCCATCCATCCATCCGTTTCTCTTCCTCTTTTTCTCTACATCTATCTCTTTTCTTTCTTTCTATCTATCTATCTATCTATCTATCTATCTATCTATCTATCTATCTATCATCTATCATCTGTCTCTCTATCTATCTCTATCTATCTTCTATCCATCCATCCATCCATTTCTCTTCCTCTCTTTTTCTCTACATCTATCTATCTATCTATCTATCTATCTATCTATCTATCTATCTATTTTCTATCTATCCATCCATCCATCCATCCATCCATCCATCCATCCATCCATCCATCCATCTCTATCTATGTCTTTCTGTCTGTCTATATATCTGTCTGTCTCTGTCTAATATCTCCAGAGGCCTTCTCCCAGTAAAAGTCTTCCCAAATATTAGGGACATTAATCTTGTTTGGTCTACAACTATTAGGGTACTAGATCATGGGTGACCCAAAACCAGGACTTTTCTGTAGCTGTGCCCACACTATGGAATTCTCCCCCAAGGCTAAGCAATTCATTCAGTTCCCTCTATTACTGAGGAGCCAGTTTGTAACGATCTTGCCTCAGCCTTCTGCTTATTTTGGGTTTAATATTTAATTTTCTCTTCCCAGCCTACTATTTGTTCTGCATTTTAATATTTAATCATGATTTTCTTGAGGATGTTTAAGGATTGTGGCTATACCATAGGAAGCTTATGGTATAAAAACAGCTAAGAAATACCAAATGTGAGTAAAAACCAAATTATTTTTATTTAGGATGCAACCTCAATTGAAATAATTCATGGACATGTCCAGATGCATGTGGGATTATTTCAAATAATCATACCTGTCATAAAGATCAAAATTAGCTGGAGGGTGAGTATTGTGACCCTTCCCTCCCATGATGAGAAATAGCAAAACATAAACGAGGACAAAAAATAGATAGCAATGTTGCTGAATAAATGATAAAAGGAGTATTCTGATTAAATAATATAAAAGCCACGTTGGTTGGGGGTAACTCCAACTATTACCTCTTTCAAATGGCTTCTGGTAGGTGGACGACGGCCCTTCACTATCTTGGCTCTGCCTCGAGTTACGTGATCCAGAGACAGGCTCTCATCAACTTTCACCTTTAAGTGGGAGAAATAAAATAATAAAATAGAAAAAGGCTGTGATCAGAATACTGGGTAACAGTTGGAAGCGACCTAGGAGGACTTGTAGTCCAACTCCCTGACCAAGCAGGAGACCTTATCCCAGGAGTCAGCAACCCGCAGCTCTGGAGCCGCATGTGGCTCTTTCATTCCTCTGCTGTGGCTCCCGGTTGCTGGTCGGCTCCACAATTGATAGGGCTTTCGGTTAGGACAGGTAGAAGAAAAAGGATGCCACACTAGGTGACTCTATGGTGGGGGGAACCGGACTTCCGGTCAGCAGAGGAAAAACGACATCATGCTAGGAGGAGACTCTATGGTGGGGGAACGGGACTTCCGGTCAGCAAAGGAAAAAGGATGCCTTGCTAGGAGGAGACTCTATGGTGGGGGGAACCGGACTTCCGGTCAGCAGAGGAAAAATGACATCATGCTAGGAGGAGACTCTATGGTGGGGGAACGGGACTTCCGGTCAGCAAAGGAAAAAGGATGCCTTGCTAGGAGGAGACTCTGGTGGGAGAACCAGACTTCCGGTTGGCTCCAGAACTGAACGGGGGCTTCCGGTTAGGACCTTTGTGGCTCTTTGAGTGTTTGTTGCTGAGCCCTGCCTCAGGGGTGAAATCCAGCAGGTTCTGGAGAACCGGTAGCGGAAATTTTGAGCAGTTCGGAGAACCAGTAGCGGAAGTTTTGAGTAGTTCGGAGAACTGGCAAATACCACCTCTGGCTGGCCCCAGAGTGGGGTGGGAATGGGGATTTTGCAGTATCCTTCCCCCAGGAGTGGGGAGGGAATGGGGATTTTGCAGTATCCTTCCCCCAGGAGTGGGGAGGGAATGGAGATTTTGCAGTATCCTTCCCCTGCCATGCCCACCAAGCCACACCACGCCCACCAAGCCACGCCCACAGTATCGTAAAAGAAGGATTATCGTCCCAAAGTTGTAAATCTTGGCTCAATCTCTGAACCGTTAATCAACCATACCAAGCTGGATTCATACAACATGTTCGTCCCCTGAAATACTTAACTGAGCTTTGGCATATCGTGTGCACGTGACCGGTTTGGATTTTCATTGGACTGGGTAAGTGTGTGTTGCAATTACTGTCAACCTCAATGATACCAAATGGCAAGACTGAATATAAACATCTGGTTCCATGTCTATGGAGATTCTCAAGTCATCCAGGTCATGGTTGTCCCAAAGGTGCTTTTTTCAAGAGGCAACTGGACTTTCTGGGGTTTTTTTTTTTCTTTGAAGACGTTTCGCTTCTCAGCTTCTTTCGCTTCTTCAGCTGTTAAGACTGGCTTAACAACGGGAGTGATTGGCTTAAGCAAGTGTGGCAAGAAAGGTCGTAAAACAAGGCAGAGTTCCGTTAACCAATGTTTCGCTTAGCAACAGAAATGTCAGGCTCAAATTGTGGTCGTACGTTGAGGACAACCTGAAAGCCAGGGCATCCTCAACTCCAAAGTCCCTGGCTCTACCCCAGTTCACGGAGTCCTCTTAAGGCTGCCAAGATCACCCAATGAACACAATCCTCCCAATGTCTCCTTCCTGTGTAAAACGAGAGCACAAAATGGCTCAAATTCTGCCTTCTTCTCTTCTTCTGCTTAGATTTGCAAGGCAAATGCAATTAGTTTGCTGTTTCTGGCTGCCTCCGCTGCCCCCCCGCCCCCCGGCAGCCCCCATGTACAATTTGGCACACTGCCTGCAGAGCTCAATGTGAAAAGACAGCAGCCTCTCCATAACGTGACACTCGATGACAATCCAGTTCTTCTGGAAGAAGGCAGAGCAAGCAATCTTCTCGCAGACATGATCGAGACAGATACCCAAAACTCAGGTCAGTCCGATGAGCCACACTTCCCCCTTTCAGTAGGCAAAGGAAGACCCTAGAACAGTGATGGCTAACCTTTTTGCCATCGCGTGCCAGGAGCAGGGTGGGGGGATCACACACACGTGTGTGTGCCCATACCCATAATTCTATGTGCCCTGCCCCAGCGCATGCCCCCGTTCCTGGCATGTGATGGCACGGTAGGCCCGTTTTTTGCTGTCCCCAGCCTCCAGAGCCTTTCTAGGAGTCTCGGGAGGGTGAAAACGGCCTTCCCCCACACCCCTGGAGGCCCTCCGGAGACTGGAAACAGCCCATTTGCCAACTTCCGGTGGGACTGGTGAGTTGAGCTCTCGTGCCCACCGATATGGCTACGCGTGCCACCTGTGGCACGCATGCCATAGGTTCGCCATCACGGCCCTAGAACCATGATGGTGAACCTATGGCACACGTGCCAGGAGTGGCATGCAGAACCATCTCTCCGGGCATGCGAGCTGCTGCTCATTGCTTTTCCGGGTTCCACTGTACCGGAAGACCAGGTGGTGAAGGTCATCTTAAGGGCGCGTGAATGCGCACCAGGCAGCTGCTGTCCTGGTTTCCGGCGCATGCATGCGCACTGGCCAGTTGGTTTTCGTGTGCACATGTGTGCCAGTAACCAGAGAAGCAGACGCCCGGTGTGCATGCATGCATGCGAGCCGGGGCAGCTGCTCTTCCGTTTTCCTGCATGCCCGCGCCCGCTCCCGTTTCGGCATTCGGTGCCGAAAAAGGTTTGCAAAGCTGGCTGGGGAATTCTGGGAATTGAAGTCTGCCAGGCTTAAAGTTGCCAAGGTTGGAGACCCCTGTTCTAAGTCTCCTGCGTTTGGGGGAGGGGAATTAGGGAAACGTTTCTCAGGTGATGTTTCAATTTACAGGTGGTCCTCGACTTTATGACCACAACAGAGCCTCAAATTTCTGTCGCTAAGTGAGACATTGGTTATGGGAGTTTTGCCTCATTTTACCACACTTTCTCGCCACGCTTGTTAAGCAAATCGTTGCAATTGTGAAGTTAATCACACGGCTGTTGAGTGAAATCTGGCTTCCCCAACTGACTTTGCTTGTCAGAAGGTCGCAAAAGGGGGGGATCGCTTGACCCCAGGACACTGCAACCATCATAAAGAGGAGTCAGTTGCCAAGCGTCCAAATTTTGATCGCCGTACGGAGGCTGCCAATGGTCATAAGTGTGGAAAAACGGTCGTAAGTCACTTTTTGCAGTGCTGTTGTGACTTGGAATGGTCACTAAACAAACCATCGTATATCGAGGACTACCTGAGCAGACTCTACAATCTTCAGTATGGCCCGTGTTAAAATTGTGAGAAACCACAGCAATGTTTTTTAGTAGTCGCGGTGAACCTCCAGGGGTGCTATGTATGTGGTGCGACTCAAAACTTAAGGAACATTTATGAATGAAGAAAAAAAATTGATCTTCACAGCCTAGGCAGGATTGATCTAGAAAAGAGACACGCGTGTCCAGGTGGCCTACCAGATCTCTTGTCATTTCCCCCATCTTTGAAAATGTCCTTCCCTTTTCCTATTCGAATTTTGAGCCCCGGTGGCGCAGTGGTTAAGAGTGCAGTACTGCAGGCTACTTCTGCTGACTGCCAGCTGCCTGCAATTTGGCCTTTCGAATCTCACCAGGCTCAAGGTTGACTCAGCCTTCCCTCCTACCGAGGTGGGTAAAATGAGGAACCAAAATTGTTGGGGGCAATATGCTGACTCTGTAAACTGCTTAGAGAGGGCTGTAAAGCACTGTGAAGCGGTATATACCATATTTTTCGGAGTATAAGACACACCTTCCCCCCCTAAAGGGGGATGAAAATTTGGGTGTGTCTTATACACCGAATGTAGCCCCGCCCACCCATTGGCCTCCACCCTTTGGCCTCTGCCTCCCAGCAATTTACCTCCTTGCAGCAAGCAGCAAGAAGAAAGAGCCCATTTTAGCTTCAGCACAGCCTAATTAGCACAAGTTGATTGTGGGGTGGATCAGCCTCCCGACTCTCAGCTGTTTCAGGCTGCAGGGATTCCCATTGCCTATTGCTGCACGGGCCTCTGCTGCTTGCTGCAAGGAGGTAAATTGCTGGGAGCAGGGTTTTTTTTTTCTTGTGCTAATCAAGCTATGCTGAAAACGAAAATGAAAGTAAAACAGGCTGTTTGCTGCAACGAGGCAAAATTGCTGGGAGGCAGAGGCAGATTTCTTTTTCTTCTTTTCCTCACCAAAAAAGATAGGTGCGTCTTATAGTCCGGAGCGCTTTATACTCCGAAAAATACAGTAAATCTAGGTGCTATTGCTAATGCTCTTCAGATGCCTTGGATTTCAGCCTGCCCCTGAATTTCAAAGGCTGAAGTCCAGAACATCTGAGGGGCATCAAGATGGAGGAGACTGCTCTAGAAATCCCTTTGCGTTCATATCCAGTCCTCTGCAACCTGTTTTGGGTTCTGCAGCAGATTCACAATACAGTTTGCAGCAAGTCAATGCAGGAAGGTAGTTCCCTGAAGCCAGGAAGTCTGAAAAGCCACAGAACCACAGTTTCATTTCAGCACCGCTACATGCCTCTCCCGTGGCTCTCTTTTACAGTCACCAATGTTTCTCTTTTTTAGCTCTAATTTCTTTCTGCTGATCTTCTTTAGACTCATGTCTCTTTCCATCCACAGGTGAATAAATTAAGACGTGGTGGCTTCAGCCTACAGCAGTGATGGCTAACCTTTTTGCCATTGCGTGCCAGGAGAGGGGGGTGGGTGGGGGAGGTTCGCACATGCGCGTGCCCACACCCATAATTTATGCGCGCCCCCTGCACATGCGCGTGCAACCCGCCCTCCCCCACCCGCTCCTGGCAAGCGATGGCCTGGTAGGCCCATTTTTCTTTCTTACCTGGTTCCAGATCCTCTCTATGCATCTGGGGAGGGCGAAAACAGCCTTCCCCACCCAAACTAGGAGTCTCTGGAGGCTGGGGACAGCAAAAAACGTCATTTCCTGTCCCACCGGGAGTTGGGAAATGGGCCCTTTCAGGCCTCCGGAGGCAAGGGAAGGATACTGCAAATTCTCCATTCTCACCACACTCCAGGGGAAGGATACTGCAAAATCTCCATTCCCTCCCCACTCCAGGGGAAGGATACTGTAAAATCTCCATTCCCACCCCACTCTGGGGCCAGCCAGAGGTGGTATTTGCCAGTTCTCCAAACTACTCAAAATTTCCGCTAGAATTTCAGAATCTGCTGGATTTCACCCCTGTTGTATAGGGCGGTATTAGTACCTCATGTGACCTTGATTGTATCCCTCTGTTAATGCAATTTAGGATTGTCTTGGCTGCGACTACAACTGACCTCATCAAATATCTTATTCTTTCCTCGGCTGATGCCATCGTTGAGCGCTTTCATCCACAATTCCTTTTCTTCTGGGGTCGATGCCTGGAATTTGATATCTTGCACCTGAGCAGGAAAAAAAAAAACAGGAGGGGAGTTTGCCTGAAAGCAATTCACATTTCACTACAAAAAAAAAGAATAATAATTCCTTGCAATACCAGCTGGTGCTATCCAGTTTCTCCCCCCAGGAAGAGATTTTCTTATCAGGGCCAGAGAATGGACCTGAAATGGCCCAGAAGAACGGCTCCCTGTCACTCAAAATATGTGTCACAACCGCCAATGTGCAACACCTGCTGGCACGTGATTTATTGAGCTTTTCAACCCCCGATAGGCCAACTATGGATAAATCCAAGAAAAGAAAAGTTTCAGAAGAAAACAGAACGTTTAATTCAACTACATATGCTAGTTTTGTGGCCGCTCAAGAAATAGTCAGGCATGGAAAAGGTTTTGTGGCTCCCGGTGTTTTCTTTTCTGTGGGAAATGGGGCCAAATGGCTCTTTGAGTGTTTAAGGTTGCAGACCCCTGGCCCAGATGCAAGATAATGGGCATAGTTTGATGAACCAATTATCTGCCTTCCTATCTACCGGTAGGGAAGGTAAGTGAGTCCCACTGCTGGATTCAGTCCAATAACCAAAAGGCACAACCTCATCCATAGAAGATCAAGGACTGTCATTAATCCAAGCAATGTAAAAACACCTGATTTTGCAAAAATCACTCAGGGAAGAAATGTTCCAGTACAGCAACTACTGCTGGCCCCAATGCATCCTTCCTGATAATGCTGCCATCATCACCATTTTCGTCATCATCACAAGGGAATCAACCAAAATATGTCAAGGAAAAAGAGCTTCCTTTGCACTAGGAATAGGAGGGAAAGAGAGAGAGAAAGAGAGAGAAAGAAAGAAAGAGAGAGGGAGAGAGAGGGAGGAAATCATGCTTCATGAAATAGGGAGATCCAATGCCAAGATATAGGTTTAATACATGTGTTCCTCTGCCTTTTGCCCTCTCCCTTTTTATCTTCACACCAAGGGAGGATTGCAACCTAATCTTAGTTAACAATGGATGGAAAATAATCAACGATCGAACCCAACCTAGAACTAAGGGAGAAATTTCCTGACTGAGAATTAAGCAGTGGAACAGCTTGCCTTCAGAAGTGGTGGGTGCTCTTAACACTGGAGACTTTTAGGAAGAGATTGGACAACCGTTTGTCTGAGAGATTGTAGGGTTTTTCCTGGTTGAGCAGGGGGTTAGACTAGAAGACCTCCAAGGTCCCTTCTAATTCTATTATTCTGTTAAAAAAAGGAACTAATTGGATAAGATAACCTCTGCCATCTACTGTATCTCCCACCCATTTGCCACGGAATGGGTGTCCATCCAAAATTTGCCAGATTTGATCCTTTGCACCTTCTAGACCTCATTCGTTCACTCACTTTATATGACTGCCTTTCTATTAGGCGCACAAGGTAGCAGCACAGATAATATTGGGCTCAGGGCCCTTTTCAACAATACGATGTTAGGATTCTATCAAATATAATGAAATCCATTTTTCATTCTTGCTATTGCCCAGGGGTGTCAAACTTGATTTCATTGAGGGCTACATCAAGGTTGTGTTTGACTTTGGGGAGGAGCAGGGTGGGTGTGGCCAGGGTGGGTGTGGCCAGCTCGATGTCACTCGTGTTGGGGGTGCCTGTGCTGGCCAGAGCATTCTGCCAGCAAAAATGGGCTCCTGAGCTCCGTTTTTGGCTGCACCGGCATCCTGCAACCCTCTGCCAGTGAAAACTGAGCTTGGGAGGGCTGCCCGCGGCCCTCCTGAGCTCCTTTTGCTGGCAGAGGCACCGCGGGTCGGTCCTTTGCTGCGTCCAGGATGGCCCCACAGATCTAAGCATCCCCGCGGGCCGGATCCAGCCCCTGGGGCTTGAGTTTGATACCTCTGCTATAGCCCAACCAAGGTGTTGTGGTCCATCAGCAGCCTGCGGAGCTGGCAGCAGAGTCGGACAGTGAGGAAGCTGGGGAGGAACACGGGCCAGTCCTGGAGTCTGGGGAAGGCTCGGACGAGGGGTCTGCGTCGGAGGCAGAGATGGGGCCAGAGCCATCTGGGAGTTATGTGCGGACTCCGGAGCCTCCAGAGTCAGACATCAGAGAGGCAGAGGAACAGGGGGAGCCTGTTCCTTGTGCATGCATACACAGAGCTGCCAGAAGGCAAGGACAGTTAAAACAAAAGGGATGACTTGGGAGTAAGGCTTGGAGATGATTGGCCCCTCCCATAAGACATGAAGGAAGAGCAAAGGCACGTGGGCCTTTGCAGGAAGCAACATTGTGGATGGTGTTGGTTTGTATTTTGAAGCTCTGTTTTTGACTCTGTGTTTCCGTGTGGCCTTGCCAAGATAATTGCCAATTAGGTCTTTGGCAGCGTGTCAAAGAAGATAAAGGTGGGTGTTTACCAGCCTTATCCGAAGGACTGTGACAAGACTTCTGTTGGACTATTTATAAACTCTTGTTGATTCAATGAAAGGAATTCACAGCTGTTAAAATAAAAAAAAGGATTTTGGGGACTAATTGTGTGCTTTTTACTATATCAGGAAGCCTAGATCAGAACACAAGGTTTTGGAGGAGAGATGCCCACCTGCCCTCAAGAGCCGGAACAAGTTATGCAACACAGCCTTGAATTTGCAGAAGGCAAAGGCAAGCACACAAACGATGAGAGAATGGAGCGAAGCAATTTCTCTCCTCCTTCCATTTTTATTTTATTTTTAAAATTTTTTGCAGCAGCTGTTGCCAAGGGAGGAGTTCCCCGTTGGAAACGGAGACGCCAAACTTGTTGGATGAGCATCTGCTTCCGTCTGAGCTCCCAAACAACTGAACTGGAATCACCCTTATTAACAAAGTCGCTTGCAATAGCGCCTCTACTGAACGCAAGAGGCAGGGGTTCTTGTTGATGTTGTTTTTAACAGTCATTTAAACTCTAAGCACAGTCCCCATTGATCCAACTTCCTTTCTGCCACAGCAAGTTGTTGGCTGGAAAGCAGGGCAATGGAGGGGGGAAGGGAAACGGGGAGGGTCAGGCTCAGTTTGTTCGGACAAAGGGGGAAAGAGAGAGAGAGAGAGAGAGAGAGAAATATCTTGGTTCCTTTCCCAAGCAGGCATGCTTTCTCCATGAAGTCAGAGTATAGCCTATTCTTTCTCCTTAATCAGGAAGGAGTCTGCCTGAATGATCAGGCTTTTGCCCCCGTTGTAGACTTTGGTGAAATCTGAACTGGTTTGCTACCAGTTCGCTGACTGCGTATGCGCGGGCCAAATGCGTACTACATGCGCATATGCAGTACACTGTCAGATGTAAATGCCTTATTCTCCAATGTGTAAATAATGTATATATGGAACATCAGAGGTTAACTTATTCTTTGGACTTTAATGTATTCATAACTTACCACTCCCATTCCTAGCTCCACCCCTTGTATATATAAGGAGCCACCCTCACCATTCTCGTCGCTTCTACCTTGAATATTCAGTGAATATAGAATGCCTATCATAATTAAAAAGAAATATATTTAAAGCTCTAACTCTTATTATCTTTATTGAGTCTGATCCTGAAAATATTGCAACAAGCTGGTAGCAGAGGATGGTTAATTGACTCAATAAGTAATTAAAAATGTCCAAGAAAGATAGGCCCAACACCAGGGCCTACAGCAAAGAAATAGAAACTGATCAAGAGATGATCAACGAATCCACCAATGCGATTTCGAGAGAATCCGAAGAATACACCACTGAAGAAGAAGAACTAATGAGTGAAAATAATGACCAGAAAGAAATCGAAATAGAAAATAACGAACTCAGGTCAGAGATATTAAAGATACTAAAAAGCCAAAAGAATGATGAAAGTCTCATCGCGGACCTCCAGGAGATGCTGAAGAACAGCGGAGCAGCGAGAGAGAAAAACGTCATTAAAGAAAAACCCAAAGATCAAAAAACCGTAAGTGAGATGACTACTGAGAAAATAGTTGTTAAAAAGAAAAGATGTGATCCCGCGCGAAATTTTGAATGGCAGCCATCTTGGTTTCAACGAACTTCAAAAGAGAATGGAGCAGAGCCAATCAAAACGCTCAGTTCAAAATTTCTGGCGCGAAAAACACTATCAGACGAAGAAAGTGAGAAAGAAGTCTCAAACTCTTCAGATGATCCAAAATCAGAAAGTGAAGACGATTTAACAAAATCTCAAGTAAAATCAGCAATGAAAACGCTCTTTGCTGCTTTTGGGCCAAGACTGAAAATTACCAAGACATCCACGAAGAAGCAAGAAATCAAACCGGCGACTCAAGACCTGCACGCTCCCATCCTGGCTTCGAAAGCGACGACGCCCGAGCCCAGAGAGCCATGCCGATTTCGCCCTACACCACAGACAAGATCGAATACCAACGCACACAAAAAGAAGAAAAGAACCGTCGCCACCACCAGAACCCCAAAAACCGAGCCAGAGACCGACTCATCTGAGGAGGAGCGGATCGAGAGAGCTGAAAGGGAGAGAACCTTCCACGACGCCACCAAAGAAGAAATGAGCAACGCGCATGTGCGAAACTACGTAGACGACCCAGAAGGACTTGAACTGGCCAGAGAACCGCGCAGACTCATTGCAAGCATCCCAATGCCGTTCTGTAATTTCCTGCACTTGAGAGATCACGGACTGCCCCAGGTTGTAAGTAATGGACAGAATAATGTAGGTAACTTACCCAGTGACTTCCCAAAACTTAGAATTGATGGCATTAATTTACAAGAGTGGTACCAACAGCTTCAGGTTATTTTCATGAAAGAAAATTTACTATTCTTTATAACTAGCCCTCCAAGAAGACCTTGGACTTTAAAAATAGATTGTTTACATCATAGAGCATTTTTCATAATAATATCTAGCGTGTCTCCTACAATGTATCATAGCATCAAACCAAACCTAACTGTATCAGAAATAATTCAATGCATGTTTAATCTATTTCACAGCGATAGCGTAGCTACAACCACAAGAATGTCTAAGGATTTCTTTTCCTCTAGAGTAAAACCAGGGGTTTCTATAAGTGAGCATTTGATAAATCTAAACAAAATAAGAGCTGAGCTACAATTGAGGGGGGAAGTGATTTCAGATCAAACAATGAAAAGTGTTATTATCAATTCACTTGATCCATCATGGGATAGCTTTATGTCACACTTAGATACCATTAACTTGGGATATTTATCCATAGAAAGTCTATCTAACAAATTGATAACAGAAGACAATTCAAGAAAAAATCGATCCAGTAACCAAACAGACCACAAACCTTTTAGGAAAGTAGTCTTTCAAGATAAACATAATGAGGCCTTTAGATGCTACAATTGTGGATCCAGGGAACATAGTAGAAGAGACTGCCCCAAAGTCTCAAGAGAGAGACATAGACCAGAACATAGGAGCAAATATAATTACAGACAATCTTCCACAGATAGACACAAATATAGAAGTCCACCAAATTACAAAGAAGGTAGAGGGGGTAGAGAAAATTCAAAAGAGAGGAAATCTGGGTCACTGAATGGGCTAAATAAACAAGACAGCACCAGAACACAACAGGATGAGAATAACAATTGGCTTATTGATTCTGGTGCAACAAATCACACCACCAACAACAAAAGTATATTATCTTCATTTATAGAAGATAAGTTTGTGATAAAGGTAGCTAATCAAGAAAAAGTTCAAGTACTAGGCAAAGGAAATGTGACCTTGCCTGGTCTAGGGAAAATAGAGGGGGTATTATTAATCCCAGAAATACCTCACAACATACTAAGTGCCATAAAATTAAGCAGAGAATCTGATATCAATATAGTTTTCTCAAAGGGGAAGGCAACTATAGAAAAGAACAAAACAAATGTAGGTACTGTAATGATAAAAGGAGGTCTACCTTATCTGATAACTAAAGAAAGATGTTTACATAACATTGATTCAAATATGGAAGATTGTATTGAAGCAGATGATGAAAATGTCAGTAACAGTGACAATGATGAGTGTAGAATAACTCATGATCACAAAAATACATACAAGGAAAAGAAACCAAAAATAGGTAAACCAATTCATGATGAGTGTGCTCACATCTTACACAGGAAGTTAGGACATGCAAGCTTTCCTGTAGTACAAAAAATGACTGAACACGCAGAAGGTGTCAAAATAAAAAATTGTGAAAATTATTTGGAATGCTCAGTATGTAAATCCACCAAACTAAAAACCAGTCCCAGACCAAAAAAATCTAACAGATCAACTAACAATATTTTTGATTTGGTACATATGGACTTAGTTGGCCCATTAAGTCCCTCAATTACCTATAGAAAACGTTACTTCCTAACAATAGTGGATGACTACAGCCGATATGGTTTTGTTTACACATTAAAGCACAAGGATGAAACATTTCAGAAATTTAAGGAATTCTACAAACGTATAGAAACACAACATAATATCAGAATAAAGCAAATTATGACAGATAGGGGATGTGAATTCATGTCTAAAGAATTCTCCCAATGGTTAAAGGATAGAGGAATGTTACATTTCACGTCCAATCCTTTTTCTGCATTTCAAAATGGAGTTGCAGAGAGGAAAAATTCCACACTACAAACCATGATTAGGTGCACATTAGAGGATGCTGGTTTAGGCAAACAATTTTGGTCAGAGGCATTACATTATTCGAATTACACTCAAAATAGAACCTGGTCCAGTATTGTGAATAAGACACCATATGAGGTGATGTACAATAGAAAACCCAAATTATCACACATGCACATATTTGGAGTCACTGCAGACGTACACATACCTAAACAATTGAGGAGAAAGGGAGAAAACGTATCCAGGAGATTAAGATTCATGGGATACGAAACTGGAACCAAAGGGTACAGATTTATTGATAGTAATAACAAATTTATAGTATCCAGAACAGCTGTGTTCCATGAACAGGCCAATTGGTCAAAATTGCACCTTAATGAAATATTTCCTAATAAATGTAAA
Organism: Pantherophis guttatus; assembly: GCF_059756535.1. Classification (NCBI taxonomy): domain Eukaryota; kingdom Metazoa; phylum Chordata; class Lepidosauria; order Squamata; family Colubridae; genus Pantherophis; species Pantherophis guttatus. The sequence goes on along the minus strand of NC_142075.1, from coordinate 11,899,290 downwards.
GATACGATATCTTGCGAGGAAGGAACAACAGAAAATCAAAATATTAACAAAAGTAAGAACAAAACCAAAACTTGGACTAATAGTCAGCATAAAATAAAGACAGACACATTAACAAAAAAGGAAGCTAGATATTTGCATGATAACCATAGCAAGCCTGAAAGAACTATTAGAAACAATAGAAACCAAATACCAAATAAATACAAAGATTACGTAATGCATATGAATGGAGAACAAATAACACCTAATACATATGAAGAAGTATTGAAACTTCCACATGAAGAAAGAGAAAAATGGGAACTAGCTATGGAAAAAGAGATGGAAAGTTTACAAGGATTAAATGTATTCACACCTGCGATCGCACCTAAGGATAAAACAATTATAGGTACCAGGTGGATTTATAAAATTAAGAACTTAGAAGGAGGCAATACCTTATACAAGGCTAGACTAGTTGCACAAGGCTATGCACAAAAATATCCAGAAGACTATACTGATACATATTCACCCACAGTGAGAACAGAGAGTGTCAAAACAGCCCTTGTAGTAGCATCTGCACTCAATCTGGACGTATTCCAATATGACATACAGACCGCATACTTACATGCAAAATTAGATAAGGAAATATATGTAAGAGCACCACACAGTCAATACACTAATAAGAACGAAATTTGGTTATTAAATAAGAGTCTGTACGGATTAAAGCAATCCGGCAAAAGATGGTACGATTGCTTGGTAAAAGTACTTAAGACCATGGATTTCAACGCCACCACTGCTGATAACTGTTTCTTTGTAAAAAAGAGTAATGATCATATTGAATTTGTATTAATTTACGTGGACGATATTTTATACATTGGAAAGCATAAAGAGAGCAGGGAAATCTTTGTAAATAAGTTAAATGAACACTTCTCACTGAAATCTCTGGGTAAAGTGAATAAATACCTTGGTGTGCAAATTAACAAAACTAAAAGGGGATTCAAACTTACACAGAAAGATAAAATCATCGAACTCCTAAACAAATGTAACTTAAATAATGCCAAAACCTGTGACACCCCTATGCAAACTGATTTTCTTAGAAACACTGATGAATCTTCCCCTGAGTTTAAAGACAACACATTTTACAGATCAGTTATAGGTTCACTCCTTTATATATCTAATTGGACTAGGCCAGATATTGCATTACCTCTCAATCTATTGTCAAGATATGTTAGTAAACCAACCTTGTATCATTGGGAAGCTGTCAAAAGAATTCTAAGATATCTGAAGGGTACATTAGATTTTTGTTTAATGTTGGAACCCAATAATGACAGAGAACCAAAAATTACTTGTTATGCTGATGCAGATTGGGCTGGTGATACATCATGCAGAAAGAGTACTTCTGGTTATGTTTTTCTATTGAATGATTGTCCAGTTTACTGGTATACTGGTAAACAAGAACTAGTAGCCACTTCTACTACAGAAGCGGAATATGTTTGTTTGTCCAAGGCTGCAAATAACCTTGTATGGTTCAATGATCTGATCACTGATGTTTGGAAGAAACCCACTTTACCATTTATTATGCATGAAGACAATAAAGCGGCCATTGAAATATCCAGATCCGATGCAATTGGACAAAGGTCCAGGCATATTGATATAAAGTTTAAGCATGTGAGACAACTGTCTCAAGACGGATTCATTAAAGCAATACATTGCGATACTTCTGAACAATTAGCTGACATATTAACAAAACCCTTACCTTCTAAACAACACAAATATTTAACTTCTAAATTATATGTATTATATTGTCCTGAATCAGAATGTAATTGGTGTTGTGTAACGAACCGGCATTTAGAGGGGGATTTGTCAGATGTAAATGCCTTATTCTCCAATGTGTAAATAATGTATATATGGAACATCAGAGGTTAACTTATTCTTTGGACTTTAATGTATTCATAACTTACCACTCCCATTCCTAGCTCCACCCCTTGTATATATAAGGAGCCACCCTCACCATTCTCGTCGCTTCTACCTTGAATATTCAGTGAATATAGAATGCCTATCATAATTAAAAAGAAATATATTTAAAGCTCTAACTCTTATTATCTTTATTGAGTCTGATCCTGAAAATATTGCAACATACACATAAAATGCACGCTGTGTGCACACACGCACAGTACGAGCCAAGCATGTGGAAAAAGGAGGCTTCGGAAGTTAAGTATAACAGTGAGGGTGTGCTGTGCAATTTAGATTTACTAGAAAGCAGGATTTTCGTACTTTCTAGAGATTTTAAATAGCGCAGAACAGCTGATTGTTGGAAATACCGGTTCGGAAGAACTGGTAGGGGTTTTTTTTACTACCGATTCGCCTGAACTGGTGTGAACCAGTAGGATTTCACCACTGCTTTGATGGTTAAAGAGTTGTGTCACCGGCTCATTCTATGATGATTTTTCCATTATTGGATTACCGTATTTTTCAGAGTATAAAACGTACCTTTTCCCCCCAAAAAAGAGGGTGAAAATCTGGGTGCGTCTTATACTCCGAATGTAGCCCCGCCCAGCTTCTCAAACGGAGGTTTCAGAGGCTGAAAAAAGCATCAGAAACAAAGCTTCAGAAAAGAAGCCCCAAACAGAGCTTCAGAGGCTTTTTTTCTGAAGCTCTGTTTCGGAGGCTTTCAGAGGCAGAAAAAAAAGTTTTTTCTGAAACAGAGTTTCAGAAGTTTCAGAGGCTGGAAAAAGCTGACAACCAAGGAACCTGTTGCTAAAATTCACCTGTGGGAACAGCTGATTGGGGGGTATTCCGGGAGGCCGATCCACCTGCCAATCAGCTTTTTTCTTATTTTCCTCCCCAAAAACTAAGGTGTGTCTTATACTCCAAAAAATACAGTATCTGTTCTTGGCTGCCTTGGTTGCATGCAGTTATACAATCCAGGGAGGAGGTTGCCAGTAGCATAGTCCAGGAGGTGAAAGAGAAATAACCGAGATGTCCAAAGAAAGGAGAACTTCAGAAAAGGCCCTTACAAAGGTTCAGGCTTCTTCTGCCCATCCAAGATATGTCTTCCCAGGAGAAGGCCACATCTGAAGATGGATATAATCTTCCAGACGTGACATAGAGCTGCCTCTGAACAGAAGTTTGGAGGACAGAGTTCCAGTCTTGTTTATTATAAGTGATCATAAGAAGCACAAGATTGCGCCAGTCTTAGGGAGTGCCCACATAGTATTTAAGGAACAAATTCTTCTGAGTCTGTCACAATTAGATCTATATACCAATCTTCATAGAGAATTAATGGAGCAAATTGCAAAATATTTTTTTTTTAAAAAAAAAACAAAGATCAACCCAATGCTATAAAACTCTGGTAGCATTCTAACCACTGGGAGGGAGGGAGGAAGGAATAGTATTTAGACTTATATACCGCTTCACAGTGCTTTACAGCCCTCTCTAAGCAGTTTACAGAGTCAGCCTCTTGCCCTCAACAATCTGGGTCCTCATTTTACCGACCTCGAAAAGATGGAAGGCAGAATCAACCTTGAGCCAGTCAGGATCGAACTGCTGTAGTCAGCAGAATTAGTCTGCAATACTACATTGTAACTACTATTTATTTATTTATTTTTATATATATATATATATATATATATATATATATATATATATATATATATATATATATATATATATATATATATATATATATATATATATATATATACACACACACACACACACACACACACACACACACACACACTACCTTTCTCCCGTAGGACTCAAGGCGGTGTACAGTCAAGAAAAATATAGATTCACAAACATCATAAAATTGCTAATTAAAATTATTATTATAACATAATCCTACTATGCAGGAAGGAAGGAAGGAAGGAAGGAAGGAAGGAAGGAAGGAAGAAGGAAGGAGGGAGGGAGGGAGGGAGGGAGGGAGGGAGGGAGGGAGGAAGGAAGGAAGGAAGGAAGGAAGGAAGGAAGGAAGGAAGGAAGGAAGGAAGGTAAAGAGATGGGAATGGGAAGGAGTTTCATATAGAACAGAAAGGACTTCTTACCTTGCATCCTGGAGAATGGATTAAAATGAATCTGTTTTTCCGTTTCAGGAGCGCTCGCAAATCTTGGCATCGATCATAATGCTCCAGTTCAAGACTCTCAGCACATTTCTGTTCTTCCTATAAGAGACAACACTGCTATTTTTTCCTCTACTGTAAAGCATGAAATGTGACACCCCACTGCAAGGCAGGCGCTAATGATCCCAGGTTAGGGAAGTCTATGCTCGTGCTACACCTCAACTCAATCTCTGGAGTCACCCAGAGGGCCACCCGGAGTCACCTATGTGTGAGTTGGGTGGCTGCATTAATTTGTTTAATAAACAAATCGAAGCTGTGCCTCTGCTTCTCTATCGCTGCAATGGTCAACCAGTTCTAACTGACTGTATGAGCCATTCTTGAGGCTGCTCAGAGCAGCAATGATCTAATGGGGTCATTACGCGCCATCCCAAGTTCCCCGTTTTGTATCACCTATTGAAGGGGTCAGCAACCTGCAGCTCTGGAGCCGCATGTGGCTCTTTCATCCCTCTGCTGCGGCTCCCTGTCGCCAGTTGGCTCCACAATTGATAGGGCTTTCGGTTAGGACAGACAGAGGAACAACTTCTCAACAACTTCCAAAAGGACTAGGGGGGGCATGATAGCAGTGTTCCAATATTTGAGGGACTGCCACAAAGAACAGGGGTATGCGTGTGTCAATTGATTTTCCAAACCACCCGAGGACAGGACAGGAAACAATGGATGGAAACTAATCAAGGAGAGAAGCAACCTGGAATTAAAGGAGGAAACTTCCTAACAGTGAGGACAATTAACCAGTGGAACAGAAGTTGCCTCCAGAAATTGTGAATGCTTCATTACTCGGGTTTTTTAAAGAGGAGACTGGACAGTCACTTGTCTGAAATGTTTTAGGCTCTCTTGCTTAAGCAGGGGGCTGGACTAGAAGACTTCCAAAGTCCCTTCCAGCTCTACTCTGATTCCGATTCATTGTAAACCTAAAAAAAAATAGTTAATAGTTTGGCATCTCTAGAACAGTGTTTTTCAACCTCGGAAGCTTGAAGATGGGTGGACTTGAAGTAGAGAAACACTGCTCTAGAGCATCACACTTGGGATTCCTGTTGGAGACAACCAAGACACATCATCTAGTTCTGGGGTATCAAACTCCTTATGTGGTCGGATCTGGCCCACGGGGCCTCCCGGTCTATCCGCGTTGCTTCACCCCAGTCTACCCACTGAGAAAAGGAAACATTGGGCCAGCGTGCCTTTGGCCCGGTCTACCCAATGCAAAGAGGAAACATGCCAACAGTTTGGGGTGCGGCGTCAATCTGGCCACGCCCACCCATCTACCCACCCCCGCCCACCCCCAAGGTCAACCACAGCCCTGATGTGGCCCTCAATGAAATTGAGTTTGACACCCCTGATCTAGCTCAAAGAACTCCTACTGGAGTAACTAGGAATCAACTTAAATTTAACTTTATTGCCATTGTACGTATATACACAGTATACCCATACAACGAAATTCACTTAACACCCAAAGACCAGGTCCAACACACATAACAATTCCCAAACACCCTCCCACCACCACCCACCACAATTCCCCATCCCTAAACCACCCAAACATCCACACAACAGACCAAGTAATGCTGTCCAACAGCTCACTTGACGGCGGCCCTTTAGTTCATGGTTGAGTGCAGTTATAGCTCTGGGATAAAAAACTATTCAGAAAACTTGGTTGTCTTCAAGCAATTTCTCCCCTAGTTTGTGGGCCTCTGAAGGAACAGTGTCTTGTTGACAGTATCTACGTGATGAGATCATCACTCTCAAAAAACTTCTCCATGTATTTGTGCTTCTGCATGAATCAAAGGTTACTTATGTTCAGCCTGAATAAATACAGGTGGAGAGAGAGAGGAGAGAGGGAGAGGGAGAGAGGGAGAAGGAGAGAAAGGGAGGGGGGGAGAGAGAGGGAGGGAGAGAGGGGGGGGCTTTCTTCTATTTTGCATAATTAAAACTTCTTAAACTTAAGTGTGCTACATGCTGAGTCACTGGTCTGCAAGTAAAAAAGAAGCAGCAAGCAAAGGAATGAGTGAGTTGACTGAGATATAACCCAAACGCTCGACTCCAGCTCACTCCTGATTTCAAATTACCGTATTTTTCGGAGTATAAGATGCACCGGACTATAAGACGCACCTACCTTTTTTGGTGAAGAAAACTCTGAGCAATTTTGCCTCCTTGCAGCAAATAGCCTGCTTTACTTTCATTTTCGTTTTCAGCATAGCTTGATTAGCACAAGAAGAAGAAAAAAATCTGCTCCCAGCAATTTACCTCCTTGCAGCAAGCAGCAGAGCCCTGCACAAAACAGCTGAGAGCAAAACAGCTGAGAGTTAGGAGGCCGATCCAATCAACTTGTGCTAATCAGGATGTGCTGAAGCTGAAAGGAGCTATTTCTTCTTGCTGCTTGCTGCAAGGAGGTAAATTGCTGGGAGCAGATTTTTTCTTCTGGTGGCTCAGCAGACTGATAGCATTGTGATTAACACCAGCTGTCTGCAATTGCTGTAAGTTCGAATCTCACCAGGCTCAAGGTTGACTCAGCCTTCCATCCTTTCTAAGGTAGGTAAATTGAGGACCCAGTTTGTGGGGGCAATAAGCTGACTTTGTATAAATATACAAAAGTATGAAGGCTATTGCTTAACGCATTGTAAGCCGCCCTGAGTCTCCGGAGAAGGGCGGCATATAAATCAAATTTAAAAAAAAAAGGAGGTAAATTGCTGGGAGGCAGAGGCCAAAGGGTGGGGGCCAGTGGGTGGACGGGGCTACATTCAGTGTATAAGACGCACCTAAATTTTCACCCCTTTTTGGGGGGGAGGTGCATCTTATACTCCGAAAAATACGGTACATTTAATTTCCTTCTTTAAAAAAAGGATTATTTGAACTTGCTCTTGCTGACTACAGTAGTGAAGCAGGTTGGAATAATGACTAACGCATGAAAGAAAGAATATTTTTAACCCTACATTCTCAGTCAGCAGCCTTTTCATGATCCCAAGAAAAGAATTTTACGCTTTTAATAAGCAACTTGCATAAATTACAGTGAAGTGTTTCAGGTCACCTCAACAGCCGACAGAGATCCTGTGACAGAAGCATTTTATGTTCTGAAACCTAGTTCCTCACCTGTACGAAATGTAACACTTTCTTGGCTAAACCATAAATATATTTCGCACGTAATTATAGGTGAAAAGGAAGGCAGGAAATAATAACGAGTGCCAGGCATCCATGAATGCAATGTTAGCTGCTAAATCTCACTTCCAGCCATCCCAACACAGGGGAATAAACACATTACTAAACATCCCACACTTAAAAGAACCATTATCAACTAAAACTATCAATTGAAATAATTAAGAACAGCAGCAGAGTGAAGTGTATCCTCTTCCAAATGGGCCTGATTATTGTATGAGAAAAAAGTAGGTTAATCCAAGAAGATCTTGTCTGTCTATTGCGCTTACTCAAAAGAATGTGCAGGGATCATAGGCAAGGGATAGAAAAGGGTTGAGGCAGATTTCTGATCCCGAGATGATGGGTTAATTCCTTTCTGCCTGGCACCTTTCATCGTGAGTGGCATCTGTTGCTCAACAAGAAGAAAAGAGGAAGTGCGAAGAAGGAAGGAAGGAAGGAAGGAAGGAAGGAAGGAAGGAAGGAAGGAAGGAAGGAAGGAAGGAAGGAAGGAAGGAAGGAAGGAAGAGGAGGACAACGAAGACGGTGTAAAAATAATCTCAAATCGTAAATGTACAGTATACCCGGAGAGGAATGTTTAAAAATAGTGGCTATAAATAAAAACGCCATCCATTTCATCACAGCGGGCCAAAAAACTAACTAGCTGAATCATCTCCCTGCTCAGTTGGCCGCTTGGCTGATGAGTGGCAACTTCCAAGAATCCTACTCATCTTCTACATTTTAAGCTGCGTTTTGACTTGGAAACCATTCTCTCGTCTTCCTTCCAAATTGGTTTTCCTGATCGTTACGGTTTGCAAAATAGGGCAACAGAACAAGCCTTGAGGATTATCCTTCACAATTAGAATCTATCTATCCATCTGTCTGTCTGTCTTTCTATCTACCATCTATCTACCATCTACCTACCTACCTACCTACCTTCCATCCATCCATCCATCCATCCATCCATCCATCCATCTATCTATCTATCTATCTATCTGTCATCTATCTATCATCTAGCTAGCTAGCTCTACAAGCTGAGATAACATGCACTGCATTGATGCATTTACACAATTTCACAGCAGAGATGACAGTTGCTCTTTAAAAATTATGATTTAAATCGAGTTGATTTAAACCAAGCCTTTTTATTAGTGATTTAAATCGTGGTTTAAATCGTGATTTAAATCAACTTGATTTAAATCCTATCCACCCTACTACCTGTACTTCTTTTATCTATCCAATGCTTTAATGGATGATCTCTGGATCTAAACTTTTATCAGAAGAAACATTCCTGGTGAGGCAGAGAAGGAAACAAATTTAAGCAACAACCAAGGAAAAGCGTTTTTGTGTTAGGAACAAGTCCGTGAGTTTGTTGAGGCGTCTCTCTCCGTCTTACCTCATTTTCGTACAGCAAGAGCTGGTTTTTACGGAGCCGGATGTAACGCTCTTTCCAAAGACTCAGAAGCCCCCCGCTGCTCTTCTTGATCCAGCCAACTTTATCTCCTGAAGTGGGACTCTTTGACTTCTCCGAATTTTCCTGTTTCAAACCCTAGAATCAAACCAGGGGAAAAAAAAGAAAGGTATTACTAGGGACCCCTTCATGGATTACTGCCTTGGCAAATCTAGACAGCATGCTAAAAAGCAGAGACATCACCCTGGCCAACAAAAGTGCGTACAGTCAAGGCTATGGTTTTCCCAGTTGCAATGTATGCCTGTGAAAGTTGGTCCATAAGCAAGGCTGAGCGCCAAAGAATTGAGGCCTTTGAACTCTGGTGCTGGAGAAGACTCCTGTGAGTCGCTTGGACTGCAAGGCGATCCAGCCGGTCAGTCCTAGAGGAGATCAACCCTGACTGCTCTTTAGAAGGCCAGATCCTGAAGAGGAAACTCAAATCCTTTGGCCACCTAATGAGAAGGAAGGACTCACTGGAGAAGAGCCTAATGCTGGGAAAGACTGAGGGCAAAAGAAGAAGGGGACGGCAGGGAATGAGGTGGCTGGATGGAGTCACTGAAGCAGTCGGTGTGAGCTTAAATGGACTCCAGAGGATGGTAGAGGAGAGAAAGGCCTGGAGGAACGTTGTCCATGGGGTCGCGATGGGTCGAACATGACTTCGCAACTAACAAGAAGAACAATTACTAGGGATTCATAAGATGTTTTTGCAAAAGTCCTGATTTTCTAAGTTTTCCTTCTGAACTTCAAGAGTGATGGAGAGTCCCTTAACTTCAATAAGCAAAAGGCAGTCTTCACACAACACACTTGACCAAAATGAAACAAGTCCGTTATGGTTTAAATCATATGTGAATTCAGAGGCGTTCTAGTATCCCGATACATTGCTAAAATATAAATAAAACAGCTGACTATCTCAAAGGATGCCCAAACTTAGACATTCATGTGTCGAAGGTGGAACAGGGAAGTATTTGTTTGCCACCGCAAGTTACCCAAGACATTTGGGGGCCTGTGTCGAAGTATTACGGTGCCCCTTTCCATCAGTTCTAGGTCCAGGTACCCACCAAACAGGTGAAACCTTCAAGAAGATTGATGATACAAAAACGTCTCCAAAACACATCCGAGAACCAAAAAAAAAAGTCTATTTGGGACAAGCTTTGAGGCTCACGCAATTGTGCCTTCCACAAAACGAGTGTTTTCATGCAACTCTCTTATCATTTGCAACCACAATTTCACATTGCCCCGTGGTAGGGCTTGGCCCTGAATGCCTTTCTTATTGCAATGTGGAAACTCTTTTTCTTTTCGCTAACTCTTCCCACCAGAGGCACTACCAACAGGAATATCAGGACAATATTCACTGGCTCTCCGTGTTTACGGATCCCATGTCTCCCCTTGAGCTTGAATGGAGGATGAGAAGCCAACGAGACGGGGGTGGGTGGGAGGGGAAATGCTGGAAAGATGATTATATGTTGAAGTGCAGGATGTTCATATAGAAAGCCCCTTTGGCCAGTTTATAATGAAATCAATGCAAGACTACTACTCTGAAGCCAAGAGAACTTCTCTTGAGTTTTTTCCTTCTTTCTTCTCCTCCTTCGGAAAAAACAAAACCAAAAATTAAAAAGATTCCTTCCCATTAGTATGAATTATATGGGGGAGAAAAAAAAAGGAATGAAAGTCTAACCTACTAGTTTAGCTTCTTGCCCAGGCAGAAATATAAGGCCTCTGGCTTATGCAGGGCCTCTCCACCTAAATAATTGAGACTTCCTGTTCTGACTCAAGCTGATTGGGGAACTTCACATACGGGCAACTCGGTTCTAAATCTAGAATAGAATGAATGAGCTGGAAGAGACCGTGGAGGTCTTTTAGCCCAGCCCCTTGCTGAATCGGATTTTTTTTTAAAAAAATTTTTTTTATTAAACGGTTTGTCTTTAAAAACAACACAAAAAACAATCACACATACATAAAGACAAAACATGTCAAGACATAACGTATTCAACATTACATAATATTAATGGTAATTTTACAGCATTTCATATCGACTTATGTATTTTGCTTTTGTAGTACTCTATTCTATCATTTCTATTTACTACCCAATAGTAGGATAATCGCATTACTCCAACATATATATATATATATATATATCGCATTACTCCAACATATATATATATATATATATATCGCATTACTCCAACATATATATATATATATATATATATATATATATATATATATATATATATATATATATATATATATATATATATATATATATATATATGTTGGAGTAATGCGATTATCCTACTATATGTATATGTATATGTATATGTATATGTATATGTATATGTGTATGTATGTATGTATGTATGTATGTATGTATGTATGTATGTAAAAAGTTAAAATCTCGGGTGTTTTCCCACGTCATTAAAAGTCTGTTAGTTGAAATGCTTAAAATCCTGGCTAAAATCCCCATTTAAGATCATCGGGCCCCTACTTTCAGTTTAGAAGCTGTAGGTACCCGGGGGCCCGATGATGACAAGTTAGAGAGCTTGTCGAAACGTTGCCAAAAAGAAAACTTTTAAAGGGTTGGTTAGGATTTTAGCCAGAGTTTCAAAAGACCTTACAATGTGTTTTGTTGGGATTTTGGAGGATCTTAAACTGGGATTTTAGCCAGGATTTTAAGCATTTCAACTAACAGACTTTTAATGACGCGATAAAACACCCGAGATTTTAACTTTTTACATACACACACCTGCAAAAACTTGAGAAACAGGATAGCTGGTATACAAGAAAGGCTTGGTCCATGCCATCTCTACACTGAGGTAATACTGAATGTATACTACCAGTATTCCTCGATTTATGACCAGTCGCTTAGAGAGAGCTGTAAAGCACTGTCAAGCGGTATATAAGTCTTAAATGCTATTGTTGCTCTTTTAAAACCCTTAAATAAACTTCAGAGACCATTCTTGAATGACAGATCTTCAACCATATAGTCGGGCCTTGATGGTCTACCACTCTTGTCAATTTCAAAAAAAAATTCTGGTCTTGGAAGTGACCTGGATCTCCCACCATTATCAGGTTTGAGCACATCACTTCATCAGAATCCCCTAGGATATTTGCAAAAATGTACACTTTATGCTCTGTGTGATTTCCTCCAAGCTTCCTAAGGCCAAGAGGTTTCCATTGTCTAAGCCAACCACCCACTCCGTTCTTTTTCACATCTAATTGATGCTGAAGGGAGAAGTTGCTTTCTTTAGAGATCCAGGCCTTCCTTTCTTGATCAAGATTCCAAAAATAGAACTTCCTGAATAATGGTTTACATTGTTTTGGATGCAGACTTTTTTTTTTTTTAAAAAAAGGGCAAATCACCTGAGGGAGGGAAAGAAATAATAGTAATAATTAGTTGATGCATTCAAAGATGTTGATGCACAGAGAGACATTGAAAAGGACACGGTATGTTGGAAATAAAGACCTATTTGGAATCAGATGGTTTTGCAAAGGATGTTTATCCAAGCTAAAATGTAATGAGTAAGTCCTTATTATACTGGACAGAATTACCACCAATTATTTTTTCTTAGAATAAGGTGGACAACCTATTTCCTTTAGGATACAGGATTTACCAACTAGCACAACACTTGCTCCTGGGGAGGAAAACTATGGCAAATCTAGACAGCATACTAAAAAGTAGAGACATCACCCTGCCAACAAAAGTGTGTATAGTCAAGGCTATGGTTTTCCCAGTTGCAATGTATGGCTGTGAAAGTTGCACCATAAGGAAGGCTGAGCGCCAAAGAATTGAGGCCTTTGAACTCTGGTGCTGGAGAAGACTCCTGCGAGTCCCTTGGACTGCAAGGCGATCAAACCGGTCAGTCCTAGAGGAGATCAACCCTGACTGCTCTTTAGAAGGCCAGATCCTGAAGATGAAACTCAAATACTTTGGCCACCTAATGAGAAGGAAGGACTCACTGGAGAAGAGCCTAATGCTGGGAACGATTGAGGGCAAAAGAAGAAGGGGATGGCAGAGAATGATGTGGCTGGATGGAGTCACTGAAGCAATCGGTGTGATCTTAAATGGACTCTGGGGATGGTAGAGGACAGGAAGGCCTGGAGGAACGTTGTCCATGGGGCACGATGGGTCGGACACGACTTCGCAACTAACAACAACAAAAAGATGGGCAACCTATTTCCTTTGGGATGCAGGATTTACCAACTAGCATGAAGCACTATTAAACATTCTTCAAAAGCCCTCTGCCAGTAAATCTGTTCAGATCTGTGGAAAACCCTTCCTTCCTTCCTTCCTGGCCATTTACTGGATAGAAGGGAGGGTGGGCAGGAAGGGAGGCTTAGATATGGATGAGCTTGTGTTGATGGAAAGGTGGAGAAGATGATGACACTAAAGGTGGAAAAGAAGATAACACTAAAAAATTCAGGATATGACTTCTCTATAAACGAAGATGAGGGGGGAAAAGCCCAGGTAATATGTATTTTCTGCTTATAATGGTTAGGAATTATGAAGGCTGAGGTTCAAGACATCTGGATGGCATCTGGTGGGGAAGGACAGCTCCACTTAGGTTTAAAACAGGGCTGGGGAACAATGGCTCTTTTATGGCCCAGGATGGCTCAGGAATTCTGGGAGTTGAAGTCCAAAAGTCGTAAAGAGGCCATGGATCCTCCATCTCTGATTTAAAACAAGGTTTTCCCCAATTGTCTTAACTAGAAACTCTACAGGACTGAGCCACAGATCTCCCACACAAAATTCTGGTTCCACCTGTGGCTTCTTACCAAGATGTTTCTTAGAAGAAATCTATTTTGCTGAAAAGACCATCTGCACATCCTAACTCATCTTCTCAAGGGACTACTGGATGTTTTCAAGTTCAATGCTATGAACTTGAGCATCTACACCAGAGGTGGAGAACGATGATGGCCCCCTTTATGATTTATGGACTTCAATTCAGTCCTATGCCATTCTGGATAAACGGCTGTCCAATCTCTTAAAATTTTCTAGTCATGGAGCACTCTCATCATCATTTTGTGTATTGTATCCAGTGGTGGGTTGCCCACAGTTTGGACCGGTTCTATAGAATTGGTAGTAAAACTGGCGGGAGGCTCCACCCACCAACCCGACCTCATCAGGAAGCTCTGCGCATGAGCAGAAGTGCAGGGATGCGACCCCGTTGCAAACCAGTAGTAAAGGTTAGTAGAACCCACCCGATTGTATCCATCATTCCAGTGATAGATACAATACACTAAACCAGGGGTCTGCAATCTTAAACACTCAAAGAGCCATTTGGACCCGTTTCCCACAGAAAAGAAAACACCGGGAGCCACAAAACCCTTCCCGTGCCTGACTATTTCTTGAGCAGCCACAAAACTAGCATATGTAGTTGAATTAAACATTCTGTTTTCTTCTGAAACTTTTCTTTCCTTGGATTTATCCTACCGGGGTTTGAAAAGCTCAATAAATTGCATGCCGGCGGGTGTCGCACATTGGTCATCTAATTGTGGCTTATAAAATGAACCATGGCTTAGTGCAATGGGCGAAGCAGTCTAAGACCACCGTAAGCTATTATCTGAGCCATGGTGGCGCAGCGGTTAGAGTGCAGTACTGCAGGCTACTTCTGCTGACTGCCAGCTGCCTGCAATTTGGCAGTTCGAATCTCACCAGGCTGAAGGTTGACTCAGCCTTCCATCCTTCCGAAGTGGGTAAAATGAGGACCCAGATTGTTGGGGGCAATAGGCTGACTCTGTAAACCGCTTAGAGAGGGCTGTAAAGCACTGCAAAGCGTTATATACGTCTAAGTGCTATTGCTATCTGTCAAAGCACAACATCTGATCTGCATATACACTCATGCTGAACAATGTGCTGAGGTCCTGAAGCATTAAGACTCCATCATGGCCACCACTGTTTGTGTACGGCCGAGAATTCTTGGATGCAAAAATCCCTTTGCTATTTTGCTATGTTTCAGGATGCAAGTGATATTTGCTCAGTTTGTATTTTTAGAAGCTAAGGCTTAAACGCATCAAATTCTTAGCCTGGAGCCTGTTCTATAGGACAATAGGATTTTATTTCCAAGCAGAACTGTGCAAGCGAGCGCTGTAAGATACCCTGAATGTGAAGCTTTTCAAGGGTCAACAGAATTATTCTTATGCTGCAGTGATAATAACAATGACAACATCCAGATGATTAGAAAATTTTTATAAAATGTTTTATAGATGGCATATGCCACCAGAAAGGCTAGCAAAAATGTTTAAAGACAAATAAGCTAAATTTTTTTTATTTATTTATTTATTTATTTATTTATTTATTTATTTATTTATTTATTTATTTATTTTTAATTTGATTTATATGCCACCCTTCTCTGGAGACTCAGGGCGGCTTACAGTGCGCTAAGCAATAGCCTTCATCCTTTTGTATATTTTTATACAAAGTCAGCTTATTGCCCCCACAAACTGGGTCCTCAATTTACCTACCTTAGAAAGGATGGAAGGCTGAGTCAACCTTGAGCCTGGCGAGATTCGAACCTGCAGTAATTGCAGGCAGCTGGTCTTAATAACAGGGTGCTTTAGACCACTATACTATCAAGGCTCTGTACTACCAAATGCTGGAAATGTTTGCATTTGCCGGGATCATATTATCATATGCGGTGGTCATATACGGAAGCAAAAAACTATTGGTCTAGAATACAGATATTGTCAGAGGAAATGTTACATAAACCTATAGAATGAAAATCAGAGATTTTTCTATTGGGTATTTTGCCAGAAAGATATAGTAAAAATGAAGTATACTTAATTATGCATATAACAACAGCAGCAAGAATTGTATTTGCACAAAATTGGAAGACAGAGAAAATTCCATCAGAAGGTGAAGTAATAAAAAGATTTTAGACTGTGCGGAAATGAATAGATTGACGCTAAGAATAAAAGATAAAGAGGAATCGGTGTATTTCAAGACATGGGAAAAATTCTACGTATGGATAGAAAAGAAATATGAATAAAAGTTGATAGATAAATGATATAGATAATAGAAAGTTAAATAAGAGATAAGTAGAGGAGGAGAGGAGAGGAGGAGGAAGAAAGTAGAAGAGGAGAGGAGGGAGGAAGGGGAAAGAAAGAAGAAGGAGAAGAAGGTTTGTTGTGAAAAGAGGGAAAAGAGAGGGTAGAAGAGTAACCCCAAATGTAATTAAAATATCTTATTTTTATGCTTTCATTAGAAAAAAATTATATATATATGATCAATTATGGATAACAGAATGTTATCCATAATTGATCATATATATATATATATATCATATATATATATATATATATATATATATATATATATATATATATATATATATATATATATATATACATACATACATATATGTACAATATGCGTATAAGAAATAAAAATAAAAAACTTTTTTTAAAAAAACCCAAAAACATCCAGATGGCTAGTAACAACCTAAGGTTACCTCGGGTCCATAATTTGAAATCAATTCGATATGAACCAAATTTCGTGCTTTTTGACATTTGTCAACTCATATAGCTTGTTTAGAGAAAAGGGCTCTCAAAGAAATCTACTGAAGATATCCGGAAGTTGTGTCTTTCCTGTAACCTTCAGATCTGTGTACAAATTTAGGCATACTGGGACTTCTAAAAGAAGCCTTTTTGATGCCATTTTTAGAAACAGGATGGTTTTTTTTTAACGCTTATACTTGCACACGCGGCCTTAAGCTGTTGCACCCTGCAAGACAGCCTTGCAAATAACTTCCACAAAATACTGCAGCTCTTGATATCTTGTCTGCTTTGCTCCCGAATAAAACTTGTGTACAAGGGTGCTCGCGTGAAAGGATCACATTAGTTTGTAGTAATAAATGGCACTGCGTTTTTCTGCATAACTGACCCCCAGCTACACGTCACCGATAGATGCTTGCAACAGCTTTGAAAAGAAGTATTTCCAGTTGCTGGAATCTGCAGGCTTTTTTCATCCTAATTCATGTTTTTGTAGTTGTCCAAATGAACCAGAAAAGGATGCACCTGTGCATGTTATGACACAGATTCACGTGACTCCCCCCTTTAGCAAGGAGTGAGGTACACATGCAGCCACGTTAACTCAATTCTTTCTGACCCTACACTGGCTGTGTGCACATCAAGCCTAAATACCAGGTCCAGATTACATTAAGCCTTTCTTCCTTGTCTAAACCTTCTTCCAAGCAGCAAATAAAAAGAAAATATGTATGGTTGGTGAAACTGACAGTTAAATTGACAGGTATTATGTCAAGACTTCTGAAAAAACAAACAAAAAAACAATACAATCTATAAGACAGGTAATCTTCAAGTTACAACAACAATTGAGCCCAAACTTTATGTGGCTAAGTGGAACATTCGTTAAGTGAGTTTTTGCCCCATTTTAAGACTTTTCTTGGCCACAATTGTTAATTTAACGATGGTTAAGAAGTCAATCATTGCACTGGTTGAGTTAATAACATGGTTAAGTGAATCTGGATTCCCCACTGACTATGCTGATCACATGACCCCAGGCTGCATCATATTTATGCAACCGTCATAAATATGAATCAGCTGCCAAGCATCTGAATTTTGGTCATGGGGATGAAATGCTCCCAGTTCGGACCGGATCGTCCGATACAGTAGTGATGGAGGCGGGTGGTTCGGAGAACCGGTAGCAAAAATCCCTGCCCCTCCCCCACCATGCCCAGCTGAGCCGCACGATCATCAGAGGCTTTTTAAAAAAAACTTTTAAAAGCATTTTTTCTACAATCTCTTCCAATGAAAAAATGCTTTTAAAAATAATTTTAAAAAAGCCTCTAATGATTGCGCGGCTCAGCTGGGCATGGAGGTGGGGAGCAGGGATTTTTACTACCGATTCTCCGAACCACCCGCCGCCATCGCTACCGGATCGGGCGATCCAATCCGAAGTGGGAGCATTTCACCTCTGGTTTTGTCACATATTCAAATAACGTAAACTTTCTGGGCTCGGCATCTGAATGTTACCTGGAAATCATCAGAATGCAACCACGGGACCCTGCAAACAGCTTTGGCCAGTTGCCAAAGGGCTTAAAATGCGACCATCCCACATGACTATGGGAGGGGCGGCAGTCAGAATTTTTAATCTGAGTCATAGGTACCCTTTTTTGGACATCTGTTGTGACATCAAACGGTCAGTAAGAGAATGGCCGTAAATCAAGGATTACCCGTAAACTACATCATAGCTTAGAGCAGATCTCAACCTGTCAACAAAGGGGGTTCACGAAGGCTTCAAGAAATGTTATGATTTAAATCTTGAGTTAAGTCTTGGGGGGTCCCGGGGCCACAAAAGGTATTTAAAGAGGGTCTGTGGTGAGGAAACCTACTGGCTTAGAAATGTTACATAAACCAGGTCAAAATGCAGGACCATCCCTTCCCATTCTAACCATTAGGTTAAAAGAGAGGCTGGAGTTTGTTTGTACGGTTTCCATGACACCCACAGAAGTGAAGAAGAAGGATGTCAGCATGGAGAAAGGGAACACCTATGATTGTACATTAGCTTAAGGCCACCCACAAGCCGAAATTGGTGGCTACAGCTTTTGTTATTGTTGTTCCTTCCGATACCACCTCAAAAGCCCTTCTTAGAGAAAGCTTTGTGAAGTTATGAACAGTTGGGCTCCAAGTAGCACATCTGCAGAAATACAGAATGTACCTAAGAATTGTTATGATGTCCTATTTCTTCACACTGTTGGCAGGCTACGCCGCGGCAGTCAGAATGAAGTTGTCACACCTCATAAAAACAGCATTATGAAATAAGGAGCAAATTGTTTTGCGTAAAGAAAGCACGTCTAAAAAGGAAATAAAGAGGCGTGGGGCTAAGCCTCGAAGGTTTTAAAAAATACGTAAAACCGATCCATAAATTCTGCTATTCCTTCGGCAATTAAAAAAAAAAATATTCCAGATGCTGAAAGCAAACAATAACATCAGGACGAGAGCATCAGGAACTTGTTCAGAAGTACCTGACTGTCCAGTTATGGAAAAAAAAATACCCCATAAAACTGTACCAAATGATCCAGCAAGGTAACTATTATTATATCTTAAGTTCTCAAGGACGTAAGTTCAAAATACAGGCGCAGTTGCCAGATCTTTACACCGGGTGTTGTTAATTCATTTGGAAAAATCACCGCAATGCCACAAGTTACAGTCTTAGCTAAAACTCCAACAGAAAGGAAAGGAAATCACGTTTTGGGTCCCGCCCTTGCTGCAGAATGGTTGAAAGGAATAATTTGCATGAAATGACTGGATTTGCACAACAGAGTGAATCACAAAGTAGCCGGCTGGGTTTTAGGCTAATGAATCGTGCAAATCCAAGTAACAATGCTTAGTTTAGGTAGGGTTCCGTGTTGTTTGAATTCAGAGAATTGGTTTAATCGAGCAAATGGTGGTTAGGGGAACCAGGAAAGAGGCCCACTGGCAGGGTTCGCAGGGGTTCGGGAGAACCTCTAGCTAAGATTCTGTGCAGTTCGAAGAATCCCCAAATCCCACTCCTTGCTGCCCCCTCTGCCCCTCCCAGGAGTCCCTACATGGCCCGTTTTGGATGCAGATAAGTGCAGGGTGCATGCGGAGCCTCAGGGAGAGTGAAGTTCAGGAAGGCCAGAAACCGGCCCATTTCTGGCCTCCAGAGGGCCTCCGGAGCCTGGGGAGGCCATTTTCGCCCTCCCGAAGGCTCGAGAAAAGCCTCCAGAGCCTGGGGAGGGCAAAAACACTCCCCCCACCATGGAGGAAGAGGCCAACTAGACCACGCGCACCATGGCCACGCCCACCCAGCAAACCGGGCAGAGAACCCCTTGCTAAAAATTTTGAAGCCCACCCCTGCCTACTGGTGCTACACCTTCAGTTCATTTTCTAGTGGGGAAAATCATGATCAGCTACCATAAACCAATGCTGGGCTGGACAGACAATGGGTCCACTTGTGTCAAGGTTGGAATGGAAACTTGTGATGCTGCTGAGCTGCAATTTTCTGGATAACTCACCAGCGTTGAGAGATGCTCTCAATCATCCGTCCTGGCCAATGATGAGAGAAGGCCAGGAGCGAGTCGTTTGTGGTATCTGAAGGAAAATAAATTCCCTGGCTCGGTTTTAAGGCAAGCTGATTGCAGAGAAGTGCAACTAAGATGATTAAAGGCCTGGAGACTAAAACATATGAAGAACAAATTGGGTATGTCTAGCCTAGAGAAAAGAAGGCCTAGGGCAGAGATGGCTAACCTTTTTGCCGTCGTGTGCCAAAAGCAGGGGGAGTGTGTGGGGGTCACGCATGCGCTTGCCCACACCCATAATTCAGTGTACCCTGCCCCCCCACGCATGCACGCATTACCCCCCCCCCGGGCTCCCCCTGCTTTTGGCAAGGTAGGCCCGTTTTTCGCCCTCCCCAGGCTCCAGAGGCTTTCTTGGAGCCTGGGGAGAGCGAAAACGGCCTTCTCTCCCCTCCTCAGAGGACAGAAACGGCCCATTTCCTGACTTCCGGTGGGACTGGAAGGCCCGTTTTTCACTCTCTCCAGGCTCCAGAAGCTTTCTAGGAACCTGGGGAGGGCAAAAACGGCCTTCCCCAACCTCCCGGAGGCCAGAAACAGCCCCTTTCCTGACTTCCTGTGGGCCTGAAAATCAGTGACCGGTGCACGAATGCATGCTGGAGCTGAGCTAGGGCAACGCTCGTGTGCCCGCAGATACTGCTCCACGTGCCACTTGTGGCATGTGTGCCATAGGTTCGCCATCACGGGCCTAGGGGGTGACATGGCAGCAATATTTCAGTATTTGAGGGGCTGCCACAAAAAAGAGGGGGTCAATTTATTTTCCAAAGCAACTGAAGGCAAGATTTTTTTAAAAAAAAAACAGTGGATGGAAAGTAATCAAGGAGAGAAGCAACCTGGAATTAAGGAGAAACTTCCTGACAGTGAGGACAATTAACCGGTGGAACAGCTTGCCACCAGAAGTTGTGGGTGCTCCATCACTGGAGGCTTTTAAGAAGAGACTGAACAACCACTTGTCTGAAATAGGATCTCCTGCTTGACCAGGGAGGGTTGGACTAGAAGACCTCCAAGGTCCCTCTAATCTGACTGATCGATAGGCTAGTTTAAATAGCATGTCTTCACAGCTCCTCTAATAAGCTACCGGTGGATTACCGATCGCAGCTCAAGATTCTTGGGATCTCCTCCCTGTTCTCAAGCAATGTCAGATCTTTTTTAAGCATGAAGCTTCAATATCTGCTTTTCTCCTCTCTGCTTGCAGGAGGCAGGCAGGCAGGCAGGGGAGCAACAGAGGCAGATCAGCAGATTTAAACCGTACCATTATCATATCCTTATAAAGCATTAAAAAGGCCGTTTCCTCTTCTGAGAAGGCGGAACAGCTGAAGGGCTTGTGAAAAGCTTTTTTTTTTTTTCTCCTGTGTGCGGAACAGCCCCTGCAAGCAGAAGAAGAAGAAGAAAAAAAAGGCTCGTGGTGCCAGGACAGAAGTGCCCTAACAGAATGAACGCAAACAGGTTGTTGGCAGAAGGAGGCAAGATCCTATTTGAACAGACAAGAGTTGTAAAGCGAAAGAAAGAAAGAAAGAAAGAAAGAAAGAAAGAAAGAAAGAAAGGAAGGAAGGAAGGAAGGAAGGAAGGAAGGAAGGAAGGAAGGAAGGAAAGAAAGGAAAGAAAGAAAGAAAGAAAGAAAGAAAGAAAGAAAGAAAGAAAGAAAGAAAGAAAGAAAGAAAGAAAGAAAGAAACCAGGGGACGAGGGGAGAGACAGCAGAAATAATAATAATAATAATAATAATAATAATAATAATAATAATAATAATAATAATAATAATAATAATAATAATAAAAGAGACACAAATGAATCATTTAAACTCTTAAGGTCAAAGACAGGAATGGTTTGCTCTCCGTCCAGGGTCACTTCAGATTCAGAAGCACAAAAGATAACTGGAAATTCTTTTTGAAAAGAATGGAATACTATTTGCCAAGACAAGAACTTGCCTGTTCTATAAAGTTCTCGTGCTAAATATAAAATAAAAAATAAAAATACGATGCGACCGAAACAAACTCTTTGGAGTTTTTCCTCTATAAGTTCTATTTTTTGCAACATCAGCACAGCCAGACAACAGTTACAATTCAGGAAATGGGTACAATGTGCGCCGTGAGTTGTGTTAAAAGTTGCAGTTGGGTAAAGTTCCTGAATAAACTACGTTCAACCAGGTTCCCACGACATGTTAAGCCAGAAGCTCTCTGCTTATTGATCATCCTGGTCATCCCTCCCCTCACTTTCCCACAAGTCAGATCAGGCTTCATAGAAAAGAGACCTCCTTATCTTCCCTTTTTCCGCTGATTCTAGACCAGGCTTCATTCTAGAATTGCTTCTAGAAAGCAATTCCTTTCAAGCACACAGGAAGAACCGCTTCCTTTAAAGATAGCAACGCAGATTTTTCTTTTTTGCAGAAATGCAAATTTAAATCGATGCATCTTCCTCCCCCCACCCCACCCCACCCCCAGGCTTCCTAAGGCAACTGGCAAAGGATGAACAGGGGCATCTTCTAAATCAAATGCTGAGTTGAGTAAATGGTTCAATCAGAAACTGGAGATTTGCATACATTTTCCCACTGCTGTTTCTGAGCTACAGATCTCAGCAGAGAAAGGAGATGAGAACTCTAATCGAAAAAGGCCCTTTAGGTTGCTTTACCTCTGGTTTTTAGGCACAGCCATTTAACTGTGGCAATTCCCTAACCTCCATGGGCATCTGGAGTTCAGAGAAAGGATGCCAAAATTTCATTTTATTGGGCAGCTGGCATCCTAGAGAAAAGGATATAGGAAACGCTCTTAAGTACTGGATCGCAGATTGTGTGGATCCGAGGCTCCATAACTTCCCCCAAGTCCAGTCCCTCTCGTACGTCTTATATTTCTTCTCTGTCTTAATGGATCTTTGGAATGTTAGCCTCAAGAGGTCATCTAGTCCAACCCTCCCTTCCCCATCAGTGCAAAAAGGAAGAAAATAGAAAACCGACAGGCTTACATTTATGCAACATTCCAAAGGTGAGTTTAGTTTGGCTCCCGGATAATTATTATTATTATTGTATTATTTTGCAAATTAGGTTTTCTGGGTGCATCCTTTATGCAAAAAATCCAGGAAATGAGATGCAATGAATAAACCATGATTATTTTAAACACAGATGAAGGTGCCCTATATGAACACAGCCAGGATAGCTGAAGGACCGAAAGAGAAATGCAAAAAGACAGGATTGCATGGGACAGAAACTGCTGGCAGGGAAGGCAAGTTGAGTGCCTGGGGGCGCCCCAAGACTCTGCTTAAGGCTCTCCAACCACCCTAGATAGCTCTGTTCACTGCATTCCCAAGAGCTAGTCAAATCCATACCCCACATCCGGATCTGAATGCCAATCACTTTTCCCAACTTACTAAAGAGGAAGAGCTACTTGCTGATCCACTTACCTGCCCAAAACACAGGGCCAGATTTAAACCCCAATCCACCCTCCTCCCCAACACGATTAGCCTCTCAAATTGCCTCACTGCTTTGTAAATACACGAGCACACAATAGATACAAACTCAAGGTAAACCACTCCAAACTTGATTGCAGAAAACACGACTTCAACAACAGAGTGATCAATGCTGGCTACCTGACTCTGTGGTTACTTCCCCAAACCCCCCTAACTTTAACTTTAGACCGTCTACTGTTGACCTCACCCCATTCCTAAGAGGTCCATAAAGGAGGTGAGCATAAGCGCACCAGCGTGCCTACCGTCCCTGTCCTACTGCCCCCATTTATTCGTACCCATTTCCTGCGTTCATATCCATGTTTATACTTCTCTCCTACATGTTTGACAAACTAACTAACTAACTAAAAATAAATAAATAAATAAATAAATAAAGGAATTTGCAGCATCTCCCAGCCAGCCAAGCAAAACTTTTCCTGACACCTTTTATCAACTTGGGGGACTATCAGACAACTCAATGGTTCCCCCCTTGCACCGCCTGCCCCCTCATTCCCCCCCTCCCATTTTCCAGGATGATGCCCCCCACCCACCCACCCAGGAAAACAAACCTTCCCATCTTTCTTTCTTTCCTCTCTCTCTCTCTCTTTCCTTCCTTCCTTCCTTCCTCTCTCTCTTTCCTTCCTTCATTCCTTCCTTCCTCTCTCTCTCTTTCCTTCCTTCATTCCTTCCTTCCTCTCTCTCTTTCCTTCCTTCATTCCTTCCTTTCTCTCTCTCTTTCTCTCTCTCTCTCTTTCCTTCATTCATTCCTTCCTTTCTCTCTCTCTCTTTTTCCTTCCTTCCTCTCTCTCTCTCTTTCCTTCTTCCTTCCTTCCTCTCTCTCTCTCTTTCCTTCCTTCCTCTCTCTCTCCTTCCTTCATTCCTTCCTTTCTCTCTCTCTCTCTCTTTCCTTCATTCCTTCCTTCCTCTCTCTCCCTCTCTCTTTCCTTCCTTCATTCCTTCTTCCTCTCTCTCTTTCTCTCTCTCTCTTTCCTTCCTTCATTCCTTCCTTTCTCTCTCTTTCCTTCCTTTCTTCCCCTCTCTCTCTCGCTCTTTCCTTCCTTTCTTCCCCTCTCTCTCTCTTTCCTTCCTTCCTTCCTCTCTCTCTCTCTTTCCTTCCTTCCTTCCTTCCTTTCTCTCTCTCTTTCTCTCTCTCTCTCTTCCTTCCTTTCTTTCTAGTTCCCTCCCGCTTCGTGTCAGCTGAAATCTTGGCAGGCAGGCAGAAAAGGCCGACATTTCGCTTCTCTTTCCTCCCTCCCACTCCCACTCCCACTCCCCCAACACCCAGCAAGGGCCTCCATCCTCCCTCTCCATCAACTCTTCCAAACACACATACGCCCGCACAGAAACACAACACAAAACTTAAGCGCCTCTCCTCCTCCCCACCGCTCGGCTTGAAACTCACCCAAGTTTAACTTGGGGGAGCAAAAACAAAGTCCGGGTTTAAAATAATAATATATTTTTTTAAAAAAAAAAAAGGCTGGAGAGGAAAGGGGGGGAAGGGGAGGGCTCCCGGATTTGGGGACCCCCCCCCCATCCTCCTCTTTAAAGCAAGCCAAGCCGCGCACTATCCTACAGGACTGGAAACTTAACTTTTTTTAAAAAAAAAACTTTAAAACAAAAAACAAAAAAAAACCATGCCTCGCAAACAAACTCCGCATTACTCACATCTTCCATGGTCGGGAGGAGTGGAAGGAGCCAGCCAGCCAGCCGACCAGGCTTCTCCTCTTCGCCCCCACCCGCTCCCCACTTGGCCGGGCCGAAAAGGCCGAGGAATCCGACGGGCGTCGGCTTTTCTTTGCCCGGCACGCCGAAAATGAAAGGAAGAAGCGCCGCCGCCGCCGCCGCTGCCAGTTTCACGCGCCTCGGGGCGGCTCCATCTCTCCGCACGGCAGGCGCGCTCGCTCTTCCCACCCCGCGTTGAGTTAAGCCGCGAAGCCGGCGCAAAGGCAGAAGCCAAGGCAGGGCAAAGGCGAAGGCAAAAGGCGGAGCCCAGGGGGTGTAACTGGGAGGGAGGGAGGGAAGGGGGGGGGGAAAGAAAGTCCTGGGTTCGAAACGCCGCCGCTTGGGGCGCCCCTCCCAACCCTCGGCAACTTTGCGCCAAAGCACAAGAAGTTGTTGCTGCGGGTCCGTTGCTGTTGCTGTTGCGGAATGAGAGACCCCCCCCATTCCCTAGCAAAGGGTGGGGGGCTGCTTGGGAAAAGGAAGGGCTTGAAAGGGATTGGGGGGTCTTTGGAGACCCCCCCATTCCCTAGCAAAGGGTGTGGGGCTGCTTGGGAAAAGGAAGGGATGGGGGGTCCTTGGCGACCCCCCATTCCCTAGCAAAGGATGGGGGGCTGCTTGGGAAAAGGAAGGGCTTGAAAGGGATTGGGGGGGTCTTTGGAGACCCCCCCATTCCCTAGCAAAGGGTGGGGGGCTGCTCGGGAAAAGGAAGGGATGGGGGGGTCCTTGGAGACCCTCCCCATTCCCTAGCAAAGGATGGGGGGCTGCTCGGGAAAAGGAAGGGCTTGAAAGGGATTGGGGGGTCCTTGGCGACCCCCCATTCCCTAGCAAAGGATGGGGGGCTGCTTGGGAAAAGGAAGGGCTTGAAAGGGATTGGGGGGGTCTTTGGAGACCCCCCATTCCCTAGCAAAGGGTGGGGGGCTGCTCGGGAAAAGGAAGGGATGGGGGGGTCCTTGGAGACCCTCCCCATTCCCTAGCAAAGGGTGGGGGGCTGCTCGGGAAAAGGAAGGGGTTGGAAGGGATTGGGGGGGTCCTTGGTGCTCTCCGAACTTGCTTGCTTGTTTTCAGCCAGGCATTTCGTGACACCCCCCACCCCCAAACTAGCTTAATATCATCACTGCTTGTCTGAGGATGCTTCACGTCGCCAGACTAAGCATCCTCGGACAAGTACTAGTAGTAGCGTTGATGACAGCAATAGCAACAGCACTTAGACTTACATACCGCTTTACAGTCTTCTCGAAGCGGTTTACAAAGGCAGCCTATTTGTCCCCAACAAACTGGGTCCTCATGAGGTTACCGAGTTTGGGTCAGGGGAGGTCTGCAAGAAAACAAGCTGAGCTGGGAGAGCAGCAAGGACCTCACAGTTGTCCTCCTTCCTTCCTTCCTTCCTTCCTTCCTTCCTTCCTTCCTTCCTTCCTTCCTTCCTTCCTTCCTTCCTTCCTTCCTTCCTTCCTTCCTCCCCACAAACAAACCTCCCTCCTTTCTGGCACTAATTATGTCACCTAGGGTGGCTCATGAAATGTCTGTAAGAAAACTAGCAAACTTAAGAGAGCACCTCATAGTCCTCCTCCTCCTCCTCCTTTCTCTCTGCACACCCTATTCCCTTCCAGCACTGATGATGTTACCTAGTTTGGGTAATGAGAGGTCTGCAAGAAAACAAGCAAGCTCAGAGAACACCAAGGACTCCATAGTCCTCCTCCTCCTCCTCCTCCTCCTCCTCCTCCTCCTCCTCCTCCTCCTCCTCCTCCTCTTCTCTGTACACCCCACTCCCTTCTAACACTGATGTTACCTAGTTTGGGGAATGAGAGGTCTGCAAGAAAACAAGCAAGCAAGCTCAGAGAGCACCAAGGACTCTATAGTCATCTTCCTCCTCCTCCTCCTCCTCCTCCTCCTCCTCCTCCTCCTCCTCCTCCTCCTCCCCCCCTCTATACACCCCCCTCCTTTCTAACACTGATGTTACCTAGTTTGGGCAATGAGAGGTCTGCAAGAAAACAGGCAAGTTCAGAGAGCACCAAGGACCCCTCATGTCAACCCTGAGCTACAGATATTCTCCTTTATTAGTAAGGAAGTTGTTTCTCCAGCACTGGCTCCCTCTGCGGCCTGCATCCAACTGAGCCTTTTCCAACCTGGCGCCCTTCGGATGAGCAACTCCCAGCTAGAGGGAGGTTTCTGAGAGCACGAACATAAGCCCAGCTGGAAGAGCGCCAGGTTGCAGATGCTTCCTTCTCCAGGTCAAATTCGAGAAAGTCTGGGAGGCATCAGTGACCCCCTTGGCAGGTTTATTGTGAAAACAGAAATTTGGCCACCCTCAACCTCCCCCATCCCTGAAAATCTAGTAAGATACCCGATTGGGCTAGGGTTATTTAATTGACCCACTTTTCTGGGGTCTGGATCCCCTATTATCAGTGGTGAAATGTAAAATTTGTTACTACCGGTTCTGTGGGCGTGGCTTGGTGGGGTGGGGGTAATGTGACTGGGTGGGCACGGCCAACTTTTTTTTTTTTTCACTTTTAAAAGCATTTTTTCTACAACTTTAAGAGGTTGTAGAAAAAATGCTTTTAAAAGCCTCGGACGATCCCAGCTGAGCCGTGCGATCATCCGAGGCTTTTTTTTTTTTTTTTTTTTACTTTTAAAAGCATTTTTTCGGCCGAAGAGTTTATAGAAAAAATGCTTTTAAAAGTGAAAAAAAAAAAGCCACTGATGATCGCGCGGCTCAGCTGGGCAAGGGGGGGGCAGGGATTTTCTCCGAACCATCCGCTGCCATCGCTACTGGATCAGGCGATCCAGTCCGAACCGGGAGCATTTCACCCCTGCCTATTATGCAGTTGAGTTCATTCAGCACCCTGGGTTCAAATGCTGCCTTGCCTTCCTATATGTGGCATGAACGTGACCCATCCACCATGGCTTATAACTTTGCCCACGGCATGAACCAGGATGTAAATTATGGTTAAATTTAGGCTTCATAGAATTGCCAAGAGCCAGACATGACTGAATGGATAACATCATCACATTACATCAATCCAGCCAATGTAGTTGGTAAATTATGATTTGATGACATGGCATGTGGTATGGGCCCTGCCAACAAGTTATTAAATCACAATTAAGCAAACTGTGACTTGGCACCGTATGAAGATGTCCAAAGCTGAAGATTCGTACAGTTTCTGTCCTTTAACATACTTAGTCAATTTCACTCATAAGAGTTGAGGAAACTTGTTTATGGACATCTTGTTAATTTCTAGTATCAACCCATGCCAACCATGTTCATACTATTAAAAATATGTTTACGTGCCAAGCAAGGCATGGAGCCAGCACTAAACCATTGTGTTTCCCAGCTGTGTTGTTTTAATGTTATGACGTGTTGAATACCGCTGGGGAAGAAAAACCGCACACCTGCCCACATACAAAACCTTGACGTTCTCCTTTGCCAAGAATGATGAGCCTTATATCTGTTTCAAACCAGTTTGACAAGTTTTAAAAATAAAATATATAAAAAAAAATATATTTGGCAGATGATAGGCATGATATTGCTTTCTCCAAGACTGCAGATGTCCTGCCATCTACGCAGCAGCCTTAAGGCATAAAATAGTGCCCAGGTACAAAATCTGTTGCTATAGAGCTGGGGTGCCCAACCTTGACAACTTTAAGACCTGTGGACTTCAACTCCCAGAATTCCCCAGCTGGGGAAGTTCACAGGTCTTAAAGTTGCCAAGGTTGCACACCCCTGCTATAGAGTCTCAAACCAATTCAAGACTCATCTCCAAATCCATCTCAATTGCCAGGTTGAACTGCTCTCAGTTTATTCTCAGGCTGGTCAAAATCTACACCAGCCTCAAGCTAAGCCTGATCCTATCCTATTGCTTCTGTTTACAGTCGTTGCACTCCAAGACTTTTTTTTTCCAAAATAAGAGAGAGATCACAGCTCGTGGGTGGTGGCCGAGTAAGGAGGAAAATATTATTTCAACGGTGATGTCACTAACAATCGCTTAAGCTAGTCTCACTCATGGTGGGACAAGCAAGTAGATATATTGTGGCTGCTGTTGGTTCCGCCAGCAAGTCAGGAAATGAAAATATATATATATTAGCAAGGCATGTTTGTACCATAGTTGCAAACAAACAGAAGTGAAGCCTTGAACCAAAGATGATGGAAATGTTGTTGAGGACCCAAATCAGAGGTCCTTGATGCCCTCTGCTTGTTGGCTGGGGAATTCTGGGAGTTGAAGTCCACAAGTCTTAAAATTAGGGGTCCTTGGTGCTCTCTTGAGTTTGTTTGCAGATATTTCATTGTCCAAACTAGGAAACTTCATCTGTGCTGATGATGCACGGATGATG
The DNA here is from genome assembly GCF_059756535.1 of Pantherophis guttatus. NCBI lineage: Eukaryota > Metazoa > Chordata > Lepidosauria > Squamata > Colubridae > Pantherophis > Pantherophis guttatus. The sequence goes on along the minus strand of NC_142075.1, from coordinate 11,870,100 downwards.
TTACCTGGTTTGATGTTTCTGATCAGTACGGATGATGTCACTGGTGGGATTCAGCCAGTTCACACCTATTTGGGAGGACCGGTTGTTAACTTTCTAAACAGTTTGGAGAACTGGTTGTTGGAAGAAATCTCATTTTGTTTTTTTCCCCACTTTACAGGGCTAATCCTGTAAGGAAGGCAGGAAGGAAACATTCTGGTGTTATTTCTAGCCTAATCTTTATTGCCCTGCTTGCAGAAACTGCCTCTCCGGTTAACCCTTATGACATTGTAACAGCTAAGGCGAAGCGCCCATCGATGCGAGTGACATTGAGTTGGCCACGTCTACCCGGTCACATGACCACCAAGCCACACCTACCCAACCGATCATTAGGGAAGAGAACCGGTTGTTAAATTATTTGAATCCCACCACTGGATGATGTTATCTAGTTTGGGTAATGAAACATCTGCCAGAAAACAAACAAGCTCAGAGAGCACCTCATTTCGACCCTGAGCTACAAATATTCTCCTTTATTAGAGCCAAATCAATGCAGACAAAAGTTTAATTTTTCTTTCGCCTTATAACATTGTAAACGCCCACCTCACTTCCTCGACTTTATGAAGCATCATCCCAGCGCAGTTTCCCCATTTCGGGAAATGGTTGCATGACACAGCTTCGCATGACTTCCTTTATCAATACTATAGGGCAGAGAAATAACACGGCTGCTTGCAAACTCAGCAGTGATATTTCAGGCTCTCGATGACATCAGCCAAGGAGACTCAAAAACTCTGAGACCCTCTTTTGTTGGGAAACAGTGGCTGCCTTTCTGGCCCCCTGGAACTGTCTCGGACGCCGTCAGCAATTTTAGTTAGCGTGAGATGCAACGGGCATTCTTCAGAACCCTTACCGAGTTATTTGAAGCTTCAACCTCTGCCATTTCATACTTAGATTGAGCATGTTGTCTGGCCCACACCGTATAATACTCTGTCACTGATGCACCACAATGTCTTGTGTGGCATGCTGCTGCTGCATATTACGTCTGACAAAGAGCAATTTTGAGCAAGCCAAAAAAAATCGTCGAGTGATTTTTCATTTTCTAATATGCCAGTAAACAGAGAGGAATAACCTCCTCGGCTTCTTAAATTGGTATGCGGCCGCTGATGGAGAAGTTAGCGAACATAGCAAACAAGGGAAGTGGCTCTTCCAGAAAACGTGTGGCCTATTGTAGAAAATTGCACGGATTAGGGAAGAATGGATGGTTGTACAACTGCGTTTCTTACAAGCCCATTTCAATTGCCTCTCACTGGGGCCTCATAGGGAACTGCTGGGAACATTTATTTTCTGTTACTTTTTTAAAGACTCTGGTATATTTATTCTGCTATAGAGTTAGTCCTCAATTTATGACCACAAGTGAGTCTAAAATTTCTTAGCCTAAGCAAAAAGAGAGCTGCTAAGTGAATTTTTTTGCTAATGTTATGACATTTCTTGCCACTGTTGTTAAGTGAATCGCTGTAGTTGTTAAGTTAGTAACACGGTTGTTGAGTGAATCTGGCTTCTCCATGGATTTTGCTTGTCAGGTCACAAAAAAGGATCACGTGACCCCAGGAAAACTGCAACCATCATAAACACAGTCATAAATAAATTAAGTGTTGTACCTTATGATTCTTGATGAATGTATCTTTTCTTTTATGTACATTGAGAGCATAAGCACCAAGACAAATTCCTTGTGTGTCCAATCACACTTGGCTTTTAAAGAATTCTAATCTAATCTAATCTAATCTAATCTAATCTAATCTAATCTAATCTAATCTAATCTAATCTAATCTAAATACATGCCAGTTGCCAAGCATCTGGTTTTTGATCATGTGACCACAGGGATGCTGCAATGGTCATAAGTGTGTTAATGGTCAAAATAAGTCACTTTTTTCAGTGCCTGGGTTTTTTCAGTGGTGGGTTCCTTCCAGTTCGGCCCAGTTTGGCCGAACCGGTAGCAGTGACAATATGATGTCACCGAACCGGTTCTCTTTGTTCGGGAGCTGGGCCCTCCCACCCGCCCCTGCATTATTCTTACCTTTTATTTCTTCTTTTTTAGCCCAGCTGTCGGGAAGGTCACTGACATGGGAAAAGAGACAAACAGAAAGTACTTCTGGGTGGAAACAAAGGGTCACATCATGCTAAGTCACGTGGCATGTATTTATGACAGTTGCAGCATCCTGGGGTCCTGCAGGTTCTTTCCCTGCTGGCTTCCAAAAAAGCAAACTCAAATGAGGAAGGGTATTCGCTTAATGACTGCAGGCATTCTTCTTCACAACTGTGACAAAAAAAGCTCATAAAATTGCACGTGACTCACTTAGCAACCGCTTCGGTGGAAATTTTTATCCCAATGTAGTAAAGGCAAGGCTTACCTGTCCCACAAGGAGAATGGGGGCATTTTTAAATTCACTAATGTTATGCACCATATAAGGAGTGAGCCATAGGCTTCACTCAGGTCCTCCAAAACGGCAGGAAAATACTCAAAGCTCATTGGTTAAGCTGTCCGGCAGCCCTCTATAAAAGGGGACGCTGCCAGACAAGCAGGTTGTTGGGTTGTACTGGTCTACTAATAAAGAGCTGTTGTCACTGAAAGAGCCGTGTCCGTCTCTTCCATCATCGAATCTAACAACTAATGCTGAAATTTGCATCTGTAGCTCTAGATCAGTTTACATGCAAACCTACATTCTCTCTTGTCCTCCTTTCTGGGGTTTTGCATTTTCCACCTTGAGAGGGTGAGAGACGCATTATACGTACAAGCCTGGGGAAAAACCAATTGAGTGTGTTCCATACGATGACCCAGGATTTTGGGGGGTTTATATTTTTAATACTTTCCATTGTTGACAGGCAGGATCTGTTCCAAAGCAAAACACTTTTTTCCCTCCTCTAGCTTGAATATCCGGTGTGTGTGTGTGTGTGTGTGTTTGTGTGTGTAAAAGCAGATCTGCCATGGTCCTCCCCAATGCGAGGCATTTGTTCGGTGTTAAAAAGCTTTCTTCATATTTGCTGACGCACGATGGACGAAAGGTGGATAGATTACTCTGACTGGCAATATGACTGTTCTCCATTTCGCAGCTTATCTCTATATTGGATGGAAGATCTATTTCCCGTTTCATCTCAGTGGGGGATTTTATTTTATTTATTTATTTTTCTTCTCTCTTTTTCCATCTTTCAATGTTACCTTGGCCAGCCAAAGTACCGGTTCATCCAAGGTCTGTCGCAGCTGCTCAACCCCATCAAATTCTGGAGAAGAAAGTATTTCTTCACATTACGATTTGCCTCCTTACAGAAGATCTTTTATTGAAGAGTGGAAAGCTAAAGACGGCCCTTTAATGGGCGGTTCTTGTATCCACAGCGGCTTAGATGACTGTTAAGTTGTTAGTTGACAAATACAGGTAGTCCTTGACTTACAAACAGTTCATTTAGTGACTGTTCAAAGTTTCAACGGCACTGAAAAAGATGACGTGATCGTGGTTTTTTTTTCATACGTATGACCGTTGCGGTAGCCCCACGGTCATGTGATCAAAATTCAGATCTTGGCAACTGGTTCATATCTACGACGGTTGCAATATCCCAGGGTCATATGATCCCCTTGTGTGACCTGAAAAGCAAAGTCAATGGGGAAGCCAGATTCACTTAACAACCTGTTACTAACTGAACAACTGCAGTAATTCACCTAACAACTGTGGCAAGAAAGGTCGTAAAATGGGGGCAAAACTCACTTAACAAATGTCTTGCTTAACAGCAGAAACTTTGGGCTTAATTGTGGTTGTGTGTTTGAGGACTAATTAAGGAAAAAGGCTTGGCTCTCTAATGGGAGTTAGACTATAAAAATAAAACAAAAACACACATCCTTCACATTCTATACAATTGAATTAAAACCCCTTGATATTGCATTAATATTGCACTAGACAATAGAATTCAATATAGTTACTGCCCTGGGATAGAAGCTGTTTTTCAATCTACTTGTCCTCATTTTTATTATCCTGTACCGTCTGCCAGATGGTAATAGTTCAAAAAAAAAAGGGTGCCCAGGATGAGAAGGATCTTTACGAATGTTTTGAACTTTCTTAAGGCAGCGGGAATTATAAAACTCTTCCAAAGTGGGGAGAGGGCCACCAACGATCCTCTGGGCAATGATGTTAACCCTCTGGAGTGCTGTCCTATCTGCCACGGTGTAATTGGCAAACCATACACAGGTGTAGTAAGTTAAAATACTCTCTATGGTGCAGCGGTAGAAGATCACCAGCAGAGTCCAACAAGCCAAGGGAGGGTCTACAACTTTGTGACTGAAGTCCTGCACCTTTTCCACCTGCAACTGCCATCTGTCAGGCACAAAGGATCAAGATCGCATATGTTAAGTTGTAGTTCAGAAGATCTATTGCTCAAGCCTATACACAAGAATCTAGTCAACTGAAGCGCAACTCTGAATCGGCGCCAGATAAGAGTCAACGGAATTCAAGAGGGATTGGACTTGGAACATTTATGGCAGCGTAACAATTCTAAGCTGATGACGTGCTTAACTCCATCCCCCCCAGGTCTGTCTGCTCTTCTCCCACACCGTCTTAACTCCTTTCATTCTTTCCTCTGGACACCCCTGATCCGGGTTATGCCTTAGCTCATTTCATGAGCCACATCAGAAAGTAAATTCAGAGACGGCAGACATACATACAATACATATTTGGCGGTGGGCTCCCTGTGAAGAAACAACCCGGGATTAACCAGGTTAGCACTTGCCTTAACGGAATGTACGATAACAGCTTTATTCCACCCATGAAGTTTGCAGCTTGTGAGCCTCTGAGCAGCTATGTTAATCCCAAAAAACCCTCTACATCTGTGCTTCAGGATGCTAATAGCCCAGACAATAATATGTGGTGAACCTCACTCAACAAAGTAAAGGCCGAAATTGTTACTCTGATTTCATTGGTCTCCATCCATCAGTTTCATTTTTCCTTAGCTGACATGACTGAAACATCACTTTTCTTAGAGATCTTTCTAAGGCTTGATCCAATCCTGAAGTTCAGAGGTTTTGATTTATGGAAGATGTTAGCTAGAAAGTCAAAATTTAATGTGCTCATAAAAAGACTTGGGTTTTTTTTCTCAAGTGGAATGAGATCTTCATTTGAAAGACAAAATAGAATAACACTTTTAGTTCATGATAATTATTTGACAAAGCACATTTAAATCGTGGTACGTTTATAAGACATATGTGTAATGTTGTGCATATAGGGCCATCATCAGTGTTGGGTTTCAAATATTTTTACTACCGGTTCTGTGGGTGTGGTTTGGTGGACATGGCATGGCATGGTGGGCATTGCTTGGTGGGCGTGGCAGGAGAAGGATACTGTAAAATCTCCATTACCACCCCACTCCCGGGAAAGGATACTGTAAAATCCCCATTCCCACCCCACTCCCGGGAAAGGATCCTGCAAAATCCCCATTCCCTCCCAATCAGCTGGGATTTGGGAGGCAGAGAATAGACGGGGGCAGGGCCAGTCAGAACTTTTACTACCGGTTCTCCGAATGACTCAATATTTCCACTACCGGTTCTCCAGAACTGGTCAGAACCTGTTGAAACCCACCTCTGGTCATCATCAAAATCATCATTTTAACCATTGTCTGTCCACTGCAGGGTGAAACACTTTTAGCTCATGATAATTATTTGACAAAGCACATTTAAATCGTAGTATGTTTGTAAGACATATGTGTAATGTTGTGATATAGTGTTGTCATCATCATCATCATCATCATCATCATCACCTCTTCCTCATGTTTCCAAGCTATATGGTCCTGAGTATTTTTTTGCCAATTGGGCCCGCAATACTTGCTGATTTCGTCGATCCATCCTGTTTTAGGTCTCTTTCGTGGACGCTTTTTATCAAGCGGATAAAATATAACAAGAAACATAGCAAGAAGAACTGATGAAGAGCCTGAGTGGCGCAGCAGACTAATGCTATTGTTAAAGGTAGTATTTAGCTTCCAGCTGCCTGCAATTACTGCGAGTTCAATTCTCACCAGGCTCAAGGTTGACTCAGCCTTCCATCCTTTCTAAGGTAGGTAAAATGAGGACCCAGTTTGTGGGGGCAATAAGCTGACTTTGTATAAAATATACAAAGTATGAAGGCTATTGCTTAACGCCTTGTAAGCCGCCCTGAGTCTCCGAAGAAGGGCGGCATATAAATCAAAATTAAAAAAAAAAAAAAGGTGGACCAAAGCAGTCATAGAATGGATCCCACTTGATAAAAAAAAAGCTTATGGTGTAGGATGCCATCATACTAATTTACAATGTAGTTTGCGTGCATTTCAGTTTAGCCAGTCTAGCTCTTTGTGATTTGTGATTTGAGAGCTATGATCCATACCAGTTCGGCGAGCCGGTAGTGGCGATGGTGAGCGGAGAGCAAACCGGTTCACTCCAACCGTCAGCTGGGCCCTCCTGCCCGCCCCTGTGCTATATACCTATATTTGTTCGTTTTTAGCCCAGCTGATAGGTGCGACAAAGCGGATTGCCACGTCTCAGCTTTTCTGAAGTGCAATCCGCTTGCGCAAAGCGAACTGTTTATAACACTGGTTAAAACCCACCACTGATCCATACCTTACCATGTTGTTCAAGTTCAACCAATTCAGTAAGCCGTGATTAAGCATTTTCTGGTTTTGCACAATGTGTGATATCCTATTGAAACAAACCAAATGTTAAAAAGTTAATTTATGTAGTTCCTTACCAAGCACATCTCCATTATATGAAAGTAACTAAAATATCTTTACAGTCCTCAAGGCACATCACAACTTTTGAGCATCCCTACTGTTTTGGAAATTGAAAGTTGAAAAAATTGACACGCCCTGAAATCCTAACCCATTACATAAAAAATATTTCCCCCCCCCCCAGATGCAACAGATTAGTATTAATCTGTGGCCTTCTATCTTTAGAAAGCAGATATGGCCATTTAAAAAGTTAATATATGACTAAACAAGCCTGGTGGCTCAGCAGACTGATAGCACTATGATTAACACCAGCTGTCTGCAATTACTGTAAGTTCGAATCTCACCAGGCTCAAGGTTGACTCAGCCTTCCATCCTTTCTAAGGTAGGTAAAATGAGGACCCACATTGTGGGGGCAATAAGCTGACTTTGTATAAATATACAAAAGTATGAAGGCTATTGCTTAATGCATTGTAAGCCGCCCTGAGTCTCCGGAGAAGGGCGGCATATAAATCAAATTAAAAAAAAAACACAAATCTATCATAATGCAAAACACTCTTAGCCAACAATTTAAATGCTCATTAAGGCTACTGAGAGGGAACTTTTGACTTAGTTATTACTCCAAGTCAAGTAGAGGAAGTGAATCTGTTGCAATTTTCTCCTTCCAAAGGTTCATCAAAGAGAAGGAAGACGGTTTCCACATCTCGGCCATCCCTTTGGTGAGGGGCGGGGATGATGCAGAAGTGAAACACAGAACAAGAAAAAAAAATAGTAGATCATATGAGCTGGTCAGAAGAGAAAATAAAATAGTGGATATTTTAGACCGTCAACAATTCCAAACTCTTACTAGAAGTGAGTACTGGCAGGAAAATTCCCCATGGTGTTTGCGCAATCCCGTGTCGTTTTCAATCTGGCGTCTTTAAAGCAGAGCCTCACGGGGCGGTGGTTATTGTCATCAGTTTTTTGAGCAAAAGGACAGGAAATTTATCTAACTTTCTTTGCGTTTGCCCTGCAAGACAAAAAGGATGCAGCTGGCGTTAAAAAAAAAAAAAAAGCACAACCAGAACAGGCAATGATTAACGATTGTATCATAACTGCATGAGCTTTGTGGTGACAAGGCAGATGGGATGTTGGTTCCATAATCCAAAACTAGCACACTTGGTTTTTGCAAAATTCTGACTTGAGGGAGAAGGATTCAACCATTCAGCCTTGCGGGATTGTTGTCTGAGTCTAAACCGGTGTTTTTCAAACTTGGCAGCTGTCAGATATGTGGACTTCAACTCCCAGAATACCCCAGCACCACGTTACATCAGGTATCTTCTTCAGTGGTGAAATGTAAAATTTGTTACTACCGGTTCTGTGGGCGTGGCTTGGTTGGGGGGGGTATTGTGACTGGGTGGGCGTGACCAACTTTTTTTTTAATTTTTAAAAGCATTTTAACCTCTTCGGCCAAAGAGGTTGTTAAAAAACGCTTTTAAAAGCCTCTGATGATCAGGCAACTCAGCTGGGATCGTCAGATGCTTTTAAAAGCATTTTTGTAGAAAAAATGCTTTTAAAAGTAAAAAAAAAAACCAGCCTCTGCTGATCCCACAGCTCAGCTGGGCATGGGGGGGGGGAGGCAAGGTTTTTTGCTACTGGTTCTCCGAACCACCCGTCACCATCGCTACCGGATCGGGTGATCTGGTTCGAACTGGGAGCATTTCACCCCTGATCTTCTTGCCAAAATTGATTCTGCTTATCTGGTCCAACATCATGGAAAGATGTCACTGGGAACCCCACCCCAATGGGCCCAAAGGGATCCAGCTGCACTTTCATGCCTAAAATAGGACTAAAATTCATTGTGTTCTGGTTTCTAACCTGGTGCCTTCACCACTAGGCCGAACTGACTCACATCCTTCCTCATTGCGTTCTGCAAGTCAATTAAAATATTCCACTTTGAACTTTCTTGACTGACTATGGGTGCTTCGTCATGGTTGGTATGCTATTTGGACTTCCATTGCTTTGTTTTCTCTTGCTCCGTGGTTCATACTGTCTTCACTGTGGCAAGTTACAAAGATTAGAAATAAACAAGCAAATAGATCTATTGTGCCAACCTGAGTCAACTCAGTAGGCACGTTTAATGTTTAATGCAGGGGTGAAATGCTCCCGGTTCGGACCGGACCACCCGATCCAGTAGCAATGGCGGCGGGTGGTTCAGAGAACCAGTAGTAAAAATCCCTGGCCCCCCCTTTCCCAGGTGAGCCGCGCAATCATCAGAGGCTTTTTTTTTATTTTTAAAAGCATTTTTTCTACAACCTCTTCAGCTGAAAAAATGCTTTTAAAAGTAAAAAAAGACCTCTGATGATCGTGCAGCTCAGCTGGGAAAGGGGGGGGGCAGAGGCTTTTAAAAGCATTTTTTCTACAAAATGCTTTTAAAAGCCTCTGACGATCGGGCAACTCAGCTGGGATCGTCAGAGGCTTTTCAAAGCATTTTTTCAACAACCTCTTTCGCCGAAGAAGTTGTAGAAAAAATGGTTTTAAAAGTAAAAAAAAAAAGTTGGCCACACCCACCCAGTCACATTATCCCCTCCACCAAGCCACGCCCACAGAACTGGTAGTAACAAATTTTACATTTCACTGGTTTAATGTGTCGGGTGAATGCAACCATGATGAGCAATCATGATGGATAATTATTCTACGTTCCATGATGTTGGGAAATGCCGGAGAAAGTATGTCTTAAAAGAGAGTTTCAATGTCTGGAGAAGACTTTGTGGGCACCTTGAAACTAAACCAGTCACATCAATTCCTTTTGTGATACCATCTGATCTTCATCTAAACAGAGAATGTGAAGGAAGTGCAAAATCCTCTTATCTCCCCTTGCAATCAGATTGCTGGAAAATTCCAAGCCAATTCCACCATGTTGTATTAATACTGAGACGGCCCTCCCATCAACAGGACATTTTGAAAATATTGTTTTGACAAACAGTTGTGAACCTGGCAAACTTACAAATCCATTATCTCATCCTGGATTGTCAACTATCTCCACACCCATTTCAATCCGAAAACAGACAGCAATAAAGAGGTGGATTTAAAAGCAACTTGGGGTCTGGACTTCTCACCTCTCGAGTGAGGAACCCATCCAGTCCTATCTATTTCAAGACTGATGATTCATTCTCAAAGTTTCACTTCCACTCACATCTTTTTTTAAGGTGAAGTTATCTTCATCCTCTTTACAAAGACCTCTGCCTATGGGGATAAGTTCTTTCCTTTTCAAAAGAATTGAATACATCTTTCAAAAAAAAAACAACAAAACCCAAAACACTGCATGTGCAAAATTCAAAATTCATTTACAGCTGTTTCCACAGATGTGACATGTACCTATTAAGGATGAGGTCCCCACTGGGGGTCTGCACAGAATCTATCCTGCTTGATCATGGTGATGTTTCTGAAAACAACACACTGTTCTAGGAAAGTTGTAATGGGATTCAATGGCCATAATCCCCAGCCACCACTGGCAATGCCATGCTGATAGATAAATTGTGGATATTGCTCCAAGAGAGCACCAAGGTCGAGAGAAGAACTGAAACCTAAAAAATTACAGCTTCAAAAGGACTATTTATTCTAGAATCATCCCCATAAACCCCAGTTAATATTCTCTTCTTTCTGCCACAACAAGAGGAAAACATTTTCCTTTGTCGTGTTCATAATTTAAATTGACATGCTGTAATATTATTCTCAATCTGATCCATTATATTCTCATTTTCATTCCATTTGATCCTTTGGCACAAAACCTGCAGGCTAGTCTGCTATTGGGGTGGAGGGAAACAGTAGTATTTACAGGATGGAACCATGCTGCCTAACAGCAAATAAATGAAATAAAAATCTCCCTAACAAACAATAAGGAAGCCAGAAAGATATGCTGTTCCAGTCTTCATTACCTAAAGCAATAATCTTCTAAAATTGTCTCTGCATCTAACTGTAAATTCCGGCTCAGTTTCCCTTCCTTTCCCATCTAATTCATCTACTTTCATATTAGCTCAACCTTCCCTAATCTAACGGGTTTTAAAGCTAAGCCTGTATCAACTTACAGATCCATGCCCTTTACAACTCATTTGTTGGTTTACTATAGAGTAGAATAAGCCACAATTGGCCAGGTTCATCTATCCCAGGGGTCTGCAACCTTAAACACTCAAAGAGCCATTTGGACCCATTTCCCACAGAAAAGAAAACACCGGGAGCCACAAAACCCTTCCCGTGACTATTTCTTCAGCGGCCACAAAACTAGCATATGTAGTTGAATTAAATGTTCTGTTTTCTTCTGAAACTTTTCTTTTCTTGGATTTATCCATGGTTGGCCCTACCAGGGGTTGAAAAGCTCAATAAATTGCGTGCTGGTGGGTGTCGCACATTGGTGATTGTGATGCATATTTTGAGTGACAGGGAGCTGCAGCAGAGGAGCGAAAGAGCCACATGCGGCTCCAGAGCTGCAGGTTGCTGACCCCTGATCTATCCCAAAGCATACATCAGGGATACGTGAAACTCAAGTGTGTTGATGGCTTGAATCATCTTTTATTGATTTGTGTGTTTAATATGTCTATATAACTTGGAGAGCTGCCCATTTCACAGCAGAGACTCCAGGGAATGCATGTAGGTCAAATCACCACAAAAACCTATGACACCTGATTAAAATAACGACGTCCCAAAATAAAAGCCATATCAGCAGCAGAACTCAACTAATCTCGTGGCCAAAATGGAGGACCCAGCCAAGGCTTCAGGGTCCTAAAAATCTCACAGAGCTGAGGCCATTTGGATGTCCATTAATGGGACTTTTTTGAGCCGTGGTGGCGCAGTGGTTAGAGCGCAGTACTGCAGGCTACTTCTGTTGATCACCGGCTGCCAGCAGTTTGGCAGATCGAATCTCACCAGGCTCAAGGCTGACTCAGCCTTCCATCCTTCCGAGGAGGGTAAAATGGGGACCCAGATATGCTGACTCTGTAAACCGCTTAGAGAGGGCTGTAAAAACACTGTGAAGCTGTATATAGGCCTAAGTTCTATTGCTGTTGCTATTTTTGGCCAAGAGTTATTGAGAGGCTCAATAGATGGCTCATTATTCTGTTTAGTTTAGTTTAGTTTAGTTTTATTTGATTTGTATACCGCCCTACTCCCGAAGGACTCAGGGCGGTGAACAGCCAAGCAATAAAATACATAAATACAAAAATTTAAAAAACCAGTTAAAATCAAATTAAATCATTTTGGCCCAGACAAATTAAAACACCCCAATAATTTAAGAACAGATTTAAAATTTATATATTAAAAGAGGGAGGAGATTAGGCCAAGCCTGCTTGATGGAATAAAAGAGTCTTCACAGCGCGGCGGAAGGTGCGCAGATCCGGGATCCTCCGTATCTCTGGGGGGAGCTCATTCCAGACGGTAGGTGCCCCCACAGAGAAGGCTCTCCCCCTAGGGGTCGCCAGCCGACATTGTTTGGCTGACAGCACCCGGAGGAGTCCCTCTCTATGAGAGCGTACTGGCCGGTGGGAGGCTATTGGTGGTAGTAGGCGGTCCCGTAGATAACAAGGTCCTAAGCCATGGAGCGCTTTAAAGGTGGTAACCAAAACCTTGAAGCGCACCCAGAAGACCACCGGGAGCCAGTGCAGCTCGCGCAGGAGAGGTGTCACATGGGAGCGCCATGACGCTCCCATTACCACCCGCGCAGCCGCACTCTGCGCCAGTTGGAGCCTCCGGGTGCTCCTCAAGGGGAGCCCCATGTAGAGAGCATTACAATAGTCCAGGCGGGAGGTGACTGTACAGGATTCTGTAAACTTTGGTTGACCTGACAAGATTCTGCTATGATAGGAATTTAAAAGCAGACCATGCATTATCAATGCGTCTGACTTTACAACCACTTTTCTCAACTTCAGAAAGTAGGTTGTGGATCAAGTAGATTATCCTTTGCATTTACTGGTTTTCATGGGAAGGCTTTCATTTTCTTAGTGTGATCCATATGCGGGGAGGGGGGGGAGGCTTAGTTAAGAATCTATTCATGTCTTCTAATAAATTAAGACGAACCTGGCATCTTCTAAGCACAAAGAGAACTGCAAAAGGTTTCAATAGGGATACTGAAGAGTCAAGCTGCAACGTTGGGTCATGTCCCCATGGAGAAGAAGAGCTTCTTCTGGGTTTAAGATTGGCTTATTGGGGGTGGGGGAGAGAAGTATTGTATTTTTCAGACTATAAGACGCACCTGATATAAGACACACCTAAATTTAGAAGAGGAAATCAACAACAACAAAAAAAAAGGCTTTGGCCTCCGTGCAAACTATTTGCACGGAGTGTATGGGTTTTAATATTCTTTTAAACATTTTTTACGGGATATTGTTCACATTGTGTTTTTTTGCTGTAAGCCACCCAGAGTCCCTAGGGAGTTGGGCGGCATAGAAATGCGACTAATAAATAAATAATAAATAAAATTTTCAGGCCTTTTTCTGGGCCTTATTCCAGCCTCTTTTTAGCCCATTTTTGAGGCTTTTTTCAGGCCGTTTTTTCCAAAAAAATTGGCAAAAAAAAGCCTTGAAAAAGGGCCAAAAAAAGCCTTGAAAACAGGCCAAAAAAAGCCTTGAAAACAGGCCAAAAAAAGCCTCAATAACAGGTCAAAAAAAGCCTCAGAAAAGGCTGAAAAAAGCCTCAGAAATGGGCCGAAAAAAACAGGCTGAAAAAAGCCGAAAAAATTGGCCCAAAAAAGCTTCAAAAATGAGTCAAAAAAAGCCCCGAAAATGGGCCTAGAAAAGGCCTGAAAAAGGCCTGAAAATGGGGCATGCGGAGGCAAAAAAAAAAAAAACAAACAAAAACCAGCGGGCGGGCAGGCGGGACTTTGGCAATATTCAGCATATAAGATGCACAGACATTTTCACCCTCTTTTGGGAGACAAAAAAGTGCGACTTATAGTCCGAAAAACTTATAGATTCAAAAGGAGAGCATCCTTAAATCCCAGGCAGAAAGAGGAAATTTCCCCGATTTGTTTGCAGCTGTCACCGCTGAAGAGCAAGAAATGAGCCGATCTGAAGGACGCGATTTATGGGAATCCAGCCGAAGATGCTGGTTTCATTGTGCCATCTAAAACTTTGGCCTTATTGTGATGTCTGGAGCTGCCCTGCCTGGTCTTTATCCCATGAATGTCACAAGAGAATGGTCTCATTGCTGCAAGCCTCTTACTCACTGCTTTTTCCGCAGGGGGGCGGAAGCCTGGCGGCTTCCCAGATGCTCTTAAATAATCTTTTTTCTTTTGAGTGATGGTAGTCGCTTCCTGTTTTCTGAACTGCCTGGTTACAGCCTTGTAAATAAGATGAACACCCACTCCATTGATCATCCTGCATTCGCTGCTTTATCTGACTCCATCTTTTTTATTTTCTTTTTTTTTTCCCCCTTCCTGCCGCTATCAGTGTTATTGCCTCCTTTTGCTTCAGAGGGCTTTTGTCGCAAAACATAAAATCAATCAAGGACAGGGGTTTACAAGCGTTCCCGAGTTAACTGTCTATTCACTGTGTGAGCAGAATGCTTGGAAAAGGCTAGGCGTTCGGTCTCGTCCGCTAAGACGTTTGATTTCTCAGACTGGGCAAGGTTGGGAATTGTAGTTTAATGAACCCCACCTCATTTCAGCCGAGAGTCATTTAGTTGAGTTGCATAGAGTCTGTGTAGAAACTGCATGAGTGAATAAATATATTTTCCTTCTGGATATGATCAAAACGTCTGAACATGGATCAGTCCAGCCAGTTAAGTAAATAAATTGCAGAGGTGAAAGTGGACAAAGGACCCGCTTGCAGATTAGGGCATCTAATTAGGAGCAGCAGCACATTTGAAACTTAATTATTACTATTATTATTCCAATAAATGTCACCCTCTCTTGGCTTTGGATGACGATGGAAACAGGTGGATGGGTATAAATAAAAAGCAGATAAGCTTGCACCGTAATTAATCATATGCAGATAAGGTAGCTGAATATTAAAAACAACAACACGCACGCTGATTTATGGGCCAGTTTCAAACAAAGATGTGAAGTCTCCGGCAATGATAAGAAACTCTGATTTTTGTAAGGTATTGCATGGGCTCCCACTGTAGTTTATACCGTAAGATAGCTTTTGTTTTGGTTTAGCATGGGGTGTGGATCCAGCTGGTTGTGAATGATTCAACTTACCAGGTGTAAAACAAAACCTTATTTTAGCAACACGATGCAGGTAGTACTCAGTTTTCCACCACAATGCAGCCCAAAATTTCTGTTGCCAAGTGAGAAATTTGTTAAGGGGGTTTTGCCCCGTTTTACGACCTTGCTTGCCACAGTCGTTAAGCAAATCACTGTGGTTGTTAAATGAATTACATGGTTGCTAAGAGAATCCGGCTTCCTCCCGTTGACTTTGCTTGGGAGAAGGTCACAAAAGGGGATCACGTGACCTCGGGACACAGCAACGGTCATAAAGATGAGCCAGTTGCCAAGCCTCCGAATTTTGATCACGTGACCATGGGGATGCTGCAATGGCCGTAAGTGAGAAAAACGGTCATAAGTCACTTTTTTCCAGTGCCTTTGTAACTTTGGAAAGTTCACTAAGCAAACTGTTGTAAGTCGAGGACTATCTGTATATAAACTCAGTTTATGTTGTGGAAAAAGCAGGAAATCCTGCTTTTTAGCAAAGCTAAACCCCATTGCACAGCTGATCGTTGGAAATACCGGTTCGAAGGAAATGGTAGCTTTTTTAGCTAACTACCGGTTTGCATGAACCAGTAGCTTTTTAAACTGCTGGTTTGCCTGAACTGGTAGTTTTTATCACTACCAGTTCGCCTGAACCTGAGCGAACTAGTAGCATTTCACCCCTGGTAAGAACTCTATGTGGCCACAGAATACTTCTCCCTCCTTTTCTCATATAAGAACTTCAAATATCAATTTCCTTCTTATATAGTCTAAGCAAGTAGAAACATGCACTATAAAATTAAGCAACACTCAGCTAATCGCCCTATGGATGTTCACACAAAGAGACATATTTCAGCACCTCTGCCTTTCTATTAATAATCTAATTACTGAAAAGGGGAGGGGAAACATAAGTAGAGAAAATGTTGACCTCTAGACAGGATTTTACAGGAAAAAAAACCACACACACACACACACACACACACACACACAGACTTCTATTAACATATAGGACCACTAGAGGGCACCAAAGTATTTTCTTTTACTCTGGAATTGAGCTTTCCGTTAAAGGCATAGCAAATTGGATTATATCTTTTCCTGGAGTAAAGACAGTTAATCTGAAGTGATGATAAATAATTTTAGGTTCTGGACCGACAAAGAAATTCACTTTAGATAACCACATTGATTAGTTAGAAATACATGCTATTTTGTTATGAAAAAGAAAAAAGAATAACATTTCGAACATAGATGATTAAAATTAGATTCTGACAATATTTTTAACATTGAAATGATGCTGCATCAAACCTCAGGGTACCCATTTATTTACTGGGATTGTTTTTCATCCCATTATTATGCTTTTTAAGTAAGTCAAGGCAGTGAATATATCTAATTACTCTTTCCTCTTCTATTTTCCCCACAGAGCAACAACTCTGTGAGATGGGTTGGGCTGAGAGTGAGTGACTGACACAAAGCCATCTGGGTCAGGGGTCTCCAACCTTGGCAACTTTAAGACTTGTGGACTTCAACTCCCAGAATTCCTCAGCCAGCTTTACTTTGCTGGCTGGTTGGTTTTCATAGTTAAGGTAGCTCTAGAACTCACCATCTCCTAGTTTCTAACTGGAAGATAATAAGTAAATAAGGAGGAGGAGGAGGAGGAGGAGGAGGAGGAGAAGAAGAAGAAGAAGAAGAAGAAGAAGAAGAAGAAGAAGAAGAAGAAGAAGAAGAAGAAGAAGAAGAAGAAGAAGAAGAAGAAGAAGAAGAAGAAGAAGAAGAAGAAGAAGAAGAAGAAGAAGAAGAAGAAGAAGAAGAAGAAATCAACACTGTCCAATATTCATTCAGAAGGGTGGTGGTAGTAGGTTGCATTCGGATAATCCTGCAGTTTGTTATAAGGGATGTGGAAGTCACAAAAGGGAACAGGAAGAACCTGATCCATTTTATTTAGCAAGCAGAGCTATTACGTGACATTTGAAGAAGCATGCCGTTAGGGTGCAAACTGGCTCTGTTCCTTCCATTCTTCCTTGTCTCTTATTCCCCCAACAATTATGGTCTGTTTAAGCAACTATGCTTATACCAATACTTGTATGTTATGTGTGAATCAAACAATGGAAGAAGATTTGCCCTTCAGGATTTTATGAAAGCAGCAGTGATATTTTTTGATTTATTTATTTTTTTAAAACAGCAGGACTAACAAACGAATCAAAATACTTATTTGCAGGAAAATAAAGCCATGCACGTTGGGATCAAAGCAGGCAGGGGAGCAAGAATTTAAGCCTCCTGATCCTTAAATAATTATTGACTAACTCGGGATAAAGTTTGTATAATAATCACTTTGATTGGAAGAGAATTGTTTCTTCATGGAAATTGTCCGGTAGCTTTTGATTGCAAGAAGGAAGGGAGGGAAAGAGACTGAATGACGAAAATACATCCTTATCTCTTTGTTGTTCGCTTCCATTGAAGCACTACTTAAGATTTACATTTTTTAAGCCACGCAAGTCTCATTAAAAGATGCAATTTCCTGCATTCTTGATACCATCTCCTGGATTAGAACCAAACCAGACATGAAAAAAAAAATTAAAAACTCTCATCCAGCAGCTTGTGGCCTTGATATATGCATTTCCTGTGTTCTTTGCTTTTAAGGTTTTGTTTTGTATCATACTTCAACTACAGGGCTTAGCCTTTGAGATGCAAAGAATCTTCCTCTCTTGAGGGACTGCAAGGAATTGCCAAGACCTGATTCTGAATTGCCAAATAATTTTACATCAAGGATATGTTTTAAGGCACAGATTCTGGGCAAATTGGAAAGTCAAAGGGGATGTGATGTGAAAGAGTAGGAAGAGGGCATTAGAAAGTCAAAATAATGCCCATAATAGCAATAGCACTTAGACTTATATACTGCTTCATAGTGCTTTTACAGCCCTCTCTAAGTGGTTTACAGAGTCAGCATCTTGCCCCCAACAATCTGGGTCCTCATTTTACCCACCTCGGAAGGATGGGAGGCTGAGTCGACCTTGAGATCCATTAGGATCGAACTCCAGAGGGTGGGCAGAGTTAGAAAGCAATACTGCATTCTAACTATTGGGCCATTAGGGCTCCTGACAGCATCTATCACACATCACTGCAATAACCAATCAACCCACCACTTCTAGCAATAGCACTAGAAAGAGACTTATATACTGCTTTACAGTGCTTTTACAGCCCTCTCTAAGCAGTTTACAGAGTCAGCACCTTGACCCCAACAATCTGGGTCTTCATTTTACCCACCTCGGAAGGATGGAAGGCTGAGTCGACCTTGAGCCTGGTGAGATTCGAACTGCCAAACTGCTGGCAATTGGCAGTCAGCATAAGTAGCCTGCAGTACCGCATTCTAACCACAGCGCCACCGTGGCTCATATGAGAAGCAACCAGAAAATCCCAGGATTTTAGAGTGGATCAAGACAGTTGATGTAACATCCTAGAAGGAGGCAAGAAGTCACTTGTTGCTAATCATGTGATTGCAGTCTTATTTACATGCATCACATACACAAAACATGTAAAATGGAGCAGGATTTGATCACTCTACGAAGAGTGCGAAGAAGAGCAACAAAGACGACTAGGGATTCTAAACCGTATGATGAATGGTTTGTGGGAATTATGTATGTCTCCTCTAGCAAAGGGAAGGACTAAAAGTGACATGGTAGCAGTCTTCCAATATTTGAGGGGCTAGCACAGAAACGAGGGGGGTTGACCTATTCTCCAAAACACCGGAGGGCAGGACAAGAAGGAAGCTTAACGGATGGAAGTTTATCAAAGAGAGATCCAACTTAGAGTTAAGGAGAAATTTCCTGACAGTGAGAACAGTTAATCAGTGGAATGGCTTGTCTTCAGAAGTTGTGGGTGCTCCATTTGTCCAGAATGGTATAAAGTCTCCTGCTCAAGCAGGAATTGACTAGAGAAGATCTCCAAAGCGTCAGACCTGGAAGCCATCTTTTACATTTGGGCCTTCAGGCCTGCCACATTTTCTACTGTGGGAAACGAGGAGGGGGGATTGTATGGAGCAGGGGAGATATATAGTCAAAATAACATTCCTTTCTCAGAGAGTCAAGGACGCCTTGCCCTGGCACTTGCAATCGGATGACTGGGAGGCATCTCCAGTTGGGACGGTGCATTGATTGGGCCATGTGATGGACATATGGGTGCTGGGCAGGGACTTGAACTTTCACTTGGGTGGGGAAAACCTAGAAACTTTCAGATTCAGGTTTTCCCAGATGTGCCAATATGACATCTCTAATAAAATGGAACTTTGATGAAACTCAAACCTCTGATTTTTTTTCCGCTGGGGGTGTTACTTGGAACCCTGACAAAAAGGCCCCTTCCAATTCTGTTATTATTCTGTATTCTGCACTGGTAGAAAAGGAGGCCCGTCAGAATACATATATTATCCAAGGAATAATTATCCAGACCTGGATGGATACACTTGAAGATTTTCGTGGCAGTGGGCCACTGCCCTTGCCATCTGCCTTTGCTCTGGAACACTGTGCCCAGTTTCACCATGAGAAATCTTGCCGTCCATCCATCTGGCTGGCAGGTTTTTTTTGGGGGGGGGGGTTTGGTCAGGGGTGAAATGTAAAATGTGTTACTACCGGTTCTGTGGGCGTGGCTTGGTGGGGGGGTAATGTGACTGGATGGGCGTGGCCAACTTTTTTTAAAAAAAACTTTTCAAAGCATTTTTTCTAATGCTTTGAAAATCCTCTGCCGATCAGGCAATTCAGCTGGGATCGTCAGAGAGGCTTTTCCAAAAATGCTTTGAAAAGCCGCTCTGCCATTAGGCAACTCAGCTGGGATCGTCAGAGACTTTTCAAAGTATTTTTTTTTACCATCTTTTCGGCCAAGAGGTTGCTGAAAAAAAATGCTTTGAAAAGCCTCTGAGGATCCCAGCTGAGCCGCACGATCATCAGAGGCTTTTTTTTTTTTTTTACTTTTAAAAGCATTTTTTCGTCGGAAGAGGTTGTAGAAAAAATGCTTTTAAAAGTAAAAAAATAAAAAAGCCTCTGATGATCGTGCAGCTCAGCTGGGCATGGGAGGGGGGGTGATGTGCAGGGATTTTTGCTACCGGTTCTCTGAACCACCCGCCACCATCGCTACCAGATCGTGTGATCTGGTCCGAACCGGGGGCATTTCACCCCTGGGTGTGTGTGTGTGTGTGACTCTAATGAACCCCAGCATCTTCCCTCCACTGAGCAAAAGAGGCCTTAGTTGCCTTTGCCTTTTAGCCAGGGACTTCTGCTCAAACAACACAATCAGCGTGCAATTTGTTGTGCTCCTGGCTGGTTGCAGGCAACTCTGTAGCTTTCAGATTGCTCTACCTGTCTAAAAACCCAGGACAGCACCACACAAACCCTCGAGACCAAGCTTCGGTCTGCTTATAGTTTGCCCGCTTGCCCTTTTCTGTAGAGAAATGTCAGCAAAACAAAAAATGTTTTTGGAAGGAAAAGGAAGAGCGAGAACATTTTTTTAAATCTGTGGAAACAGCAATCAAGCCCTTTCACAGAGTTCAAAACGAATGCGGCCACTTACCCTGCTTCAAACAATAAGAGCATCACCAAAACAAAGATGGAACATTTGCATATGTTAATGCAGAGTAGTCAGTGCAGTCAGTGACCATGGACAGAAATGGGCCCTGCCGAAACTTCCCTTGGTACCTATCAAGCTGCTTGCCATAGATGACTTTTTTCTTTAATTAAGACACTCCAAAAAGAATTAAGTGGAAGCTGGCAGGCTTCAAAACAACAGTCTTTAGCATCGGCTTCATTTCCAAAATGCATCTGAGATCCGCATAAGTCTCACGGGGATGCTTGGGACATAAATGTAGTGGGTGGGTGGCTACAGGCCAATAGTGTGGAAAGAAAAAGAGAAGGAGGGAGGGAGGGAGGGAGGGAGGGAGGAAGATAGGTGCAGGAGGGAGTGAAGAAGCAAGTAAGAGAGGAAGAAGGAAAGAGGAGAAGAAAGGGAAGAAAGAAGGGAGGGTAGAAGACGATGATAGATAGATAGATAAATAGATAGATAGATAGATAGATAGACAGACAGACAGACAGACAGACAGACAGACAGACAGACAGATAGATAAATAGAATTCTTTATTGGCCAAGTGTGATTGGACACACAAGGAATTTGTTTTTGGTGCATAGGCTTTCAGTGTACATAAAAAGAGAAGATACATTCATCAAGAATCATAGATATTTAATGATAGTCATAGGGTACAAATAAGCAATCAAATCATACTAGGAAACAAGAAGTAAGGAAGAAGGAGAGGGAGGGAGGGAGGGAGGGAGGAAGATGATAGAAGGAAGGAAGGAAGGAAAATGAGAATGGAGGAAGGGAAGGAAGGAAGAAGAAAGGAAGGAAAGGAGTAGGTAGGGAAGGAAGGAAGGGAAGGAAGGGAAGGGAAGGGAAGGGAAGGGAAGGGAAGGGAAGGAAGGAAGGAAGGAAGGAAGGAAGGAAGGAAGGAAGGAAGGAAGGAAGGAAGGAAGGACACGGATTTCAGTGAGATATCTTTAATGCTTGTCCATAGTACCAAATCTTGGAAACATTACTGCAAAGTTACAGAACATTCATGGACTAAGAGGCAAAGCAGGTAGCCACATCCAGCCAAGCTCGTAGGGGCTCTGCAGTCTAAGCCAAGTTGTGTCTGCTTAGTACACCTGCTTGGAGAAGCTCCCGGAAATCCCTTTGGGTTGTCGGGTAGGCAGAAAACTAAACGGAAACAGGAGGAAGTACTACAAAGGCAAACCATGTCGATCATCCTGCCAAGAAAACTGCATCGTTGCATCCACACGGTTATCAGGATTTGAATCCAACCTGAAGCGATTTTACCTGGGTGAAAGGAATGGTGTGGCTAATGAAAATGTCTTTGGAAGACTCTCTGGACTGGTATTAAATACTGTCTCTGAGAACAGCAAGTTTGCTTGGGGGGGGACAGGAGAACTTTTAACCTGCCCTCAGAAGCCATTGCCTGACTTTCCTTGGTGATCGAACCAGCTCCGTGAGGAAGGCTGACCCCTTTGGGCAGCATCGTCAGGGGTTTGGATGCTGAAAACGGGACAGGACATAGCTTATGAGCAACCAGCCACATTGTGAGAAGGTTACGTGTCATCTTAATTTATTATAATGGGCTGGAGGAGGGGAGTCTGACATTATTATTGAGAAGTTAGCGACTTCAAGAACAAATCCCCGGGAATGCTTTTGTCCCGCTTAAAGGATAACTGGGTACGTAAATAAGACTTCCATCTGCTTCCATCTCAGCTGCTAAGGTGGTCCTCGGCGGAATTCTGAAACAGGCGAGGCAGCAGCCGAAGACGATGGCGACGGAGGGGGTGGCATTTTCCCATCCTACAACATGCTTTCAGATGTTCCGAATTTGCCAAGGGTGTCCCGCTGCCCTCTTGGATGTTGCGATGTGATTAGAAAGAAAGCAAAAAAAGCGCCATATGCTTAGCTGTTGCCTTGGGGAAATATTTATTTCATGGTAGCTCAGATATCCTCTCCTGCTGCTACTAAATCCTTGCTTGGCATCCGAGCATCAACCAAATGACTGGCCCTGCAGTAGAAACCTTGCAGAATAACAGATCTTTCATCCAACCCCAACCCACCCCCACCCTAAGCAATATTGAGCTAGAATTCCCAGCGCTGTCGTAGATGACGGGAGAGCTGCTTGAAGGTACCTAGAGAACAATGTACGGTTTACTCTCATTTAGGCGTAAGCTCAGGAATCTCTGGTTGAAATGTTACAGGGTAATAAGTGGCCTTGGATAAGCCCCATGTCCTCTTAGCCTTCTTCTGAAGTGTTTAGATAATAACCAGCACCTACCCTAGAGGCCTAACATATGGATCAGTGGAATAATTCATACAAATTACAAGGTATCCCATAATAAATAAAGCAGAGGTAGATATGGAAGCAAACAGAATGTTTCAGGCAGCTTCTCGGCGGACCTATTAACGTAAAGTATGCATGATTCTTTACAACAATTTAATAGAGTATCCAATTGATCCATTCTCGCTACACATATTCTTCAACTTTATGGCTGGTCTCACTCATTACATTAAACATTAGCTGGGACTCTCCGCAACCTGCCAAGTCCAGACCAAACAAGCTGAAATGGGCTCTACTCTAAAGGGTGAATCTATAAAGAACCCCTTTACATTCTAAGAGTAATCTGCATCACATTCTTCCGACTTAATACTAGAGTGAGGTTTTGTTACTGTATATCAATAAACATTTTAAATTAAATAAATGGATGCAATACAATGCAACTTCAGAGGATAATTAGAACTGCAGAAAAAACAATGACTACCAACCTGCCTTCCATGGAGGACCTGTATACTGCACGAGTCAAAAAGAGGGCTGTGAAAATATTTACAGACCCCTCGCATCCTGGACATAAATTGTTTCAACTCCTACCCTCAAAACAACGCTACAGAGCACTGCACACCAGAACAACTAGACACAAGGACAGTTTTTTCCTGAACGCCATCACTCTGCTAAACAAATAATTCCCTCAATGCTGTCAAACTATTCACTAAGGCTGCACTACTATTAATCTTCTCATCGTTCCCACCACCCATCTCCTCCCACTTATGACTGAATGACTGTAACTTTGTTGCTTGTATCCTTACGATTTATATTGACTGTTTCCTAATATGATTTGATTGCTTATTTGTACCCTATGACTATTGTTAAGTGTTGTACCTTATGATTCTTGATGAGCGTATCTTTTCTTTTATGCACACTGAGAGCTTATGCACCAAAGACAAATTCCTTGTGTGTCCAATCATGCTTGGCCAATAACAAATTCTATTCTATTCTATTCTATTCTATTCTATTCTATTCTATTCTATTCTATTCTATTCTATTCTATTCTATTCTATTCTATTCTATTCTATGCAGTCTGTTTTTGGATTAGGTTCATGCATTGCGTGTCATGGTTAGCTTCAGAAGCTAAAGGACATGGCAGCTCAGTGGTTAAAAATGCTGATAGCCCAAATTCGAGATCTGAGCAGTCTGTGACAGGGTGAGCTCCCATTATTTGCGCCAGCAACAATTTGAAAGCAGACAAATGCGAGTAGATAAATAGGTACCATTTCGATGGGAAAGTAACAGCATTCCGTGTGCCTTTGATGTATAGTCATGCCGGCCACATGACCATGTAAATGTCTTTGGACAACACAGGCTCCCTTGGCTAAGAAATGGAGATGAGCAGTGCCCCACTAGAATTGGACATGACTGGACAAGGGAAACATTTACCTTTATATAAGTCAATTGTAGAATAAACCAACATTGGCCTGATCTGCACAGCTGTCAAAGCCATAAACCTTAGTTTATCACGAGCAGTTAGATATTGTACCATCATCTTACCCATATTGCCCTTGACTTGTTTAACCAGGTTGGGGGGCTTACTTGGGACTCAACATTTTGGATTATAGAAACCAGAAACTCTGGTCTGTTGTAGTCTGTCTCAGTTTAGCTTTCAAACCATGCTATGAACAGCACATGGCAGAGTGGGACAAGGTAGTAACTTATATATAACCTCATCATCTCTTTTATATGGTGCAGCATGTCTACAAAAACAGCCAACAGCTGGCTTCATGTAAACTGCCAAGTTAATAGCAACTAAATTACATTATAACTTAAAGTGATGTGTGAATTGGGATGTTTTCTATGCAGAACGAAGCTAAAATTGTTTGCCGAAACTATATATTCCATAGGATTGCAGCTTTAATGTATTTTTTTTAAATTTCCTTCCTAATTGACTACTATCGGTCTTTTAATTTGATACAGACCACAAACATACAGGCTAATAGATAATGGTCACCATCACTCCCAACCCTTGAATCAGGTATAACATTTGGTTTTTAATTTCTTCACAATCTTAGAATTGCATTAACTTGCTGCTAAGCATTAATCATTCTTCTGCATACCTCATTTTGTGGACAGAGTGTAATTATGTCTAACCAAGACTAATAAGATGTTTTCAAAATAAGGGCATATTCCCTTCTCCTTGTCCTCCCCTCCACGAAAGAGAAACTGATGTTTAATTTAGAGCGGCTTAATTTATTGAGCCCAAGGTACAATATGGGTCAACTAAAGTCCATGAATTTCGTTAACATTTCAGCCTGTGACTCACCAAAAGAACCTCGAGGTCCAGTAATGCCGTCTAGCTGAAAAGTCAACTTTATTTTTCTTTCTAGTAACAATCATTTGAGCCTTAGGATGTGAAAGCAGAGACATCACCCTGGCCAACAAAAGTGCGATGGTTTTCCCAGTTGCAATGGATGGCTGTGAAAGTTGGACCATAAGGAACGCTGAGCGCCAAAGAATGGAGGCCTTTGAACTCTGGTGCTGGAGAAGACTCCTGCGAGTCCCTTGGACTGCAAGGCGATTAATCCGGTCAGTCCTAGAGGAGATCAACCCTGACTGCTCTTTAGAAGACCAGGTCCTGAAGATGAAACTCAAATACTTTGGCCACTTAATGACAAGGAAGGACTCACTGGAGAAGAGCTGGGAAAGATTGAGGGCAAAAGAAGGAGGAGACGACAGTGAACGAGGTGGCTGGGATGGAGTCACTGAAGCAGACGGCGTGAGCTTAAACGGACTCCAGAGGATGGTAGAGGACAGGAAGGCCTGGAGGAACGTTGTCCATGGGGTCGCGACTTCGCAACTAACAACAACAAATGTGATCTAGTCAAGAAGTTGAGAGTGTATTTACTGTTTGAAGCGCTAACCGCCCATATCTCTCATGAATGAAGGCGAATATATATAGGCGTCCCGGGATAATCTTGCAAGATTCAATCTGGGTCAGTCACTGTGACCAGAAGTTTTGTCTTCCAAGCTTTTAGACTCGTGCTGGAGCCCATCCTCTGGGAACTTCTCTCCAGTGGAGTATATTTACTCCTCAGAAAGCCACATATAGTTCTCATGAATGGGTAACTCTAGAGACAGGAGTAAATTCAACAGGATGGTATCTAACTCAGATGGGTCATGATCTACTCAAGAACTTCCACCAGTCCTTTAATGCCTTCATGTGATACTGGTCGCCATTTCCAAATAGCATTGAAGCATGAAATGCCCTTTCAGGATGATCGCCAAAGACTCCCTCGGTGAGGAGATGGGGTGAGATCTTTCCAGAATTAGGATTCGAGAGGCTGAGGAATCCCAGACATTTGTTGGGGAAAGTCAGAGTCTTTGTACACTGTCAAAACAGAAGCCAGCTCAGTGGTTTTTCTCACTGGATTGTTTCCATTCCTATTTCCAGCCCAGCTCACAGTTTCTCGAAGGGAGCAGAGAACAGCTCATAAAGATTTTAATGCTTTATTTCATTCACTAATACTGTATATTACTGTAGGCACAGAGTATGTATTTATATGAGGAAGAAGCAGAGAGAGCAGTGTTCTGTCTCTGTCTCTGTGTCTCTCTGTGTGTCTCTATTTCTCTGTCTGTCTCTCTCTGTCTCTGTCTGTCTGTCTCTGTCTGTCTGTCTCTCTCTCTGTGTCTCTCTGTCTGTCTCTATCTCTGTTTCTGTCTCTGTTTCTCTCTCTCTCTCTCTCTCTCTCTCTGTCTGTCTGTCTGTCTGTCTGTCTGTCTTTCTGTCTGTCTCTGTCTATCTGTCTTTATCTCTCTCTGTCTCTATCTCTCTCTGTCTCTGTCTCTGTCTCTCTCTATGTCTAGCTGTCTCCTGGGCCAATTCTTTCAAGGTTTCTACTGAATTCTAAAATCTTTAAGTCAGTTCTCAGTGGCTAAATTCTCTCTCTCTCTCTCCCTCTCCCACTCCCTCTCCCCCCTTTCTCTGGGAAATCTATCCTATTGCTGTATTCTGTTGACAAAGCTAACTTGCTTATTCATTTATTCAACTGATTGAATTCAGATTACTGGAGGTCCACTTGTGTGCAGCCTGTTTCTTTATATCTCTTTTAAAAGAACAACAACAACAAAAAAAAAATCCCTTGGAATGAACAGAATAGAAAAGAAGGAACTTCCCTTGGCTTCAAATTGGTCTCAGCCATGAAGGGTGATAAAGCAGAGCATTGCTTAATGTGTTTTGAAAACATTGCCTCTTTGAGATAACACACTGTGCTGAACCATTCGTACGTCTTGCTTGGCATTGGGTTAAGCATGGTATAAAAATCCAGTCAGTTGTGGTTTAATCAGTATACCATGTTGAAGCAAATCTTGGCTTGCTTGTTCTTTGCGTCCGTGCACATTCAAGGACCTCACGGCAGTGCCACAAAACACAATTAACATTGCTGGTTTCCGGGCAAAAGTTGTTTACCTTGTACATATTTCAATTTTAAAATTTTACATCATACAGTATGCCTTATTTTAATTGTGATGCTTCTGACCAGTAGTGAAATTCAATTTTTTTTTACTACCGGTTCTGTGGGCGTGGCTTGGTGGGCATGTGTGGTTTGGTGGGCGTGGCAGGGGAAGGATACTGCAAAATCTCCATTCCCACCCCACTCCAGGGGGAAGGATACTGCAAAATCCCCATTTCCACCCCACTCCTGGGGGAAGGATATATATATATATATATATATTAATTTGATTTATATGCCGCCCTTCTCCGGAGACTCAGGGCGGCTTACAATGCGTTAAGCAATAGCCTTCATACTTTTGTATATTTTATACAAAGTCAGCTTATTGCCCCCACAAACTGGGTCCTCGTTTCACCTACCTTAGAAAGGATGGAAGGCTGAGTCAACCTTGAGCCTTGGAGCGATTCGAACCAGCAGAAATTGCAGGCAGCTGTGTTAATAACAGGGTGCGTAGACCACTGTACTATCAAGGCTGCTTGATATTGCAAAATCTCCATTCCCACCCCACTCCAGGGGAAGGATACTGCAAAATCCCCATTCTCTCCCCACTCCTGGGGGAAGGATATTCCAAAATCTCCATTACCACCCCACTCTGGGGCCAGCCAGAGGTGGTATTTGCTGGTTCTCCGAACTACTCAAATTTCCACTACCAGTTCTCCGAACTACTCAAAATTTCTGCTACCGGTTCTCCAGAACCTGTCAGAACCTGCTGGAATTCACCCCTGCTTCTGACCCAGTTAAACAATAGGTAAACCCATGATATTCTAAGGCTGGCTTTATACTGAAGACGTTCCTTTAGCAAATACAAGGAACTCCTGTATTTGGCTGGAAAATCTATTTTTTGGTATTTTGAAACCCACCAACTTCCTGGGTCCTGTTTAAACATTGCGAGATACAGATAGTAATGAATTTCCCCCACAGAGCTCAGATGTCTTGAAAAAACCAATCATTGGATAAGATAAGAAGATCTGCTTCATGGGATTCCGGTAATATAATCTGTGGTTTTGACAAAACAAGATACAAATCGCCTCTTGGGATAAAACCGACCCTCAGTTTTAGAGACTCAGAAATTCTCATAAGAAAAATTCAAACCTCACCAGCCTGGTATCTTCCAGATGTAAGTGGATTGCAACTTCTAGAACTCCAGGGAGCATTTGAGCGAAGAATGATGGGAGTTGTGGCCCAAAACCCCTGGCAAGCAAAAGAGTGCATAAAAGACAGAATTGCCATGGTTGCAATAACAGGCTCTGCTATTGGCTGTTGCCCGTCTTCCATGCTCATTGCCATCTCCGCCAACAAGAGTTGGGGTCTTGGATCCTCCCTCCTTGCCCCCTCCATGGTAGAATGGAAGAAATGCACAAATATTCCTCGGCTTAACAGTTCATTTAGTGACCGTTTGGACTTACAACGACACTGAAAAGAGTGAGTTCTGACCATTTTTCACACTTACGACCGTTGCTTTATCCCCATGGTCATGTGATGAAAATAGAGAAGCTTGGCAAGTGACTCATATTTATGACTGTTGCAGTGTCCTAGGGTCATGTGATCACTTTTTATGACTTTCTGATAAGCAAAGTCAACGGGGACACCTGATTCACTTAACAACCAAAAGAGGTCTCTCTCTCTCTCTCTCTCTCTCTTAGCAACAGGAATTTTGGGATCAATTGTGGTCATAAGTCAAAGACTACCTGTATTCCTCTGGACTTTACCAAATACCACTTCTGGCTGGCCCCAGAGTGGGAAGGGAATGGAGATTTTGCAATATCCTTCCCCCAGGAGTAGGAAGGGAATGGGGATTTTGTAGTATCCTTCTCCTGGAGTGGGGTGGGAATGGAGATTTTGCAGTATCCTTCCCACCAAGCCACACCATGCTCACCAAGCCACGCCCAGAGAACCGGTTGTAAAAAAAAATTGAATTTCACCACTGGGGAGAACCCTTAACTCTTTGTGTTTATGCAACCCACAAAGCCAAAAAAACAAAGCAAATATTAAAAACTTAGCAGCATACGTGAATTGGCCCACAAACAGGCATTTCAAAAGGGTTGAGGAGAAATGGGAAAGAAAGGGAACAGAGTGAGAACGAAGTGTAGAACGAAAAGTAAGAGATACTCTTGCAGATGTGAACTTACTCACTTCGGTATTTCTCCTCCCTTTCCCCCGTCCCGTGTCCCCCCCCCCGTGTGGTATTTGAAGTAGCCTCTGGCTTTAAATGGAAACATTCATAAAGGTGACTATGAGAAACATTCATTCCATAATTTTGCAGGCAGGGACTGTACTGAATCCAATACAAGGGTGATTTGAAATAAGGCACCTTGGGGCAGGGAGACGCAGACAACATGGCTGCCACAACCTCAATATTAATTCCACCATACTTGGAAAAACTTGAAGGGAGATCCAGGAATAATTTATTTATTCATTTATTTATTTATTAAGCTTATATGCTGCCCTCTCTCCGGAAAGGACTCAGGGTGGCTCACAGCAATAAAAACAGATAAAATCAGTATTAAGTGTTAAAAACCATTAAAACTCCCCTTAAAAACCCCTTCAGTCCAGTCCGGCCTGGTGAAATAACCATGTCTTAAGGTCACGGCGGAAAGAGCGCAGGTCAGGGGCCACCCGGAGCTCCAGGGGGAGTTGATTCCATAAGGTAGGTGCGCCCACAGAGAAAGCCCGTTCCCTAGGAGTCGCCAGACGACACCGCCTGACCGATGGCACTCCAAGGAGGCCCTCCCTGGGGGAATGCACCGGGCGATGGGGAGCTGTTGCTGGCCGCAGATGGTCCGTCAGGTACCCCGGGCCTAGGCCATGTAGGGCTTTATAGGTAATAACCAGCACCTTGAATCTCACCTGGAGGGCAACCGGTAGCCAATGCAGGTCGCACAGGAGGGGTGTAACATGAGAGTGTCGGGATACCTTTTTATGCTGTTAATAATGTTAGATTTGAGGCTGTACTCTGCTGTTACTCCAAAAAGTTCAGAGCAGTCTAGATTGTTAACTTCTTGCAGCACCGTCTTTTCATGTGCAAAAAAATAAACATCCAAGCTTTCAAGGATATCATAGTGAGTAATTGGAGAAAAAAAGTCCTTGAAGAGTTGCTAAACATCTCAAGTAACTGATAAAAGACAATTGGATCGACTCCTGATTTCAGTCAAGGTTGCTTTTCTTCCCGGCAGGTAAAATCACAACCATTTTTACTCCTTCTTTCCCTTCTCAAAAACAGACTGGTTGTATGATACATAATTGGTGGATCTTCCTTAAACAACATATCAACATACCAACAAGACCTTGTAGATGACCCTCACTCTGTCAAGGATCTTGGAGTACTCATCTCTAATGATCTAAGTGCCAGAGATTGCTGTAACAACATTGTCAAAAAGGCATTAAGAATTGTTAACCTAATTTTACGTAGCTTCTTCTCTGGTAATACTATACTACTAACCAGAGCATACAAAACATTTGCTAGATCAATTCTCGAATACAGCTCATCTGTCTGGAACTCGCACTGCAAATTTATTTATTTATTTATTTTATTCAATTTGTATACCGCCCTTCTCCTAGTGGACTCAGGGCGGTGCACAGCCAGAGCTAAAACACATACTAATACAAAATTTAAAATTATTAAAAGAATTACATAACTTTGGCCCAAATTTAAAACAATTCAAATTAAAACCCATTGACAATTTAAAAAGCTAAAAAACTAAAAAAGACTAAATCAGACATTAATACAATTGAGCAAGTCCAGAGATATTTCACGAGAAGAGTCCTCCACTCCTCTACTCACAACACAATACCTTATGCCACCAGACTTGAAATTTTGGGTTTAGACAATTTAGAACTTCGCCGCCTTCAGTTTGACCTAAGCATAGTACACAAAATCATCTTCCACAATGTCCTACCTGTCAATGACTACTTCAACTTCAACCACAACAACACACAAGCACACAATAGATATAAACTTAAGGTAAACAGCTCCAAATTCTATTGCAGAAAATACGACTTCAGCAACAGAGTGGTCAATTCCTGGAATGCACTACCTGACTCTGTGGTTTCCTCCCCAAACCCCCACAACTTTAACCTTAAACTGTCTACTGTTGACCTTACCCCATTCCTAAGAGGTCTGTAAGGGGCATGCATAAGAGCACAAACATGCCTACCGTCCCTGTCCTAATGTCCCCATTTATTCATATTTCATGTATTCATAATCATGTTTTATACTTATATATGCTATCAAATACATGCTTGATGAAATAATTTTTTTAAAAAAGTTCTTCCTTTGATTATGTGCTGGTATCATACATCAGCTCAGCAACGGGTGATTCCAATTATGCATTGGCCCCATCCATCACTGGCAAAATGCTTGCACAATAGCTATTCAGTACAATATTAATATTTGCTGAGTAACAGAATTGGATGCAAATGCCATATATTTCCCCCACCCATAGGCACCCCTTTAGAGAGTGAGAAATTTCACTCTAATTCTACAAAATGTAGTGTGATTTTGCTGGTAGTGTATTTTTAAAGTTGAAAACAAATAGCGTGATCACTCTTGCGCTCTGAATATGAAGATTTGAATATATTTATTGAATATGAATATTTATTGTATACCGCCCCGAGTCCCTCTTTGAGAGGAAATGGCCATTCAGAAACGTGAAATATAAACAATAATATTAAGTTCAGAAAATACACCAAACTGAAACCATGAAGGGTTTGTTGCCTAGAATGTGTTCTGTATGATGGTTTAAAACTGTTGAGAAGTGAATTATGTTCTTTTTCAACATACTGTGGTTAAACAGCTTGATTTAGAATAATGGTATGTTTTTTAACAAACCACGGTTAAGCTAACTGTGATTTAGAATGGTGTGCAAATATAGCTTATATTTATATATACATATATAGCTTATATTTATATATACATATATATATATCTTTAAACAGAAGAAAGGAGACTGGGATGAGCAACATTTTCTTGGTGAATTACTAAAGATGGGAGGAACTAAATCAATGCAGATACCACATATGCTGAAAGTATCGTAGGAGAAACATGTATATTTCTCCATATTTATAACTCAACCATAGAATAGTTTTTTAAATATTTAATTTATTAATTTTAAATAATTGGAAACATATGTACTCCCTTGGTGTTTCCTCTTTTCATTTTGTTTTGCAAAAATACTTAAATCATTTTTAAGAATGCCACCTAGAAGAATTTGTTTGCTTTTGCTTAAGTGTGGTATATGAACCAGCAAACTGTGTTTTATTTAGTAAACCATAGTGGAGTGAGCCATGGTTATGCACAAGTTATAAAATCAGGACCCTAGAATCTATACTCTGCAAAATTATTAAGGGATTACCTCAATTAAGTGCAAGAGCTACATCTTTATCTTGCTTGAAAAAAACTCTTTCACTTTGGCTGGATTGTGAGTCATCTTTAAAACAAGAAAGAAAAAAAATACTTTTTAGAAGGATTTAAGGAGAGGTTGGTCCAAGTATAAAACATGTTATAAATAACATGTCTTCAGCAGAACTGATCCTTTCAATATACATACCTGGATGGAGATGTTGTGGGTTTCTTACAGCACAGGAACAGAGCTGAGGTAAATGGACACATGGAAATTGTTTATTAGCAATTTATTTATTTATAGTGGCCACCATTTTATGATGATTTTGGCTCCACTCTGAAAGGCCCTTGAAAGCTAAAGTAAGCTAATCTTTTTGGTTAATATTAAATATTTATCTGTAGCATATTATAATCCATTCAAATAAGTGAGAAAAGCTTGCTTGGTCTACTTGGCACCTTCGTTGATATGTAAACCTGCCCTTCCCCCGTTTGTCTCCAAGATATGGAGTAAGTGTTTTGTCTCGCAACCTTGAATCAAAGTTTCTTTAAAGATGATAAAAGGACAGTGAGTCAGTGACTTTCTGCTGCCCAAATATTTGATCCAAACTCCACCTGAGTCATCCAAGGATAAGATGTTGAGAAGTGTATTGAAATTACCTCAGATCTAATGACCTGGAATGGCATTTCCAGCCTGAGGTTGAATTTCACTGATCCTCATGGAAGCAATGAGGCAATTCCATCAACACGTTTATCTATGGTAAACTTCAGAACAGCTTACTGATTAACTAAAGGGTCACACCCTCTTTTAAAGCATCAACTAAACAAGCAAGCTGGCTTCAGAAGGTAGATGTGTCAGGTTAAAATATTCGATTGTGGTTCAGGGTGGTTGGAATTCACCCATGATGTAACACACTGGCTGTTTAGGGGTGGGGTGGGGTGGGGGTTTGCAAAGCCCTTAGGCAAAGTTTGTAAAAGGCACAAACTGATTTTACACCAGACACTTTAAACTAAAGCTAAATGAAGTATAACACGGCTTTTTGAATTCTTTTAAGCCGGTCAGAACCGCCTCAACTTCTATTGCCATGAAAATATCCATTTGAAGTTGGAGTGTATCAAATTATGGGTGTGCGTGTGGGTGAATTTTTTTTTTTTGCTTTGATTTATATGCTGCCCTTCTCCGGAGACTCAGGGCGGCTTACAATGCGTTAAGCAATAGCCTTCATACTTTTGTATATTTATACAAAGTCAGTTTATTGCCCCCACAAACTGGGTCCTCAATTTACCTACCTTAGAAAGGATGGAAGGCTGAGTCGACCTTGAGCCTGGTGAGATTCGAACTTACAGTAATTGCAGACAGCTGGTGTTAATCACAATGCTTTTAGTCTGCTGAGCCACCAGGCCCCTTGAAAATGGCTACTGAGAGATCTTTGCAAACCACTACTTGACGTGGTCATCCCTTTGTTGGCTTAGCTGGCTACCTCGATGAAGACTCTTTGAGATTTAGTGGCTGAATTTCAATTTCAAATCTTTATTGTCAGTGCACAACATATGTACAATGAGTGGTGGAGCTCCCTCAGTGCACCCCCCCCCCACACACACAGTACAACTCAGTGAAGACAGAAAATCCCTAATCCAGGGGTCAGCAACCTGTGGCTCTGGAGCCGCATGTGGCTCTTTCACCCCTCTGTTGCGGCTCCCTGTCCCTCAAAATATGTGTCACAACTGCCAATGTGCGACACCCACCGGCATGCAATTTATTGAGCTTTTCAACCCCTGGTAGGCCAGCCATGGATAAATCCAATTCAGAAGAAAACAGAACATTTAATTCAACTACAGATGCTAGTTTTGTGGCCGCTCAAGAAATAGTCAGGCACGGGAAGGGTTTTGTGGCTCCCGGTGTTTTCTTTTCTGTGGGAAACGGGTCCAAATGGCTCTTTGAGTGTTTAAGGTTGCAGACCCCTGCCCTAACCCAATAAATCATATTAACAAAACACCCAGTCCTATTGCACCAGTGTGAACATGTTACACATTGTGCCGGCCTTGCAAGTCCATCGTACTACATAGTTATGATGTTATTTTGCATTCAGGAGTCTTGACAGACCAGAGATAAAAACTGTAATGTTTGAAGAGGATGGAAGTTTATGCTTGCTGTGATCTTCCCGAGGGATTGGATCCCAGAAATAGTGAAGGAATGTGTGGTTCATTCCCAGGTTTTTTGTATCTCAATGGGTTACATCTTATTTCCCAGGACTTTTGTTGTTGTATGGGACAGGGGTGAAATCCAGCAGGTTCTGACAGGTTCTGGAGAACCGCTAGCGGAAATTTTGTGTAGTTCAGAGAACTGGCAAATGCCACCTCTGGCTGGCCCAGAGTGGGGTGGGAATGGAGATTTTGCAATATCCTTTCCCCAGGAATGGGGAGGGAATGGTGAGTTTGCAGTACCCTTCCCCTGCCACGCCCACTAAGCCACACCACGCCCACAGAAATTGGATTTCACCACTGGTATGGGACCTCTGCTATAGGTTCTTCAGAGATCTGAAAGGACACCAGTGTGATGCAGTTATTAAGATATTAAATTAGGACTCTGTCTGCCCTGCCAGCAATGTCCGAAGACGTCTCCGTGGTCATGTGTCCAGCATGACTAAACGCCAAAGACGCACGGAACGCTGTTACCTTCCCACCAAAAGTGGTCCCTATTTTTCTACTTGCATTTTTTATGTGCTTTCGAACTGCTAGGTTGGCAGAAGCTGGGACAAGTAACGGGAGCTCACCCCGTTACGCGGCACTAGGGATTCGAACCGCTGAACTGCCGATCTTTCGATCGACAAGCTCAGCGTCTTAGCCACTGAGCTACTGCATCCCTTTAACCATACATTACACCTGGGTAAAATGCCCTTTGCCTTTAGAGCTTCGCAAGTTGGATAAATGCAGTCAATTACCATTTATTAAATAATGCAAGGTGATATAAACAATAGGCTAGCATTGATGGGAAGTCAGCTAAAGATCATGAGCAAGTGGTCTGCAGGAAGGGAGAATTAAGGGAGAAGAACCACGGTGGCACAGTGGTTAGAGTGCAGTACTGCAGGCTCCTTCTGCTGACTGCCGGCTGCCTGCAATTTGACAGTTCGAATCTCACCAGGCTCAAGGTTGACTCAGCCTTCCATCCTTCCGAGGTGGGTAAAATGAGGACCCAGATTGTTGGGGGCAATACGCTGATTTTGTAAACTGCTTAGAGACCGCTGTAAAGCAGTATATAAGTCTAAGTTTTATTGCTATTAAAAAAATTACAATGGTCTCGATTGATATCCTGTCCCCTTTTTACATATACAACATAATAAAAAAAGAGGAAGGGCTTTGATTGAATGGTTGTTGCCACCATCTTGACTTTTTTGACCTACTTGGCATATACCCAAGAGATCATGGTCTTTATATCAGTCTTGCGATCTTTATCAACTTCCCCTGGAAATGCTGGGGGTTTTGCTTGGGACTTCATAATAGCAAACCTACTTCCTGCAGTGAGCTGCAACCGTTTGCTCACTTTTTTGTGTGTTGTTGAAGAAAGTCCTTTTAAAAGGGTAGAGATAGTCCTTGACTTACAGACCACAATGGTGCCCCAAATATCTGTTGCTAAGTGAGACGTCAGTTAAGTGAATTTTGCCCCATATTACCACCTTTCTTGTTACAATTGTCAAGTGAATAACTGCAGTTGTTAAATTAGTAACCTGGTCGTTAAATGAATCTGGTTTCGCCCATTGACTTTGCTTGTCAGAAGGTCGCAAAAGGGGATCCCGGAACACTGCAACCATCATAAATATGAGTCAGTTGCCGAGTTGTTTGAATTTTGATCATAGAGATGCTGCAAGGATTGTAAGTCATATGTCACTTTTTTCCGTGCTGTTGTAACGGTCATTAAATGAACTATTGTAAGTCAAGGACTACCGGTATTTAAATGCTTAGTGGATTCCTTGTTTGCGTAAGAATGGACTTCCTGTTCAAATAACAGCAAATCTATGCCAGGCTGTTGTTTTATTATAATTTCCATAGACAAAGGTTTTACACTGGGGCAGCTGTGTTAATCTTCTGCAATAACAGCTAAAACAGCAGTGGCACCTTAAAGGCAAACAAATTTATTATTATAAGCCTATATTTGCAAATACATTTGTTCCTCTTTTAGGACGCCACCAGAGTCTTGTTAATTTTCTTATGGAGGCTGTATATTTTAGCTTTAATGTGCGTTTTGGTTTTATTACTTGGAAATCTATAGAAAGGAGTAATTTATGGGGCAACTCAAGGTCACAGAGTAAAAGCTTTAAGCAGAACCCAGAACCTTTTAGCAAGCAAAATGGAAACACAAACAAAGAAACACACACACACACACACACACACACACACAGAGAGAGAGAGAAAGGTGGGGGAAATTCCACGTTTGGAATTTGATTTCCTATTATTATACCCCCATCAACTTGTTCAAAGCCTAAACTACGTTCAACATTAAGCAGACACCTGAATGTTAATAGATAGATAGATAGATAGATAGATAGATAGATAGATAGATAGATAGATAGATAGATAGATAGATAGATAGATAGATACTATAGATGGATGGATGGATGGATGGATGGATGGATGGATGGATGGATGGATGGATAGATAGATAGATAGATAGATAGATAGATGATAGATAGATAGATAGATAGATAGATAGATAGATAGATAGATAGATAGATATAGATAGATAGATAGATAGATAGATAGATAGATAGATAGATAGATAGATAGATAGATAGAGATAGAGATAGAGATAGAGATAGAGATAGAGATATATATCTAACACAACCCCGAGCCCAGGCATTGCAGAATTCCTCTTTTTTTGTTAAAAAAAAAAAACCGAAATAAAAACAGGAGGGGAAAGTATTCATTTTTAAGCACCCCATCTAGGTGGAACCGGGGAGAAAGAACCGCGGTCACCGGAACGGAGGCGCGCGCAGCTCCTCTCCGTCCGCCAAACGCAATTTTCCGAAAACTCCTTCGGAGAATAAAACATTCAAGAGAGATTCTTAAGCCTTTGGCTGGGACGTCGGCTCTGAGTTCCGCAAAAGCCCCGGGAAGGGAAGGGAAGGGAAGGGGAGGCGAGGGTGGGTGGGTGGCTGGAAGAGTTGGAGGCTGGGTTGCCTCCCCAAACACAAACCCCAATCCCAGCTCCGTCGGTTCCGTCTGAGCGGCGGCGGCGGCGGCGGAGTCGAGCAGCCTTGGGCTCCTCCGTTACCGCTCCAACGGCTCAGGCGGGCCGAAGGCAGAATGCCCAAAGCAGCAGCAGCAACAGCTGCTGCCCGTCCTCTCCGCTGCAGCATCCCTGGCTGGCACCGCAGCTCAGAGGCGGGCAGCGAGGAACGACTGGCTGCCCGGGATCCCGGGACGCAGCTCCACTCCCGCACGGGGGTTGGGGGAGGGAGGGAGGGAGGCCGCCACCCCTCCCCTCTCCTTCCCTCCTTCCCCCCCCCCAGCCTGGTCTTCCTCCCCCTCCCCCTCCCCCCCCCATTCCCGGCTGGCCGCGGCCGCCTTAAGAGGTCGAGGCTCCACCCACCGGCGGGCTAAGGCAGCCGGTCGCCTGGCCGCGATTCGCTCTCGCCGGGCTGGCAAAGCGGGTCTCGAGCGCTCCCGGTTGCCCGCGGGACTCCGACTCCTCCGCTGCTGCCGCTGCCGCTGCAGCCATGCGCTCTTTGCAAACCTACCTGCTCCTGCTGGCGGCGCTGCCGGTTTGCCTGCCGGCCAGGCGTTCCCGGACCGTCTACTACACCAACCATTGGGCCGTGCGGGTGCTGGGGGGGCCCGGCGAAGCGGACCGCTTGGCTTCGGTTTACGGCTATCTAAACCTCGGGCAGGTGAGGCGCGCAACTTTCGCGGGGCTGCAAGTCCAGGGAGGGAGGGAAGGAGGGAGGGGGGGTCGTGGGGAGGGGTAGAGGGTCGATGGGAGAGATCACTCTCCACCTGGTTTCCTTCCCTCCTAACCTGGTTTCCGTCCCTCTAACCTGGTTTCCCTCCCTCCTAACCTGGTTTTCCTCCCTCCTAACCTGGTTTTCCTCCCCCTAACTTGGTTTTCTTCCCTCCTAACCTGGTTTCCTTCCCTTCTAACCTGGTTTCCCTCCCCTAACTTGGTTTCCCTCCCCTAACTTGGTTTCCTTCCCTTCTAACCTGGTTTCCCTCCCCCTAACCTGGTTTCCCTCCCCCTAACCTTGTTTCTCTCCCCCTAACTTGGTTTTCTTCCCTCCTAACCTGGTTTCCTTCCCTTCTAACCTGGTTTCCCTCCCCCTAACCTGGTTTCCTTGCCCCCTAACTTGGTTTCCTTCCCCCAACCTAGTTTCCTTCTCTAACCTGGTTTCCCTCTCCCCCAACCTGATTTTCCTTCTCCCCTAATCTGGTTTCCTTCTCCCCTAACCTGGTTTCCCTCCCCCCTCCCCGCTTTCCTACAATTGCCCCGCGCGCTGCGCTCCCGCAAGAACTTTCCCACCCGTGTTCTCTCTCTCCCGTGACCTCCCCCCCCCCCCCATCCTCCCGTCTTCTGCTTTGAAAGAGGCGACGCGCGGAGTGGAAACCGGAGAAGGAGCGGTGTAAACCGTCCCGATCCGGTTTGGAGGCGAGAGCGCGAGATCCTGTTTAGGATCGAACCGGAGGCTGGAAGCGTTGCTCTCCTTCCTTGCCAAGGGAGGTCCAGGTCGCTTGGACGGGGCTGAGATTTTCTTTTATCCCCCACTTTAAAAACAAAAAAAATTTTTTGCTAAGTCTGGCGAAGGTTAAACCCGGGCGCGGTGGGTGATCCTGACGGCCAAGTCGACTCGGGGAGATCCACAGCCGCTGCGCGAACCCGGAGCCGCTGACTTTTTTGAGCAGACACGGAGATGGAGGGCGACAGGTTGGGCTTCCCGACCCTCCCCGACGCGCGTCCCCATTGTCCGGTGTCGATGCCCCATTGATTTCAAGCTGGCGCTGCCTGTTGCCTGCCAAGCCAAAAAAAAGGCTTCTTCTCTCCGACTGAAGAAATTGATAGCAGATGTTTCTTTGGGTTTAAGCCCAGCGCATCCTCCCCATCCCGTGCCCGCTGGAGGGGGCATTTTAGCTTAGGAAAAAAAACATCGATCAACCCATTCAGCATGCTTGACTTTTTAAAACCAGGGCCAGATCCTTTCCGGCTTTTGCACAGATCTGCTGAGGTGGTCATTTTACAGATGAGATGTTCAGGCACCTTATGTTGTATTGAGGTGGGGAGGGGGGAAGGGGGCGGATAATGCTAGACAGGTGAACGATTGGCATGTCTCCATTTCTGCTTGAATGCTTTTGGACCCAGAGAAGACCCTTTCCAGACTGGCGAAATGCCACCTTGAGATTTTCTACTGAGTTGGGTTTGCCATCTTGAGAGTTGGGGCCTGGTGGCTCAGTGGCTAAGACACTGAGCTTGCCGATC
The DNA here is from genome assembly GCF_059756535.1 of Pantherophis guttatus. Lineage (NCBI taxonomy): Eukaryota > Metazoa > Chordata > Lepidosauria > Squamata > Colubridae > Pantherophis > Pantherophis guttatus. The sequence continues at coordinate 11,830,104 of NC_142075.1, read as the reverse complement.
AGAAAGGTCGGCAGTTGGAATCCTTAGTACAGATGATCTGTGTGAGCAGAGGGTTGGACTGGATGACCTCCAAGGTCCCTTCCAACTCTGTTAACTCTTACAATGGATCTGTTCCAGCACAGGCATATTCTTGGTTGGCTTGAAGAAAAAGAGATGCTGGGATTTTGGAACCCACCTCCCAGTGGTGAAATCCTAATTTTTTTTACTACCGGTTCTGTGGGCGTGGCTTGGTGGGCGTGGCAGGAGAAGGATACTGTAAAATCTCCATTTTTTTTTTTTTAAATTGATTTATATGCTGCCCTTCTCCGGAGACTCAGGGCGGCTTACAATGCATTAAGCAATAGCCTTCATACTTTTGTATATTTTTATACAAAGTCAGCTTATTGCCCCCACAAACGGGGTCCTCAATTTACTTACCTTAGAAAGGATGGAAGGCTGAGTCAACCTTGAGCCTGGCAAGATTTGAACTTACTTTAATTGCAGACAGCTGGTGTTAAATTATAGTGCCTTGTCTGCAGAGCTATCCAGGCTCCATTCCCATCCCACTCCAGGGAAAGGATATTGCAAAATCTCCATTCCCACCCCACTCTGGGGCCAGCCAGAGGTGGTATTTGCTGGTTCTCCAAACTACTCAAAATTTCCGCTACCGGTTCTCCAGAACCTGTGAGAACCTGCTGGATTTCACCCCTGCCACCTCCTCTTTGGACAAACCTTAGATTATTTCTCAGGTTGTTTCTTAGATGGATGTTACATTCTTCCTTGAGCGCAAAAGGTTGGTTGAAGGAGGAAGACTCTGCTGTCTTTGGAGAGTCTCAACCATCCAGGTCATGGTTTGTCCCAAATGTGCTTTTCCAAAACAATAACTGGACATTCTTGGGCGGGGCGGGGCGGGGCGCGGAAAGGGATGTTTCCCTTTTTGAAAAAGTTTTGCTTCTCATCCAAGAAGCTTCCTCAGTTCTGAGTTAGAACTGAAGAAGCTTCTTGGGCGAGAAGTGAAATGTTTTCAAAGGAAAAAAACAACCCAAGAAAGTCTAGTTGCCTTTTGGAAAAGCATCTTCGGGAGGGCTCTACTGGTTTTTAGGAACAATTAGTGTCTACTATTGTCTACTTTGGCTAAACTGCCCCAATCCCTCCTATACATACACACACCCTATCACCCCCATCCACCTCCTTGGCTGAATTTGTGGCTCTTCCAATAGATTTTTTTTCTCTCCCCATATCTCTAAGCTTTCCCCCCTCCACCATTCTTCCTCCCCTTGGCTCAGGGCCAATTAACTTTTAATCTCCAACCTCAACTTTTTGCAGAGGACTTTTGTGTCCAAGGGACTAGGAGCGGAGATTTGCAAAAGGGAGAGGACACAAAAGGTAATTACTTAGCTAGAACACGACAGCTGAAAGAAAAGGGCAGGAAAAAAGGAGGGAAAAAAAAACCCACCAGAAAAAAAATAAACCGGAGACGGATTCCAGAGGGGACTGCCTGCTGGAAATGAATCAATATTTAATTTTTGCCCAGCAAAACATGCCCTTATCAATTTAATACCATTTATAAAGCCATTTATATATTTCTTCCCAGCTGCAATATGTTTAAGATTAATTGATTTCTCTGTGGGTGTATTTATTTATTTATTTATTTATTTATTTATTTATTTATTTATTGGGAAGGTTGGGGCAGAAGCAAATGAATACAAGGGGGAAAGGCTTTGAAATGCCTACAAAATGGAAACTTGAGATTCTTGCTAGTAAGGTATTTTATCCCCCTTGGTGATCGTATTTGGCAGATTTTATCACATTTTAATAGTGTCTCTTTTACTCCATCTCATTTAGGAGTTAAAGAGGCTCCTTTAGGTTAGGTTAGTCTGTTAATACGAATGTACAGCTACTGGCTGCATTGATACTGACATCCAAACATATATTAGTTGAGCGTGTTTTGTAGAATCAGTTCATGCAATTAATATATGGTTTACTATGGGTTGTGAAGAACCCCTCCCCCCCAAGATTCCTGGCTTAAACCATGGTTAATCATTACATTCTGCAAACCCAGCTAGTCCTTTGACAATAACAGATGGCTTATGCAGTAGTTTTAAGTCATGAGGATCCTTGTTGGTTAGTTTTGGTAAATTGGGTGCAATACATCATGGTTAAGAGATATAGTGTGAACCCAGTGATCAAACCACAGATAATTGTCTTTCCTAATTTATGAATCTCAGGAAGGAAGATGCCTTGCTTTCAAAAGGCACGGAACCTCGGATAAAGTGAGAGAAATTTCTAAGAGGTGAGGATACCACATACCAGGGAGCCTGGATAGCTCAGCAGACTAATGCATTGTAATTTAACTCCAGCTGTCTGCAGTTAGTAAGTTCGAATCTCGCCAGGCTCAAGGTTGACTCAGCCTTCCATCCTTTCTAAGGTAGGTAAATTGAGGACCCAGTTTGTGGGGGCAATAAGCTGACTTTGTAAAAATATACAAAAGTATGAAGGCTATTGCTTAACGCATTGTAAGCCGCCCTGAATCTCCGGAGAAGGGCGGCATATAAATCAAATTAAAAAAAAAAATTGAGGGAGGAGATTGACAGGTCAGCTTGTGTTTGGAGAGAATGATAACACGGAGGAGCTACCCAACTTCTAAGGCAGGATAGCTGTGAATGTCAACAATATGAGCAGGTGAGCATTGTTCTTCATTCACATCCTTTGTGTAAGCTTTCTATCGGCTTCTGGTTAGTGGTTGTGAGAAGAAGATGCTGGCCTTGGGTCAGGGATGATGGACGTTGTAGTCCATTGCGTATAGTTCAAGAGGAGAGTCAGGGACATTTGCTTTAGGTTATATTGTGATCGCGTCCGGCTCCGAGAGAGGCCATTCTATATGCTATGAATGCATGATCATCTTTGGTTTGTACATTGAAAGGATTCTTAGTGCGTGTCTATGGAGATTCTCAATCATCCAGGTCAGTGTTTCCCAAACTTGGCTATTTTAAGATGCATGGACTTCAACTCCCAGAATTCCCCAGCCAGTATGCCTGGTTGAGGAATTCTGGGAGTTGAAGTCCATACATCTTCAAAGGGTCAAGTTTGGGAAACACTGATCCAGGTCATAGTAGTCTCAAAGGTGCTTTTTTTCAAAAGGCAACTGGTTTGTTTTTTGTTTTTTGTTTTTTGTTTTTGTAGGAAGGAGAATACCTTTAGCTTCTCATCCAGGAAGCTTCATCATTGGTTGACCACCTGCTATCTAGTCACCACTGACGACGCTTCCTGGATGGGGAAGCAAAACGTTGTTGACTTCTTCGTCAAAAAGCAGTCCGGTCTCCTTCTGAAAAAACACCTTTGGGATTCTTAGCACACCTTCTAATTATTCTGATGGTGCTCAACCTAGGAATAGATAGTACTGCTTGAGATTACAAGGGACTCGTGTGATTGAATTAATGACTGCATCGTCTTCCATGCAGATTAAAAGTGAACTAGTCAAGGAGAAGCTGAAAGTACGGTTTCCTAGCACATGTATGGTTTCTGAACTGAGCTTGTACAGTTTGAGAAGGCAAACTCTGGCTTGCTTGTTGATTGTGTTGTGTGAACCCATCCATAATCTGTCAGTCATGGCTGTTTATCAGTACCACAACCCAAACCAGCATGATCACAGCTGTGGTCTAGAGTAGGAGTCAGCCACCTGCAGCTCTGGAGCCGCATGTGGCTCTTTCACCCCTCTGCTGCGGCTACCTGTCACTCAAAATATGCGACACAACCGCCAATGAGTGACACCCGCCGGCACGCGATTTATTGAGTTTTTCAATAACCATGGATATAATCCAAGAAAAGAAAAGTTTCAGAAGAAAACAGAACATTTAATTCAACTACATATGCTAGTTTTGTGGCTGCTTAAGAAATAGGCACGGGAAGGGTTTTGTGGCTCCCGGTGTTTTCTTTTCTATGGGAAATGGGTCCAAATGGCTCTTTGAGTGTTTAAGGTTCCAGACCCCTGGGATAGATGAACCTGGCCAATTGTGGCTTATTCTACTCTATAGTAAACCAACAAATGAGTTGCAAAGGGCATGGATCTGTAAATTGATACAGGCTTAGCTTTAAAACCCGTTAGATTAGGGAAGGTTGAGCTAATGGAATAGAAGGTTGGTCTAGAGTGATAACATCTAAGGCACAAGGGAAGAAGGAATTTAGCTCAGGCGAAGGCACTTTGATCAGTGCCTGGAATCAGGGATAACATAAGGATTAAGCCAGTGGTGAACCGGTTCTGTGGGCGTGGCTTGGTGGGCGTGATGTGGCTTGATGGGTGTGGCAGGGGAAGGATACTGCAAAATCCCCATTCCCTCCCCATTCCTGAGGAAAGGATATTGCAAAATCCCCATTCCCTCCCCACTCCTGGGGGAAGGATATTGCAAAATCTCCATTCCCACCTCACTCTGGGGCCAGCCAGAGGTGGTATTTGCCGGTTCTCCGAACTACTCAAAATTTCCACTACCGGTTCTCCACAACCTGTCAGAACCTGCTGGATTTCACCCCTGGATTAAGCCTTAAGGTAGCTTGTTTGTGGTTTAGCCATTGTGATTGATGGTTTAACACAAGGGGAGAACCCAAAAGTTTTAGCATTCATTGTAGATTTTAGAACAATGGGAGTCCAGCTAACTTCACCGGGTTAAAGTTTCTTGACTTATTTAACAGGCAGTTTGTATTGGAAGTCACTTGTTCATTTCTTGCAGTATAGCTTTACTCCATGTTCTCATCCAGCATCCATCTTGTTGACTTTTTTTGCCTGGAGATCATCTCCAGGAACTTTGTGGATAACCTTTGGGAACGAGGACAGTAAAGCTGCAGTTATGCTGACGTAACATGTGCAAAAAGAGAATTTAGAAGATGGAGTTCTTTTATCAAAGACACTGATAAATTATTGGGGGTTATGATATACCTGATTTTCCCCACGTGATTAGGAGGCCAGAAAAGAAGGGAACGTTGTTAGCAAATATCTAAGCAATCCATTCATGTTTAAAGTATCCTTCAAACCATAATACTGTGCAGTTTTCCACCTGGAGCACTTGTTGTTGTCTGGGAGAGGATTAAGTGCCTTGGAGTTAAATCAGGGATGAAATCCAGCAGGTTCTCACAGGTTCTGGAGAACCAGTAGTGGAAATTTTGAGCAGTTTGGAGAACCGGCAAATACCACCTCTGGCTGGCCCCAGAGTGGGGAAGGAATAGAGATTTTGCAGTATCCTTCCCCTGCCACGCTCATCAAGCCATGCCCATCAAGACATGCCCACAGAACCGGTAGTAAAAAAAATTGGATTTCACCACTGAGTTAAATGGAACCTTTGGCTGCATTGCAAATCTTTGGCCCAATAATAATGACACAAGGTGCTTCTGATGCTTTGCAGAAAATTCTCTCTTGTGTAAGAGAGAGAGAGAGAGAGAGAGAGAGAGAGAGAGAGAGAGAGAGAGAGAGAGAGAGAGAGAGAGAGAGAGAGAGAGAGAGAGAGAGAGAGAGAGAGTTCATACATAGTCCATAAGGCACAACATGAAAGCAAAACGAATAGTTGCAAAAAAAACAAGTAGAGAACATCTGCTCAGAAAGGGCCAGGTTATCTCTTATGTGGGGCGGAAGGAAAAAAAGATATGCCACAGATGTTAAATAGTTTTCTGCTTTTTCTTAAAATACAGCAGTTGGTTATGGCTTCCCCCTTTCTTAAAAAAATAATATTTACCAGAATTTTTTGGGGCGGAGGTTGCCTGAACAGTACAATTCTCTCTGTGGGGCTGAAGCTTGACATTTTGTCTGCGTGTGTCAATGGACTGCAGTTCATATTGGTCAAAACCTCCGTGTCCATTCTTGGCTTTAAAAAAAAAACCTCTTTCCAGCGTTTCTTTTGAGTTTTCATTACGACGACCTCTGCTGAACTATGATTCTCTGAGGATGTCCTGCGGTCTTTCTCTCTCTCTCTCTCTCTTTTTTATTCCTGTGTTCTTCAGCTGCAAAGAAGTTTTTGATTATTTTTTTTTAATCCTTGCATATTGCTTTCTGTGCTGGCTCAGGACTGTTTCTTGGTCCACTGCTTCTCTCTCTCTCTCTTGGTAGCAGGGCAATTTGTTTGGGTGCTAAAAGGACCGGTGATAAATTCTGACTTAACTTCTAGATTTCGGTCCTCTTTTCAGTATGTAGTTAAGCCAACAAGCTCTGATGTTTAATATTTAATGTGCCTGGGGGCAAAATAGGGAAGACTTGAATGGACTGACATTGATAAATGTCGTGGAATCAATTGCTATGGTCTAAGGCTATGGAAACCCATGGTAGGCTGAATTCGCACAATCCGCTGAACCAAAAATGAATCATGTAACGGGATTTGTGCAACAGACTGAAGCACAATTTAGGCAAACACAGTGTAGCTTTCTTTTACAAAGCATTGCAGACCAACCTCTTAAGAGGTGGTTGTAACATCGATTAGTTAAATAAGTAGAATTAGAGTTTTCTCAGGAAGTGTTATGACCTAGGCTCATTTAGTAACATAATTAGTCTCAAACAAAACTATTTTATTATAACAGTTGAGAATTATTTCATTCTCAGCTTAGTCCAAATTAATTCCAAAACAGGTCCTTTAGAAAAAGTCCTTCGGGCTTATCACTAACCTTTATCTTCTTTGGCACCCTGCCAAAAGCCTTTCTTGGCAAAGCCCCACGAAATTCAGAAATAAGAAACGCTGACTGGAAACAGATTTAGCAACATTGCTTTCCTACAAAGAGCCCAAGAATCTTTGCTACTCTTTTAAGCCTTATGGGAGGGGCCAATCATCTCTTGGCCTTACTCCAGAGTCTTCCCTTTTACTTTAGCTGCTCTTGCCTTCTGGAAGCTCTGCGCATGTTCCTCTGCCTCTCTGCTGTCTGCCTCTGGAGGCTCCGGAGTCCGTGCATCACTCCCAGATGGCTCTGGCCCCATCTCTGCCTCCGACGCAGAGCCCTTGTCCAGGCCTTCCCCAGACTTCAGGACTGGCCCATGGTCCTCCCCAGCCTCCTCACTGTCCGACTCTGCTGCCAGCTCTGCAGGCTGCTGGTGGACCACAACAGGAAGCACTGCTTGAAGACTGGGTCACACAATGTACTAGGCTAAAAAGTATGGTTTGTTACTTTGGACTCAATGTGTTAGTAATGTGTCCTAATGCCCCCATTTATTCGTAACCATCTCATGTTATCTGCCTTTACTGTTCCTGCGGAAATAAGTGATGGAATTGTACAACTTTCAAGATGATTTATTTTATTTTTATTTATGTATTTATTTTATTTGTCAAGCATGTATTAGATAATAAGTATAAGTATAAACATGGTTATTAATACATGAAATGGATATGAATAAAAGGGGACAGTAGGACAGGGATGGTAGGCACGCTAGTGCACTTATGCACGCCCCTTACAGGCCTCTTAGGAATGGGGTGAGGTCAATAGTAGCCAGTCTAAGGTTAAAGTTTTGGGGGTTTGGGAAAGAAACCACAGATAGTATATGGTAGTATCAGGTAGTACATTCCAGGCATTGACCACTCTGTTGCTGAAGTCATATTTTCTGCAATTGAGTTTGGAGCGGTTTACCTTGAGTTTGTATCTATTGTGTGCCCGTGTATTGTTGCGGTTGAAGCTGAAGTAGTCATTGACAGGTAGGACATTGTAGCGGGAAGGAGTAATAGATGACATCCTCAGCCTTCTGCCAGGGAGCATATATTTGGGTGGAGTTGGCAAGGCCCCCATTTCCATGGAATGGAGCAGCCTGTACTCTTCCATGGTGTTACACAGAGGAAAGAACACGTCTTCCATTCCAGATGTAAACAGCCTGAGCCCAGCCCCACTGATTTGGTGGCTTGGGGGCATTGAAACATAGTTTGTAGGCAGAGGCGAAAAAATAGAACTTTGGCACATATGGGAAGCCGTAACAATTTTGGAGCATCTGGCGTTAACTCCGTTGATGCTATCTGTCCTGTTTTTTTGCAAATGAATATTGGCATGGCCAACTGATTATATGGCTGATTATATTAGCTGGTTTTTTTGGTTGGAAATTTGGAGTAGTGCCCCTTTGTTATTGTTGCATGTCTTCAGAGTGGATTAGAAGTATTATTTATTTATCGTTAAATAAATTTATTTATTATTTATTTATTATTAGCTAGGATACTACAAGCAGCAAAAATTTTTGCTGCTCTGGGATGATGGTGATATTCATGATGAAATTTATATCTTGCCTTTGGTTTTGTATCAAGGTAGCATACACAATGTTCTTCCTATTTCCCCCACAATAACGTTCCTGGGAGGTGGACTGAACTGAGAGAGAGTTGACTGGACCAAGGGAGGTCTAGATTTCATGGTCTGCTGGTTTCTAATTAGGTTCCTGACCGTGCTAGTGAATGGGACAGGTGTTCATTTGTTGAGTGATTGGACTGGCCTTGGAGAAGAGGATATGCTCTACACTGACCTGCCTTGACTCAATTCCCTTTAGATAAACAGTTTCAACTTCTACCCTCAAAACAATGCTATGGAGCATTGCACACCAGAACATCTAAACACAAAGACCTCCCATGCCATCACTCTGCTAAACAACTAATTCCCACAACACTAACAAACTATCTAAAAAGGCAGTATTATGATCATTATTCTCAAATTCCCTATCTCCTTATCTTCTTATGACTATAACTTTGTTGCTTATCACTATTGTACATTGAGAGTTTACGCACCGGAAACAAATTCCTTGTGTGTCTCATCACACTTGGCCAATAAAGAACTATTCTATTCCACTGCATTCCATTGCATCCCATTGCATTCCATTGCATCCCATTCCATGAACTGCAATTCCCATCACTTTGGCCATGCTTGCTATGGATCATTAGTTAAGATATGGCATCTCTGGAAGGCAACCATGGGGAAAACTGGATAACCTATTCAAAAAAGAGAAAATAAGAACTGGATCATGCAGCTTTCTCAGACAGATTTCCTCAAGATGGCCACCATAAACTTGGACTTTAACTTCCCAAATTCCATTGCAAACATATCCATTGCTATGAATTCTGGTACTTAAAATTATACATTTGGAGACTGCCTAGAGCAGTGATGGCTAACTATTTTGCCATCGTGTGCCAGGAAGGGGGGGCGGAGGAGGTTCACACGCGTGCGTACCCACACCCATAATTCTATGCACCCTGCCCCGCGCATGCGCCCCCCCTGCTCCTGGCACACAATGGCCCGGTAGGCCCATTTTTCTTTCTGGCTCCAGATCCTCTCTATGCATCTGGGGAGGGTGAAAACAGCCTTCCCCACCCCTTCAGAGGCGCTCGGAGGCCCTCCGGAGACTACTAGAGAGGCTCTGGAGGCTGGGAACAGCAAAAAAGTCACTTCCTGTCCAAACGGAAATTGGGAAATGGGCCGTTTCAGACCTCCGAGGCAGTGGGGAAGCCTGTTTTCACCCTCCCCAGATGCATAGAGAGGATTTGGAGCCAGGTAAGAAAGGAAAACAGGCCTTCCCCACCGCCCGGACCCTCTAGAGGCAGGAAACAGCCTATTTTCCTACTTTTGGTGGGCCCAGAAGGCCCAAAAATCAGCATGTGCATGCCAGACCTGAGCTGGAGTGCCAGGTGATATAGTTCCGCATGCCACCTGTGGCACACGTGCCATAGGTTCGCCATCACGGGCCTAGAGACTAAACAAACCTGAATTGCACCATGATTTTTTTTAAAAAAAACTCTGATTTGTGTCATAAGTCTCACGGCTTGGGTTCACGTGCCATAATATGCTACAACCAACCACACGAAAAACGATCCAAGCTCATTTGTAACAGAAAAGCTTGGAGCATAGTTGCTCTGCAGCCCTTTGGTGATGCAGTTTTAATCTCCTGCCAGATTAGATAAGCCTGGGCTAAATGGGCTATTAGTTAGACCAGGGGTCTGCAACCTTAAACACTCAAAGAGCCATTTGGACCCGTTTCCCAGAGAAAAAAAAAAACAACAACTCCAGGAGCCACAAAACCTGGCTAGGCATGATCAACTCCACGTCACTCACTCCCACCCAGTCACATGACCCCCCCCTAGCCACGCCTACCCAGCTGGCCATTAGGGCAGAGAACTGGTTGTTAAAAAACACCGGGAACCACAAAACCCTTTTCTCTCTTTCTCCCTCTCTCTCCCCTTCTCTCTCTGGATCTCTCTATGTCTCTCTCTCTCCCCCTTTCTCTGTATCTCTCCCCCCTCTCTTCCCCTCTCTTTGTATCTCTCTCTCTCTTCCCCTCTATCTCCCCCCTCTGTCCCCCCTCTCTCTGTATCTCTCTCTCTCTCTGTATGTCTCTCTCTCCCCCCTCTCTTCCCCTCTCTGTATCTCTCTCTCTCCCCCTTTTCCTCTCTCTCTCCCCCTCTGTCCCCCCTCTCTCTGTATCTCTCTCTCTCTCTGTATCTCTCTCTCCCCCTCTCTATCTTCCCCTCTATCTCCTCCCTCTGTCCCCCCCTCTCTCTTTCTCTCTCTGTATGTCTCTCTCCCCCTTCTCTCCCCCTCTCTATCTTCCCCTCTCAGTATCTCTCTCTCTCTCCCCCTTTTCCTCTCTCTCTCCCCCCTCTGTCCCCCCTGTCTCTTTCTGTCTCTCTGTATGTCTCTCTCCCCCCCTCTCTCCCCCTCTATCTTCCCCTCTCTGTATCTCTCTCTCTCCCCCTTTTCCTTTCTCTCTCCCCCCTCTGTCCCCCCTCTCTCTGTATCTCTCTCTCTCTCTGTATTTCTCTCTCCCCCTCTCTATCTTCCCCTCTCTCTCTCTCTATCTCTCTCTCTCCCCCTCTTCCTCTCTCTCCCCCCCCCTCTGTCTCCCCTTCTATCTCTCTCTCTGTATCTATGTCTCTCTCCCCTCCCCTCTCTGTATCTCTCGGATTTCCAAGGCCAGGTGAGGAGTGACTGGGAGGGGAGGGCAAGGGGCGGGGCCAGCCAGTGATGGGACAGGGAGCCACAGCAGAGGGCCCAAAGAGCCGCATGCAGCTCCAGAGCCACGGGTTGCTGACACCCGAGTTGGACTAACAACCAGCTGAAGTTATTGAAAACAATTGGCGTGGTGGTAGGGAGAGAAGATTCCAAGCAGAGTTTGGAAACAATTCCAGCTGGGTTTCTCACATGCTTTCCCTCAATGTTGTAGAAAGCCTTCCTTGAATGAGTTCTTCATCTGTTTGTTAAAACAGGGCCCTGACATCTGCGCCTGAAGGAAACTCTTGTTTCTGTGATGCTGTGTCTTTTTTTTTTTTTGGCCTTCACATTTTTTCCCCTCCTCTTCGGGCCTCTCCAGCTGCTTATTTTCTTGCCCTTTTTTTTCTTCTTTCGTTTGTTAGTGATGCATTTTCATTCTTGCATGTAGAACTTAGCAGTGACAAATACAGAGAACCGCACATCTCTTTGCGGGTGGTAGGGAATGGGGAACGCTTCCCTTTGCCTTGATTGTTTATGAATTTAATTTATACTAAAAAAAAATGAAGACCCCGGGGATTGCAGATTAGAACTAGATTTAGAGTTTAGAACTAAATGAACGTAATAAAGACCGGAAAATGTAAACTCTATCAGCGGGGGATCAGGAAGGTAATACCGCAGAAATAAATTAGTAACAAAACAGACAAGGGAAGAGGCATTTTTTAAAAAAACTGGCTCATGTGACCTGTATGTACACACAAATAGTAATATATGTTGGATAAAAAAAAAATATGATAACTCATTCCTGATGTCAAACTAGAGAGGGATTTACTGATACATGCATACACTCAGACTTCCCATGACCTTCTAAATAGCAATAGCACTTAGACTTATATACCGCTTCATAGTGCTTTTACAGCCCTCTCTGAGCGGTTTACAAAGTTAGCCTCTTGCCCCCAGCAATCTGGGTCCTCATTTTACTCACCTCGGAAGGGGGGAAGGCTGAGACAACCTTGAGCGATCAGGATCAAACTGTTGGTGATAGGCAGAGTTAGCTTGCAATATTAATAGCACTTAGCCTTATATACCACTTCATAATGCTTTATATAGCAATAGCACCTACACTTATATACCGCTTCATAGAGCTTTACCGCCCTCTCTAAGCGGTTTACAGAGTCAGCCTCTTGCCCCTAACAATCTGGGTCCTCATTTTACCCATCTCGGAAGGATGGAAGGCTGAGTCAACCTTGAGCCAGTCAAAATCGAGAATAGAATTGCTGGCAGTCAGCAGAATTAGCCTGCAATACTGCATTTTAACCACTGGGAGGGAGGGAGGGAGGGAGGGAGGGAGGGAAGGAAGGAAGGAAGGAAGGAAGGAAGGAAGGAAGGAAGGAAGGAAGGAAGGAAGAGCACTTAGACTTATATACCGCTTTACAGTGCTTTACAGCCCTCTCTAAGCAGTTTACAGAGTCAGTCTATTGCCCCCAACAATCCGGGTCCTCATTTTACTCACCTTGGAAGGATGGAAGACTGAGTCAACTTTAAGTCTGGTGAGATTTGAACTGCCAAACTGCAGCTAGCAGTCAGCCGAAGTAGCCTGCAGTACTGCACACTAACCACTGCGCCACCTCGGCTCATGAAGCATGAAACTCAACCTGCGCGAAGCAAAAACAGGTTATGTCAATTACAGCTGCAGTGTCATCTCACAGAACTTCTAACACTAACTTTTGTGGCCTTGGGTTGGGGTGGACATGACTTTCTTCAACCTGCTGAGACAAGTTGGAAAAGGGAGGGATGTTGCTTGTCTCCTGAAACACAGGAGCAAGCCAAAAGGCAAAGCAGCAAAGGAAGAACAGTGATTGTGTGTATTACTGGGGTTGTGTGTGAAGTGTACAACTGAGGTTACAAGGCTGGACTGCTGCACCAGGAACTTCCCAGGAAGGTTGAGAAAGAAACTGTCTTCCTCCATGACCAATAGCCAACCCGTTACTCACCATTCCTTTAAAATGCTTTGCTACTAAAACTAAACCTTCTTTCCATCTCAGATTAAAATAGAAGCTGCACATTACTTGGCTGGACGGTTGTGCGGTTAGCTAGCTTTTGGCTTAATTTATTCTAAGCCAACCGCTTAAGTTCTGACTCTGCCCAATTGTTGTTTTTTTTTCCGGAGGAGATGTAAATATTTAATTTTGCAGATTCCCAGATACAGTTTGTGGCAGGCCCGTGCAACCGGCATGGCGAAAAGACGGCATGTGAGTTGCGTGGTGCCCATTAGTCATTTTAGACATTTTAAACAACAACAACAACACAAATCTGGTTCCCTTAATATACTGCTTCATTTGGAATTGAAAGCTCATAGATTGCTGAGCAGGATATGGGAAAAAATCAATCAAAAGCCGAGGGTAGCTAACATCCTAACAAAGCAGATGGGAGTAGAGATGGGAGAACTAACAAGGAGAAGCTTCTGAGATCTAACAAGTCAAGGAATTAAAAACATTGGGGAGCTAATTTAACCGCAACTGCTTAAACATCCATTGGGATCTTCTAGGACAGGGATGGCTTATCTTTTTGCCATCGCATGCCAAAAGCTGGAGGAGTACAGGTGATCGCGCTCGTGCATGCCCACACCCATAATTCTATGCACCCTGCCCCCCCTGCCACCCTGCGTGAACCCCCCCATGCTCCCCCCGCTTTTGGCATGTGATGGCACAGTGGGCACGGTAGGCCTGTTTTTTGCCCTCCCCGGGCTCCAGAGGCTTTCTAGGAGTCTGAGGAGGGCAAAAACAGCCATCCCCACCTTCCCAGAGGCCCTCCGGAGGCCAGAAACAGCCTGTTTGCCGACTTCCGTTAGGCCCAGAAGGCCCAAAAATCAGCTGGCCGGCGCGCGCATGCGTGCTGGAGCTGAGCTAGGGCAATGCTTGCTTGCCCACCAATATGGCTCTGTGTGCCACCTGTGGCACACGTAGGCCATAGGTTCGCATCACAGTTCTAGGACTTTGTGGAGAGCTCCACTGACTGCCCACAGAACCCCAGACAAATACGGTTTTACCTAAAAGTTTTCATCATTTAATTTCTACCCAAAATGCAAACTTAGAACCAGGGGCCATTTGCATGCAATCATGAGGTTATGACCAGGTGCTCTCCAGATGTTCTGTTTGCTCTTAGGGTGCTAACTCTGAATAGTTCAGTGTCAGCCTCTATGATGCTTGCTTGCTTGCTATCGGCTGCCACAGTAATGGGGGGGGGGAGATTGGCATTTGGGTGGGGGGATGTGAGCTGGAGAGAGATGCCTTGTGTGAACGAGAAGGGAGGATTACTCCCATGATCTACTGCGCAACTGAATGAACTTGTTTATACCCAGTCAAGGTCAACCATCCCGGAATACCAGATGGACGAAAACACCTGAAGATGCAGCCCACATGATACCCATTGGGTTAGGGATTGGACGTTCAACCTGGGTCCTTGGGGGGAGAGATTTGGGGTTACTTTCAATATGTAACTTTCGCGCCTTTTGCTTCAGATCTTGCTTTTCTTTCGTTGCTATCGTTTCAAACTCAGTAAAAGTACCTCTTCTTTACAGACATGGAGTTGAGGGTTTCCTTTTTTGGGTTTTGAACGGAGGCATGCCTGACATTACGTTTCCAATGCTTGATGGTTCCTTCAAGTGGTCCTTAGGTGGGACATTCCTCCAAACAAAAACTTCGTTTGTCGCAAGGCTTAAGAGATGCTCACGCTGTCCTCTTCTTTACATTAACTGTGCGTTGAATGGATTTTCAAAGCACGTTACAATGGGGACACCATTTCCCCATCTATTTTGGAATGTGGGTTAGATGCAGACCAAGCACCTTCTCGTTGCTCTGGAAGGAATTGACCCACTTGTACAAGCTGAAGCGTGCTTTTCTTTTAGTGCAAACAGCTGATGTGGCAGCTGATTCAGCCCAGGTTGAAACAGAAAAAGCCCAGGGTTAAAGCTCTCCCACATAGTTGCTTGGCTTTCATTGAACTTTTTTTTTTTTTTTTTGAATGCGTTTTTCAGATTCTTGTAACATACTGAATTACGGACCAACCGTCTTCTGTAGTTTAAGAATTGCACGACGTGTTAGGTTAAAATGTGGTTGGTCGGTTTACGGTTCAGTTGCATGAATGGAAGCATTGACATTTTGTTTTCCATAATTCATTTGGGGGTTTTTGCTTTTTAGAGTGTGCTAGACACTATTCCGCAGGCTAAATATAGATGTGTATTTCTCTGCTTATTTATAACCTTTACCTCCTGGGAAGGGAGCAACTAAGCAAGAATCAAACTTGCTCCTGGCACTCTGCTGAATGGTCTGGGAGGATTACAATTATATTCCATCTGCACTTAAAAAAAAAAAAAGACAAACTCCAAACTTAAAACAACTTTGATGGAGAAACAGAGTTCTACTTTTCAATTACACACGGGATCTTAAAAGACAAAGGAAAAAAAAAACACAACCCAATGTTGTGTGTCTTATCTCCTCCACTCCTTCAGCCAAATTGGGGTGTTATATGTTAGGATTTCCATGCTGCACAACATTGAAATGTGTTGGGCAGATGTAACCCACTCCCATTTATTCAGTAAACCGTGGTTAAACAAATATGTTTGAGCTGATATGTTGGATTCTAATTCTTCTCATTACTAGCATTCCGACATCTCATTATCCATAAGGGAGCGACAATCAGTTTCTCATTCAGGTATTAGTGGAATTGAACTGCTTCAGAAATAGAATGTAATTTTGTTAGCTTAATCCCCTCGATTGCACCAAATTGACTGAGAGAGAAAGGATGTGTGGTCCAAAACATCTGGAAGATACCAGGCTGGTAATGACTAGTGTCCTGTAGGAATTGGAAGCAAGTGAAAGCATAGAACCGCGATGGCGAACCTATGGCATGCGTGCCACAGATGGCACATGGAGCCATATTGGGCACACAAGTGTTGCCCTAGCTCAGCTCCAGCGCGCATGCGTGTACCAGCCAACTGATTTTCAGGCCTTCTGGTCCCACCGGAAGTCGGGAAACTGGCTGTTTCTGGCCTCTGGAGGGCCTCCGAGGGGATGGGGAAGGCTGTTTTTGCCCTCCCCAGGCTCCTAGAAAGCCTCTGGAGCCTGGGGAGGGCAAAAAACGGGCCTACCGGGTCCACCATGCCATCACGTGCCAAAAGCAGGGGGGAGCATGGGGGGGTGTCACATGTGCATGCGTGCGCAGGAGGGCGGGATGCATTGAATTATGGATGTGGGCACACGTACCTGCGACCCCCCTCTCCCGCTGTTTTTGGCACACGACGGCAAAAAGGTTAGCCATCCCTGGCATAGAACATAGAATAATAACAGTTGAAAGGGATGTTATAGGTCTACTAGTCTAACCCCCTGCTAGAACAGGAGAACTATACCATTTCAGACAAATGTTGTCCGGTCTCTTCTTGAAAGCCTCCAGTGATGCAGCACCCACAATGTCTGAAGGCAAGCTATTCCATTGGTTGATTGCTCTCACTGTTAGGGAATTTCCTTTTTTTTTAAAAAAATAGTTTTTATTAGGTATTGTACATTTTAAAATCAAAAACACAATAGCAAAAGAAATGCAAAAGGGAAAAAACAAGAACATACACATACATCAAATGCTAAAATACAAAACTAACAACATTTATATACAATTTTACAACTTCCTGCATTGCCATTTGTCTTTCTGTTTAAATTCCACCTTCCTAATCCTTCTCTTATTTTTGTATGCCGATAATTAACATTTTTGTAAGCAGGATTGTTACCTATATTTATATCCAGTGTATTAATACCGAATTTCAGTTTATATTCTTATTTCTTAATTTGATTTCTATTTTCTAGCCAGGTATAAAACCTGTTCCACACTTTGTAATAGGGAATTTCTACTTAGTTCTAGGTTGCTTCTCTCCTTGATTATTTTCCATCCATTGCTTTTTGTCTTGCTTTATGGTGCTTTGGGAAAATAGTTTGACCCCCTCGTCTTTGTAGGAGCCCCTCAAATATTGGAACACTGCTATCATGTCTCCCCTAGTCCCCTAAAGGTGTGTGTGCACCTGTGTTTTAAAGCAAGCGTCTCCAACCTTGGCAACTTTAAGACTCATGGACTACAACTCCCAGAATTCCTCAGCCAGCAAAGCTACCAAAGAACCTTCTGGGAATTGAAGTCCACAAGTCTTAAAATTGCCAAGGTTGGAGACCCCAGTTTTAAAGCATTTCCCCGACTGTCTTTGTTCCAGGATGCTATAAACCTCAACATGATTGTGTTTGCCCATCGTGCTAACTTGGTTTGCTTTAGGTTTTGCTTAGCATGCTACGGGAAGCTTCTACGAAACCTTGGTTTGTGGCTTCGTGTGTTGTGTATCATTTGTGATTTATAATGGCTAAATAAATGGTACTTTCATGCATTATGTAATTCTCTACCTCCTCCTGCCCATAGGAGTATATGAAGGTGAAACCTGTTGTGACATATACATCCATTATAAAAAAAAAATGTAATGTCTGTTTTCCTTTTCTATGAATGGTGTATTTATTCCAACACTGATTTATTCAGAAACCTACTCAGTGACTTTAGGCTAGTCACTCTCTTTCAGTGGTGGTGCAGAAAAATTGGAAGAAGGATTTCTATGGTTGCTGCCTTGAGCTTCCCAAGGAAAGGCAGGATATAAATCTGGCAAATAAATAAATCATAAAGAGTTCTATAATGCAGTCTGATACACCTTCAGTCAAATTTAAGGTTCATGGTTTTCAATGAGACCTATTTCCTGGGGAAATGTATATAACACTGCAGTTTGAGGGGATCAATACAATTAAGCCTTTTCTAGGGTGCTCAACTCTACAGAACTTTATGGATTTGGTAGAGATTTCTAACTTGACCAACGTTGGGGTCTTGTCCTTTTCTCCACTTCCCTCCATCACATAAAGTTGTGATGACATTTGTCTATGGAGATTCTCAATCATCCAGGTCATGGTTGTCCCAAAGGTGCTTTTTTCCCACCAAAAAAGCAACTGGACTTTCCTGGGTTTTCTTTCTTCGAAAATGTTTCACTTATCATCCAAGAAGCTTCTTCAGTTCTCAGTTCTTCCAAGCTTCTAGGACAGGAGTCAGCAACCTGTGGCTCTGGAGCTGCATGTGGCTCTTTTACCCCTCTGCTGCGGCTCCCTGTCACTCAAAATATCACTCACAGCTGCCAATGTGTGACACTTGCCGGCACACATGAGCTTTTCAACCCCCGGTAGGCCAACCATGGATATATCCAAGAAAAGAAAAGTTTCAGAAGAAAACAGAACGTTTAATTCAACTACATATGCTAGTTTTGTGGCCGCTCAAGAAATAGTCAGGCACGGGGAGGGTTTTGTGGCTCCCGGTGTTTTCTTTTCTGTGGGAAACGGGTCCAAATGGCTCTTTGAGTGTTTAAGGCTGCAGACCCGTGTTCTAGGATGAGAGCTGAAACATTTTCAAAGGGGAAAAAGAACCCCCCAAGAAAGTCCAATTGGAAAAAACACTTTTGGAATTGCGATGACAATATTTTAACCTTAAATGATCTGCAGGCTTCCAGTGATTGCCTTTGCAACTGTTCGCCCGGGGAACATGAATGTTTCTACATGAGCCATGGTGGCTCAGTGGTTAGAGTGCAATACTGCAGGCTACTTCTGCTACCTGCCGGCTGCCTGCGATTTGGCAGTTCAAATCTCACCAGGCTCAAGGTTGACTCAGCCTTCCATCCTTCCGAGGTGGGTAAAATGAGGACCTAAATTGTTGGGGGCAATATGCTGACTCTATAAACTGCTTAGAGAGGGCTGTAAAGCACTGTAAAGCGGTATATAAGTCTCTTGCTAGTGCTATTGTTACAAGTGGTGGGTTGATTGCTTATTGCAGCCCATTTTCTTGGAATAGGTGTGCATATCCTTACAGCACCAGCAAAACAATCATGGCCTTTAGCTTCTTCTCAGGTGGGTGCACCTGTTAGGGGGAAGACGATTTTTCTGAGCATTTTGATTCCAAGGTCTTGCCTGCTTTATAACTTTGATAACCATTTTTCAGCCAAAGCAGATTGTGTTGCAAAAACAGCTGAGGTACAACAAAGGTTAACTTCGTTGTCTCGAATGCGGAATTACCTTTTTTTCCTTTTTTTCCATTTCAGTTGGCTCATTCTTCTAGTAAGAGGCTAAAATATTCAGTTTTTCTATTCACATAAGCCTTTAACCAGAAGATTAGACAGATGGACCATGCACCTCTCTGTCTTGGTTCCAGCGGGACTCAGTTCTAGACAATCCGAGGAGATTAACTTAAAAGCGGTAGCAGAACTGATCTGTGGAAGCTCTGCAGATGTGAATGTGCAGTCAAGCTGGGGCAGGTAATCCTGCCTGTGGGACAGAAGCGCCCACAGAGAAAATAGCTCATTCTCCAGAGTTCCTTGGCGATTGAAAAATTAGGCCATTAGAAATGCTTCCAAATAAAATGTTGGCTCTTAGCGACTTGTCATGAGGCGCTTCTGTCAATACCTCTGGATTCTATGTGACTCACAGAGATTCTTGAGCTGCAAACCCACATTTTAAGTATTCTCAACGCTCAACACCAAAGTTTAAACAACTAATATATGGCAAGCACAGGTTGTTGAAGAAGCTCAACTTTAGATGATGGGGCTTCTCCTGAATGAAGGCATGAAGGTGATGGGACATCTCTTGACGGAGTAGATGTTCTGCATTACTTCCTCACCTCCTGCACTTTCAACTCGGTGAAAAAAATGGGTGAAAGGAACATTTATTTATTTAATTTGTCGAACATGTACAGGATAAGTATGGTACACTTATGGTATAAGTATAACATGGACATGAACAAGGAATAATGAGTACAAGTAAATGGGGACAGTAGAACAGGGACGATAGGCACGATGGTGCGGTTATGCACGCTCCCTTTACGGACCTCTTAGGAATGGTGTGAGGTCCATGGTAGACAGTTTAAGGTTGAAGCTGTGAGGGTTTGAGGATGTAACAACGGAGTCGGGTAGAGCATTCCAGGTGTTGACCACTGTTGCCGAAGTCATATTTTTTGCAATTGATTTTGGAGTGGTTTACCTTGAGTTTGTATATATTGTTTGCCCGAGTATTATTGAGGCTGAAGCTGAAGAAATCATTGACAGGTAGGACATTGTAGCAGACAATTTTGTGTACTACACTTAGGTCAGACCGTAGGCGGCGTAGTTCTAGGTTGTCCAAGCCCAAAATTTCAAGCCTGGTAGCATAAGGGTAGCATACTCTGTTGTGAGTAGGGGAGTGGAGAACTCTTCTCGTGAAATATCTCTGGACTCGCTCAATTGTATTAATGTCAGATATACAGTGCTGATTCCAGGCAGACGAGCTGTATTCGAGAACTGGTCTGGCAACGGTTTTATATGCCCTAGTTTGTAGTATGATGTTACTGGAGAAGAAGCTTCGCAAAATTAGGTTAACAATTCTTAGTGCCTTTTTGGCCATGCTGTTACAGTGAGCTCTGGGGCTTAGATTGCTGGGGTGAGATGAGTACTCCTAGGTCCTTGACAGAGTGAGGGTCGTCTACGAGGTCATATCCACCCAGCTTGTATGATGTCAGCGTTCCGGTGCTGACATATGAATAGGAGAGGAGAAGCTTGAACTTTTGCCTACTTAATTCCTTTGAAGATTCTGTTTCCTTGGAGATGGGAGGAGGGGGCACATTCCTGTGATCTGACGGAGATGGGATGAGGAGAGTGGCTTGGAAGATAGCCAATGAGACACAGAGAATTGGGGATCGGAAAGGGAGGGCTTGGGGGGCAAAGGTCAGTGCTGACCATCTGTCAGGTTTCGATGCTATCTCAAAATAAATGAATTTCTAAACTGCCGATCTTTGAGGAATTTTCTCTTTATTGAGCATAGTGACCTGTCTCTGGCTCTTTCGCGGTCAGCACTGACCTTGCTGTGTTCTGATTTTTGTTGGCATGAAGCATTATAAAAGAATAAAGGTGAAGATTCTGCAGAAGAAAGAAATCTATTTGCGGAATCCTTGGTGACCTCTGAGCTTGGTTGTTTCTTTGCTCAGAATCCTCCAATTCAACCCTAAGCTTACAAATATTTTCCTCCTTTAAAATCTATTCTGTCGGGCAGAGGTTATTTCCCCTTTAGTAACGGGAGAACAATTAGATTTCTATGATTCTCTTTAAATCTTTATGATGGTTGCCAAGATATTATAGGTACAGTTTTATATTTGTCTCCATGTAGGAATTAAATCTTATTGTGCATATTTTATTTTATGATCTTTTTACCAAATAAATATTTTAGTTCGAATTCCTCTCACCTAAGATATATTAAATTAATATTACCATAGGTACCTTTTTTTTTAAAAAAAAATGTTGACTAAATATAAGTCTAATAATCATGCTTAATCTATGTGGTGTGTAGGAGTCGAAAATAAGTAGATGGCATACAATCAACCAATCATGCTTAATCAGGTCTTTCATTATTTAAAGTCTTCCCTCCCCCCCTTTTTTATTTTTGGTGCCAAAAATTCCAAATATTAAAGTTCAAGATGATCTTAAGAGGTCATGTTCTAATGCTGCTCCAACTTTGCTAGAAGCGTTTTGACTCCAAGATTAATGTTCTGAGCTGAAGGTAACCTTAAGGCTTTTAGCTCAAAATATTGGGATGGTATTGGAACATAGCGTAGGACGGGGTCAGCAACCTGTGGCTCTGGAGCCGCATGTGGCTCTTTCATCCCTCTGCTGCGGCTCCCGGTCACTCAAAATATGCGTCACAACCGCCAATGTGTGATACCCACTGGCACACGATTTGTTGAGCTTTTCAACCTCTGGTAGGCCAACCATGGATAAATCCAAGAAAAGAAAAGTTTCAGAAGAAAACAGAATGTTTAATTCAACTACATATGCTAGTTTTGTGGCCACTCAAGAAATATTCAGGCACGGGAAGGGTTTTGTGGCTCCCGGTGTTTTCTTTTCTGTGGGAAATGGGTCCAAATGGCTCTTTGAATGTTTAAGGTTCCAGACCCCCGCGGTAGAAGATGGGAATCGTCAGTTTCAAATTTAACTCCAGATGGGGCACTTCAAGCTTAAATGTTTTTGCATTACAATGTACAGAACACTGAGAATTTGAGAAGATTCAAACTTGAAATACTATGTCCCAACTTGAAGGCCACTTTCCAACTTCACTAGAAAGTGCTCCAGTGCTGAAGCCATCGTTCTAGAAATATTCCAAGCTCAAAACGGACCCCTTTCAAATTCAGTTTAAAATGGGAAACTGTGTTGATTGAAGCTTGAAACATTTCTGGAAAAGTTGGAACCGCACTGGAATACATCCAGTGTCACCCTTCCTGGATAGACCAGACAGGAAACACAACCCAATGAGCTAATTAATTCAACTTTATTGTAAGGCTACATTAACAGAATTTTGCAAGTCTGAAAGTACTTGCAAGTACTGCCATCTTTTTTACAGCCTGAAAATCTGGTGTGAGCTCCCTTCCCAGCCTCTTTCTCCACCCATTGTGTATCTGTGGGTTATGACCTCTCTTATTGGACCATTCCCTAAAAAGCAGTTGCATCCAATGAGGTTGTTTTAAATTTGAAACAACTCTTTCAAGCTCAAAATATTTTTTCCACATGGCTAATTGTGTAGACCAGTAGTTCTCAACCTTTTCTTCACCATCATGGACCCCTTTTAAATACATTTTGTGGACTATGGCCATAATCAACCCCCTAGACAACTCAAGATTTAAAGCCTTAGACTTAACAATTTGCAGACTCCCTGTAATGACACCATGGATGGTCCACGGACCACAGGTTGAGAACTACTCTGTTCTTGGAGAATTAAAAAGCTCACAGATTCCTTTGTGTTGCTCCTGTTAAGAACAACATAACTTTCATCTAACATCCATTCCCACTCAGTAGCATAGCTGTTTGTCCCTGCTATCTGGTAATTCTTCCATTGGGAGATCTGTGTCAACTTGCAAAGTATCCCTGGCCTGCTCTCGAGTTGCCATAGGCCGGGGGGGATGGGAAACTGGCGAAATGGCACAGCAGCCAAAGACAGATGCACATTCCACGCTTATCTCTCTCAAGGCTGTATCCCAGGGTTACCTACAGCAGCCGGAGGGGAGTGACCTCTACAACCTGGAAATTGCTCCGTTGGGTGAATGTGATTGATGATACACCCTGGGGGGAGGGAGGAAACAGGATCATAACTGGACTGTAAATTACGTAGGGTCAGAGCTGGCTTCACATGGGAATGTGCTGACATGACGCTCCTAATAAATAACTGGATTTCTTTTGAAGCTTGAAGAAAGCAAACACCTGAATTGGTCTGTTTCCTGACTTGTGTCTATACATTGATTGTTATAGGTTGGGAGCTTGGAAGACTATTATCATTTCCATCATAGCAAGACCATTAAAAGATCAACGTTCAGCAGCAGAGGTCCACACAACTTCCTCAGAATGGATCCAAAGGTATGTGTATCCACCACCAATTTCAGCTACTACAAAGACCATCACCAATGTGACCCCCTGGTTCCAAAATGAAACAAGAGCCTTGGTAGTACAGGGGTTTAAGGCACCCTGTTATTAAGCTGGTTATTAAGACCAGCTGCCTGCAATTACTGCAGGGTTCGAATCTCGCCAAGGCTCAAGGTTGACTCAGCCTTCCATCCTTTCTAAGGTAGGTGAAATGAGGACCCAGTTTGTGGGGGCAATAAGGGCGGCATATAAATCAAATTTAAAAAAAGTAACAAACAAACAAAAAATCTTTGAAAGGCCAAAGTATACTTGATGGGTAAACTCTTAATTTTATTTCCATGTATGTTATTTTCCTGGTTTTTCTATTGTGTATTGTTGAAAGATATTCTAAAATATACCTAGTTTGTGACTCTGCTTTACTTAAATAAAAGACAATCTATGAATCAATGTCTGTAGTGGAAACAAGGATGGTTTGTAAGGATAGAAAATTACAGAGAAAAGGAGACAAATACTATTGATGTAAGCTAGTTTTAGCTTCCTTTCCTTTCCTTTCCTTTCCTTTCCTTTCCTTTCCTTTCCTTTCCTTTCCTTTCCTTTCCTTTCCTTTCCTTTCCTTTCCTTTCCTTTCCTCCCCTCTCCTATCCTCTCCTATCCTCCCCTCCCCTCCCCTCCTCTCTTTTCCTTTCCTTTTTCTTTTCCCTTCCCTTCCCTTCCCTTTTCCCTTCCCTTCCCTTCCCTTCCCTTTTCTTTTTCCTTTTCTCCTTTTTTCTTCCCTTCCCTTCTTTCATTTCTTTATTTCTCTTCCTCTCCCCTCTTCTGAATTACCACATACACGTTCATGCGTGTAATCTGTAAACCAAGGTTTATGGCTTAAACATGTGTACCAAATCCAGTCATTTGTACTTCATCCAAATAAACCGATGGGTGGGTAGGAAAACCACCATCGTGCTGAGTGAAAATGTGAAGTCTAGGCAGGCACTGAGATTTAATTAAATAAATAAATAGCCTGCAATCACGCACGGAATAGCCACGGCTAATTATTTTTTATCATCCGTGAGAGGCAAAGAGGCATCATTTCAAATTGCTATTCACTCTCCAGCCAAGAGCCCCTCATCGGCTCTCTTCCACCTTTTCTTCTCTGTTGACGCTATCACTGAATTGGGTGGGTGGGGGACATGTGCTGTCTCTCAGCTCTGCTCTTTTCAGCTGAGATCTTTCATAAGAGGGTGAATATTGCTTATTCCTTTTCACTGGCTGTCCTCGGCCGCCCTTCTTATCTTCTTCTCCTCCTGCATCTGAGTCTGCTGTTCTGGAGGAAAAGGTCTAACCAGCCATACAGTAGAAGAGGTTCCCACATACCAGGGGTGAAATCCAGCAGGTTCTGTAGAACTGGTAGCGGAAATTTTGAGTAGTTTGGAGAACTGGCAAATGCCACCTTTGGCTGGCCCCAGAATGGGGTGGGAATGGAGATTTTGGAATATCCTTTCCCCAGGAGTGGGGAGGGAATGGGGATTTTGCAGTATTCTTCCCCTGGAGTGGGAATGGAGATTTTGGAATATCCTTCCCCCAGGAGTGGGGAGGGAATGGAGATTTTGCAATATCCTTCCCCCAGGAGTAGGGAGGGAATGGGGATTTTACAGCATCCTTCCCCTGGATTGGGGTAGGAATGGAGATTTTACAGTATCCTGCCCCTGTCTGCCCGCCCACCAAGCCCTGCCCACCAAGCCCCACCATGCCCACCAAGCCACGCCCACAGAACCGGTATTTAAATATTTGAATTTCACCACTGCCACATACCTGCTCCTTGACTAAGTCTCCCTCCCTCTTTTCCTGCCCTATATTATTGTTCTTTACCCTCTGGCAGTTTCTCAGACAGGCTGTCTAGTTCTTTTCCGAATAATTTTTCCTTGGGCACTAGGCTCTTTGTGTCTTAAGTCATCCTTCTCTGTGTGTCTGCTTTCTTTTTTTAGACCCAAGTTCTTGAGAGAGCGGCCCTGTCAAAAGGATTCCTTATTCTGGTTATTTAATGGGCTCCTCGATCCATGTAAATCCAGACAGGTCATTCATTCAGCTCAGAATGATATCCTGCTGACTGACCCAAGTCCCCCAATGCTTTCCATTGGTGCTGGTTCTTTTGGGCCCAAAATCTACTTTGCTCTGCTTGTCCACCAACCACTACTTTGTTGTACTTAGAATAGGATAACAGAGTTGGAAGGGACCTTGGAGGTCTTCTAGTCCAACCCCCTGCTTAGGCAGGAAACCCTACAGCACTTCAGACAAATGGTTATCTAATCTCTTCTTAAAAACTTCCAGTGTTGGAGGATTCACAACCTCTGGAGGCAAGTTGTTCCACTGATTAGTTGTTCTAACTGTCAGGAAATTTCTCCTTGTTTCTAGGTTGCTTCTCTCCTTGATTAGTTTCCACCCATTGCTTCTTGTCCTGCCCTCTGGTGCTTTGGAGAATAGCTTGACTCCCTCTTCTTTGGGGCAGCCCCTGAGATATTGGAACACTGCTATCATGTCACCCTTAGACCTTCTTTTCATTAAACTAGACTGAGATACTGGAACACTGCTATCATGTCTCCCCTAGTCCTTCTTTTCATCAAACTGGACATACCCAATTCCAGCAACCGTTCTTTATATGTTTTAGCCTCCAGTCCCCTAATCATCTTTGTTGCTCTAACTTGTCCACTGGCACCACTTTGTGTCTGATTCTTGGGCATCACTGGCTGAGCATCGATTGGATTCCAGTCTTCTCTCATACTTACCTGGCAGGGAGGTTCCTTGTTCGTGATTCAAATCTTCTGCCTCCCATTCTTCTGCTGGATGGCATGTTGGCTTCAATACCAGGAATTCCCATTATTGTAGCTGTCACTCAGGAATCAATCCTGGTGCTGGAAATAGTTGATTTCAGTATCAGTATCACTATTACCCTGATGAAACCCAGGTCTGTCAGTTTTTTGTCATCCATGATGATGATGCATTATCACCTGTGATACAATATCTGAGGAGCATTTTGACTTACCCGTGTTTCCCTGAAAATAAGACCCCATCTTATATTTTTTTGAACCCTGAAATAAGCACTTGGCCTTATTGCCATGCATTCAAAAGCCCGATTGGGCTTATTATCAGGGGATGTCTTATTTTGGGAGAAACAGGGTAGATATTCTTAAATTGCATAACACAAAAACTGTCTTTTCATCCTTGCTTGTGTTTCCCCCACTGGTTCCCAGGCTTCTGGGTTGTCCCAGTTTCCTCTGCCTGTGGTCTTGGGGTAACCACTCAACCGACTGTGACACAAGCTCTCATATAGGTTCCTAGGATCAGGAGATGGGTGTAGACGAGAAGGAACATATCTTCATTGAACATACATTGATTGATTCATATTTAAGATTATTACAGTGGTCACCTGGCAGGTGTCCATAATTCCTCTTTCTAATCTTAATCCTAATCCAGAACAGGACCTTTCTAGATCTTCTAGGCCAGGGGCGTCAAATTCGATTTCATTGATGGCCATATTAGGGTTGTGTTTGACCTTGGAGGGCTGAGGTGGGCATGGTCAGGGTGGGTGTGGCCTGTCGAAGCATGAATCAGCCTCGTTTCCCCCCCTGGGGAAACTGTAATTAATTAGAGGTGAATGGATCTTGTTTTCCATGGTGTATACTCTCAAAGAAAGAAAACCCGAAGTATATATTCTAAGAAACATTTTATTATAAAATTACAAACCTAGCTAACTACATCTTTACTGGCAGTTATCTCACAGATAACCTTTCTAGATCTTCTAGGCCAGGGGCGTCAAATTCGATTTCATTGATGGCCATATTAGGGTTGTGTTTGACCTTGGAGGGCTGAGGTGGGCATGGTCAGGGTGGGTGTGGCCTGTCAAAGCATGAATCAGCCTCGTTTCCCCCCCTGGGGAAACTGTAATTAATTAGAGGTGAATGGATCTTGTTTTCCATGGTGTATACTCTCAAAGAAAGAAAACCCGAAGTATATATTCTAAGAAACATTTTATTATAAAATTGCAAACCTAGCTAACTACATCTTTACTGGCAGTTATCTCACAGATGGACAAAGGAAGTTAGAAAAGAAAGAATGTAGACATGCGCAGTAGTCCAATGTCTCACAAGACCAGTCTTATCTCAGCTACAGATAAGTTCTCTGGTAAGCTACCGTAGGTCTTAGAATGGAAGCTCAGCTGGCAAACCCTTAACGCAGTGACATGGCCAGCTCAACATCACTTGTGTCAGGGGGCACCTGTGGTGGCCAAGTGCTAAGGCAGGACTTCCCTCAGACCCTTCCATCACTCTCATTATAATCTTCTTCCTTCCTTTTCTTCTTGTTCCTTCCCTCTTCATTCTCCTTCCTTCTTCCTTTCCCTCTTTCCTTCTTTTTGCTTCCGTGCAGCAAAGGAGGCCAATCCTTTGCTGTTTCCAGGGCGGCGCTGTGGGCCAGATCTAAGTACCTCGTGGGTTGCATCTGGCCCAGGGTTCTTGAGTTTGACTCCCCTATTCTAGGCTATTGGCATATGTTATTACATTGCAGGACTCTGAACTGATTCCCTGTTCAAGCTGTTTAAATACTGATGTTTGTGATTAGAGCTCTTTGGTTACAACGTTCCTTGATCCATTGACCCATATTTTCTCCCTACAATCCTATTTGTTCCTTATGTGCCCCTGGGCAGGATCTTCTCTCTGTTCCCCCATCCCCATTTCCAAGCTTCCTGACCTCAGGGATATTGTCCTGTGGCTGTGGGATCAACTCTCTCCACACGGTCACTTCTGTCAAATTCTGATGACCGTTATGTTATGTTATGTTATGTTATGTTATGTTATGTTATGTTATGTTATGTTATGTTTATTATATTTGTATACCGCCCTTCTCCTGAAGGACTCGGGGCGGTGAACAGCCAGCAGATAAAGTACAGAAAATACAAAATTTAAAACAATATTAAAATCCAATTAAATCAATTTGGCCCACAGTTAAAACACCCCTATATTAAAACCCATAATTTAACAATTTAAAAATTAAAACAATTTAAAAAGTTAGGTCAGGTCAGCCCGGCTTGATGAAACAGAAACGTCTTTAAGGCATGGCAGAAAGTGTGCAGATCCGGGATCCGCCGTATCTCCGGGGGCAACTCGTTCCAGAGGGTAGGTGCCCCCACAGAGAAGGCTCTCCCCCTGGGGGCCGCCAGCCGACATTGTTTGGCCGACGGCACCCTGAGGAGCCCCTCTCTGTGGGGCTATAAACTATATATATTTATTTCTTTATTTGACTAGTATATAAGAATGGGGCTGGTTGTTTTACTCTCCTCTAATTACGTTGGTAGTTTTTCAGGTTAATATTTGCTTTATATTAATCATGAATCTATGGGCACTCTGCGGTTTCATGGGTGTGTTCTTTTAAATAATTTATGACTGTTGAGTTTGATGTGCATTATAAATACTTAGCTTTATAAGGTTGGCTGTTACAAACTAGTTTTATTATGCTGAATTTTATAACTGTTGCATTTCCTTCTGATTTGTACCATGCCCCAGTAAGGTATGTCATATTAATAATAATAATAATAAGAAGAAGAAATAACTAGAGCACAAACGATGGTGATTTTTCTTTGACAGATAATCACTAACACTCCTACGTTTAGAAAGTGACTAAGAGACAGTGGAATATTTTCCAAATTGACCTGCTAAAAGAAGCCTTCAGACTCTTTAAAATGCTTCTTTAGGGTCATATGATAATTGCCGGAATATTTAATATTCCTTTCATTGATGAGCAGGAGTTGTTTTCGTACTACTGTGGATTGGATTAAAAAGATGCTAATTAGATCTAATTGTCTTTGAAGAAAGAGGGTTATGATGTGCTCTATCAGTCGAGTATTTTGTCCTTCGGGGATTTTTTTTATTTTTTGGGCTAATCTATAATTCCTTTTTTTTTTTTTAATTGAATGATACATCCTTATGTCTTTGCTACAGGGCATTCCAACCTTGTGGTGGATTATTAACACAGAAGCAAACAGGTACTACTGTATCTGCTTCTTCCCTGTAATTTGCACGAAGATTTTGAAACGCAACGATAATTTATTCTGATTCTGCTTGGTCAATAAACCTTTGCCAGTTGCTCATCCTTGCCCTGCTTTTAATTTTGGGAGGTTTCCAAGACACCTTTTGAATGGCCAAGCTGCTCTTACTAGAATATCTAATATATATATATATATATAGACAGAAAGGACAAATATTATGAACAGTGAAAAAAGACAAGTAAATCCTTGTATTCTTTCTTCTCCACAGATGTGGTATATTCTATTTTTATCTCTCCTCAAAGTCACTGATGATGAACATCCAAAGTTTTCAGAAATGATCCATTTGGGAGAGGAGAAATGGAGGACTATGTGCTCCTGTTAAGAGTATGGGTTTTCTATAGGATTATTGAAAATCTAGGCTTCGAAGATAAAAAGGAAAACAAGAGTGTAAAGTATTTCCTTCCCAATTGGCCAAGGATAGCAATAGGAGTTAGACTTATATACCACTTCATAGTGCTTTACAGCCCTCTCTAAGCGATTTACAGAGTCAGCCTCTTGTCTCCAACAATCTGGGTCCTCATTTTACCCACCTCGGAAGGATGGAAGGCTGAGTCAACCTTGAGCCGCTCAGAATCGAACTGCTGGTAATCGGCAGAGTTTAACAGATTATAATAGAGTTGGAAGGGACCTTATAGGTTATCTAGTCCAACCCCCCATCCAAACTGCGGACCCTACACCATTTCGGATAAATGGCAGTCCAATCTCTTCTTGAAAGCCTCCAGTGATGAAGCTCCCACAACCTCTGAAGGCAACTTCTGTTCCATGGGTTGATCGTTCTCACTGTCAGAAAATTTCTCCTTATTTCTAGGTTGAATCTCTCCTTGATCAGTTTCCATCCATTATTCCTTGTCTGGCCTTCGGGTGCCTTGGAAAATAGCTTTACCCCTTCCCCTCTGTGACAGCCCCTCAAATATTGGAAGACTGCTATCATGACTCCCCTGGTCCTTCTCTTCACTAGACTAGCCATGCCCAGTTCCTGCAACTGTTCTTTGTATGTTTAAACCTCCAGTTCCCTAATCATTTTGGTTGTTCTTCTCTGCACTCTTTCTAGAGTCTCAATAACTTGTTTATAGTGTGGTGATCAAAACTGGATGCAGTATTCTAGGTGTGGTCTTACTAAGGCTTGCTAAGGTCTTAGTAAGGCCTGCAATACTGCATTATAACCACTGCACCACCATGGATGCAAAACACCTGGCTATAATTGTTCTGGCAGCAGAGGGACAATTTGAAGATGCCAATTTTAGGAGTATGGTATTCAGCTCACGGTTTCTAGTGAAGGACCTTAACCCTAACCCGGAAAAGCAATTCTTTCAGAGTTTAGCTACACCAATTCGTTATTGTGCAGCTTGTAGCTTATATGAGGGAATTTTAAAAGTTCAAAACCAACGGCAGGGAGCCATTTCACAGTCAGTTAGTCACGCATGAAGGAGGGACTACATCACCGTTTCCATCCTAAGCCATCCCTCCCCATTCTATGGGCCATTCTATTTCACAATTGCAGTGTGAAATAGAATGGCCCAGAATATAAGATTTGAAGACAAGAGATAATATTGATTGCTAATAGATGTAGCGCTGGTCGGCAACTCTTTAAAGCAGCTGTGTCTTTTCCTGTGTCCTCCATAAGCTGGCACAGGCTTCAGTTCCAGGAAAAGATGCCTCTCATTTAAAGAGTTGCAATATCTATGGCTCTAAATCAGGGGTGGGCTTCAAAATTTTTAGCAAGGGGTTCTCTGCCCAGTTGCTGGGTGGGCGTGGCCATGGTGGGCGTGGCCTAGTCAGCCTCCTGCACCATGGGGGGATGGCTTTTTTGCCTTTGCCGGGCTCTGGAGGCTTTTCTTGAACCTCCGGGAGGGCGAAAATGGCCACCCCAGGCTCCAGAGGCCCTCTGGAGGCCGGAAACGGGCCCATTTTTGGCCTTCCTGAACTTCCGGTAGGCCCGTTTTTTGTCCTCCCCGAGCCTCCGTGCACGCCCTGTATTTACCTGCATCCAAAACGGGCCACGCAGGGACTCCTGGGAGGAGAGGGGCAGGGTGGGTGGGTCCAGCCAGGAGTGGGATTTGGGGGTTCTCCGAACTGCACAGAATCTTAGCTAGAGGTTCTCCTGAACTTCTACGAACCCCCAGCAGCCCACCCCTCCTCTAAATACTTTCTGCTCACTTAACCCATATATTAAACTGGCTCTGATTCCACGTTGTATCCTCTCCCTAAAAAAAAACCTTTTGCAGAAAAGTTTGTGCTTGCACAAAAAGGTTCTTTTGCGCACGGAAATACACCTGGAATTTATACCCAAAGCCTGTTTTGTTGGTTGTGTCTCTAACGCAAGTAGACAATGCCGTTTCACGGGCGCTGCATTAAGGGGATCTTAAAACTAATCCTGGATAAAAGCCCTTCTCAGTCTTGCAGCTGATCCCAGACGGTAAAAGTTCAAGTGCTCTTGTCAACTTTTTATTCCGTCTACTTTTGCAAAGCTCAAATACGCCTTCAATGATTCGGCGATTTGATCTTATTCAGCAGCAAAAACATTGGCCATTGACCGAGCCTCCTGTCCTTTGGAAGGAGAAAAAGAAACAAACATTTGTTAACTTTTCAGAGCGCTATCAGATTTTTAGAGAAAGGAAAAACGAGGTTCTGGGTGTGAAAATGAACGATTTCTGCACTAGAACAGGTGTTTAAATTATTCTTGAGCCAAGCGCGTGCCGTTAGTATTTATCTAAACACGCTGTCCAAAATTAGCATGGCAGCCTTCTGGACTTGGCTTTATTGTGATTTCATAATCAAGGAGTACCTTTCTAGTTTATTTTAGGAAGACGGATCACCCTTTTGACTGTTCCCATTTAATGTTATTGTGCGAATATGCAAATGACACTGGCGGAACCTTTACTTTCACTGACAAGTAATGCCACCTGGAATTCAAATGCCAGAGAAAATGCTGCACGGTTCTTGAGGATTCTTACCAATAAGGGGTATCGGGAGGGGGGAGAATGAAAAGATAAGTAAATTCCATGTCATCGAAATGAGCTGATGCTTTTACAGCTGAGACTCTCTTTCCAATTTATTCATGTCTTTATAGACATTTGCATTCCAAAAGGCTCCCAGAAATTTGCCAGTGTAATTAGTAAATTGACTGCCCTTTTGCTCGCGTCGAGCAGATGATCCTGTACAACCTGAATGTACAGTCTTGGGATGGGTGTGCAGTGAGCCCTTTTCAACGGTTCAGCAGCAGATTGAAGATGAGGCAAACCCAGCTTTTCTGCTGTCAACTTTGCCCCATTAAGAACAGGAACAAGAGACACGCATGCATGGGAGAAACTTCTCTCATCTCCAGTCTGGGCAAATGAGAAATAAAAATAGCAATAGCACTTAGACTTATGTACCACTTGATTGTGCTTTATAGCAATAGCACTTAGACTTATATCCCGCTTTACAGTGCTTTACAGCTCTCTCTAAGCAGCTTACAGAGTCAGCATCAGCATAGATAGATAGATAGATAGATAGATAGATAGATAGATAGATAGATAGATAGATAGATAGATAGAAAGAATACGTCAGCAGCAGCAAACATAGAAAAGCGACAGCTCCGACTTCGCAACACACCCATAGCTTCTAAACTAAACAAGAGCCTGAAGATGACAGGGTTGTGAGCCTGTCGAAACATTGCTAGAAAGAAAAACTTTTAAGGTACTGGTAGGATTTTAGCTAAGGTTTTAAAGGACCTTGCAGAGTAAGGATTTTTGGAAGATTTTAAGCTAGGATTTTAACCAGAATTTTAAACATTTTAACTAACTTATTTTAACATGCCGTGGGATAAATACGTTGCATAGATAGATAGATAGATAGATAGATAGATAGATAGATAGATAGATATAGGATGGATGGATGGATAGAGGTGATAGGTAGGTAGGTAGACAGATGAATGGAAGATAGATAGATAGATAGATAGATAGATAGATAGATAGATAGATAGATAGATAGATAGATAGATAGATAGATAGATAGATACTATAGATGGATGGGTGGATAGAGGATGGATGGATAGATAGATAGATAGATAGATAGATAGATAGATAGATAGATAGATAGATAGATAGATACTATGGATGGATGGATGGATGGATGGATGGATGGATGGATAGATAGATAGATAGATAGATAGATAGATAAATAGATAGATAGATAGATAGATAGATAGATAGATAGATAGATAGATAGATAGATAGATAGATAGATAGATAGATAGATAGATAGATACTGTAGATGGACGGACAGATGGGCGGCAGGCAGACAGACAGACAGACAGACAGATGATATGAGGTAGATATTAAGGAGGTATTGAGAGAGAAGGGATATTGATATAGATAGAAAAGAGAGATGAGATAGATATTGAGATATTGATGAGAGAGAGATTGATGGGATATTGATGAGATAGATATTAAGGAGATAGATACTGAAGAGAGAGAGAGATTGATGAGATAGATATTGATAAGATAGCAACTGCCCTTAGACTTATATACCACTTCACAGTGCTTTACAGCCCTCTCTAAGTGGCTTCAGAGTCTCAGCATGTTGCCCCCTAACAATCTGGCTCCTCATTTTACCCACCTCAGAAGGATGGAAGGTTGAGTTAACCTTGAGCCTGATGAAATTTGAACTGCCAAATTGCTGGCAGTCGGCAGTCAGCAGAAGTAGCCTGCAGTACTGTACTCTAACCACTGCGCCACCACGGCTAATAAATTGCTTGATGGACTACAGAAGTCCTTTCTATTCTGTGCTTTATGTATTTGTCTGAGTATATGCAAAAAAATATCTGAGCAGTTGCTAGGAGGAAGAGCTGCCAACCCGCCAAGCCCCCATTCCCTTGCAATGCCTTCTGCATTGCAAATTTCCAAAGAGGGGAGGAGAATGAAATAAGAGGTCCTGCAAAGGGAGATACAGATTACATGCAAACTCATCATCGTGGAGCACTTTAAAGAAAACCTGAAGTTAAAATTCAAATACACAACAGCTGAATCAGAAATAAATCCATTTGTCTCTGCAATGTAGCAACTCCAAGACTTGCCATCTGTAAAGAGAGTTCCAGTTTTGGAAAGGCTAGGCTAGAGTGTGATTTCAGCTAATATTTGCCTGGGTAATTTTTATTCTCTTTTCACAACTTGTACATCTCTTGGCCTCTGTCATATCATTTAGACAGGATTATAAATAGCCTCGCAATCAGCATCCAATTAACCACATGAGGGTTTGTGCACATTTGGGGGGACATGATTGATTTCCAAAGGAAATAAATGCACTGAAAGGTTGATAAAAACGCCATAAAAATGGAGAGGAAAAGCACCTTTTCTCTACAAATTGTGGGCATAGCACACAGTATGAATAGCACAGGTGGTATCTCTGCGGGTGGAGTAGGTGACTTATAGCCCTCCAGAGATTGATGCGACTCCCATCATTTCTCACTGTTGCCCACGGTGCTATGTATGACCCATGGAAAATAAGATGGCTTAAAATCTGGAAAACCAGTATATGAATAAAGGTAAAGGTTCCCCCTCGTACCTGCGTGCTAGTCATTCCTGACTCTATGGGGTGGTGCTCATCGTTTCAAAGCCAAAGAGCCAGTGCTCTCTGAAGACGTCTCCGTCAGAGGTGAGTTGCAGCAAGTTCTGACCAGTTCTGGAGAACCGGTAGCGGAAATTTTGAGTAGTTCGGAGAATATTCTGACTGGCCCCGCCCCCATCTATTCTCTGCCTCCCAAGTCCCAGCTGATCGGGAGGAAATGGGGATTTTGCAGTAACCTTCCCCTGGAGTGGGGTGGGAATGGAAATTTTACAGTAACCTTTCCCTGCCATGCCCACAAGCCACGCCCATCAAATCATGCCACGCCCACCAAGCCACACCCACAGAACTGGTAATAAAAAAATTTGAAACCCACCACTGGTCTCCGTGGTCATGTGGCTGGCATGACTCAACGCCAAAGGCGCATGGAACGCTGTTAGCTTCTCACCAAAGGTGGTCCCTATTTTTCTACTTGCATTTTTTACGTTCTTTTGAACTGTTAGGTTGGCAGAAGCTGGGACAAGTAACGGGAGCTCACCCCGTTACACGGCACTAGGGATTTGAACCGCTGAACTGCCAACCTTTTGATTGACAAGCTCAGCATCTTTGCCACTGAGCCATTGCGTCCTATATGAATGATAGCATATAAATATTTTAGATGGCTAAATCCATGGTGGATTTATTGGTGGAGGACCACAGAATTGGAAAATTACTTCAAAAACATGTCTGGAGATGAATCAAATATATTATTTGTTGTAACAAAAATCAACTAATGGGGTCCTTGGTGCTCTCTGACTTGGTGATTTTCTTCCAGATATTTCATTACCCAAGTACTGTACATAACATCATCACTGGGCACTGATGGTGATACCTAATTTGGTAATGAAACGTCCTTCAAGAAAACCACTAAGCTCAGAGAGCACCAAGGATCCCAAAATTCAATTCTGAGCTACAAATATTCTATCAGAAACCAGCTACTTTTTGGAGACTGTCTTGAGGCACCAATCAAAAGTTGGATGTAAAAACTGAGGACAAAGATGTGAACTCCTGGAATAAGTCATTAAAAATACTACAGGGAATTCTTTATCACCAGGAAAAAAACACTGATAGATCATGATGTATCAGGTGGTTCTTCTGCATTTATGTAGAGTTGGGGTCCCCAACCCTTGGGCCGCGGCCCATTACCAGGCCATGGTGTATTCGGACCGGCGTCCCTGTGTGTGTATAAGTTGGGGCCGGCGTGCCTGTGTGTGTAGAAGTTGATCTATGTGTGTACATGTGTGCACTGACTTGCCACTTGTGTGGCCTGTACACTGTACACCTGTGGCTTGTGTGTACAATGAAATTGAACGAGCCTCCCTTGGTGCAGGCCCCCCCCCAACCTCCCGAAACACAAAATACAGAAGTCTGACAGCCCCACGGATAAAATAAAAGCTATTTTTCAGCCTGTTCGTTCGGCTGGCTATGCTTCTATATCTCTTGCTCGATGAGTTTTAAAACGTGTCCTTACTTTTCTAAGCCCCTCA
This sequence comes from Pantherophis guttatus, assembly GCF_059756535.1. NCBI lineage: Eukaryota > Metazoa > Chordata > Lepidosauria > Squamata > Colubridae > Pantherophis > Pantherophis guttatus. Next base: position 11,793,575 of record NC_142075.1, on the reverse strand, counting down.
TCATAAACCATCTTTTATGAAAGCCAAGCTGTTTGAGGAAAAACAGCCCAAGCAAAAGTTTTTTTTTTTTTTTAAAAAAATATCTTTAAGGTTCTGAGGCTAAAGATGTTTGATGATCTTCTGAACAATTACTCAGGAATCCGTTGAGCCCACATTAAACATCTGGTGATATTCCGAGCAGTTGCTAAACATGCATCATTTGAAAAGGTCACGGTTGACAATTCTCCCACCCCTCTTCTTAGAATTCCTATTTATTGCTATCAAAAATGTGAGGCTGAACTATATATATCTAAGACTCTTATTTTCTGATATTCTGTGTTCCTTCGTGGATTTTGCTTACCTTGGAGTTTAATCCCAGATTTCATGGTGGTTTTCTCTGATGCTGGAAAGGAAAAGGGGAAAAAACAACAAAACAAGCCACCAATTTCCTTTTCTCCACTTGTGCGGTGAAGATCACATCATTTCCAAGTTTTATGATAATCCCGGTAGGTTTATAATGGATAAACAATATTTAGCCTCCCCGTTTTCGATGTGCGGGAGATTTATAATTTATTTTGTTGAGTGTGCGAACAGGAGTCTCCAGCTGCAGAGCAGCTGTTGTAGCAAAGCTGCACAGCAAGAGCTAGCAGTATTATTTTGACTTGGATCAAAAGGGATGGAAATTATTTGAACAGTTAGGGAAAATGGTTGTGTTTTTGGGTATTTTGTGTGGTTTTTTTTTTTTTTTTTGGTTTGTTTTGTAGCGTTGATTTGATTTGTCACTGTTGTTTGGTTTCAGGCAGGCTAATAACTCAAACTTCTTGTTTCTGAAATGTGTTGAGCATTAGAAAATAAGACCTATATAAGAGGAAGAAAGCTAGGTGATTAAGGCACCAGGCTAGAAACCAGGAGGCTGGGAATTCTAGTCCTACCGAAGGCACGAAACCAACTGGGCGACTTTTGGGAAATGTCTCTCTCAGCCCTAGGAAGAACTAGACAAGGGCAAACCATTCCTGAAAATTTTCCCAAAAAGCTGTAGGGACACATGCAGGCAATGGAACGAGCTCCCCCCGGAGATACGGAGGATCCCGGATCTGTGCACCTTCCATCGTGCGCTTAAGACTTTCCTATTCCATCAAGCTGGCCTGGCCTAAATCTTCTCCCCTTTTTAAATGAAAAATTTTAAATGTAAATTTTAATTTGTTTTAAATGATGGGGTATTTTAAATTCAGCCAAATTTTTTAATTCATTTTAAATTTTTGTATTTATGTGTTTTATCTCGTGGCTGTTCACCGCCCTGAGTCCTTCGGGAGAAGGGCGGTATAGAAATTTAATAAAATAAATAAAATAAATGGTCAGAAGTCAATGCTGACTCAATACCAAAAGGAAGGGAAGTTCCGTGTTTCCCCGAAAATAACATCCCCCCCCAAAATAAGACCTCCCCCAAAATAAGACCCCTTGAAAATAAGCCCTCCTCTGAAAATAAACCCTCCCCTGAAAATAAGCCCTCCTCCCAAAATAAGTCATCCCCGAAAATATGTAAACGCATGTGGAACAGGTCCCTGCCATTTCCTCTGGTTAGGGTTAGGGCAGGGGTCAGCAACCTGCGGCTCCGGAGTCACATGCAGCTCTTTGGGCCCTCTGCTATGGCTCCCTGTTGGGTGATCCCACCACTGGCTGGCCCCACCCCTCCCAGTCACTCCTTGCCTGGCCTGAGAAGGTAAGGGTGATGGCGGGGGATGGAGAAGTGACCGGGGCAGAGACAGAGAGATACAGAGAGAGGGTGAGAAAGACATAGAGACATACAGAGAGAGAGGGAGAGGGAGGGAGGGAGGGAGGGGAGAGAGATATATATCAAGAGGGTTTTGTGGCTTCCGGTGTTTTTTAAGAACTGGTTCTCTGCCCTAATGACCGGCTGGGTAGGCGTGGCTGGGGTGTGTGTGTCACGTGACTGGTAGAAGTCAGTGACATCGAGTTGGCCATGCCCACCCAGCTTTTGTGGCTCCCGATGTTTTCTTTTCTGTGGGAAACAGGTCCAAATGGCTCTTTGAGGGCTTAAGGTTGCAGACCCCTGGGTTAGGGAGATAAAGCTGGAAATCAGGTAAGACGGCAAGAGGATCCCCGTCTTGCTCCATGCGCCCCAAAATAATAACTCCCCGAAAATAAGGCCAAGCGCTTATTTCGGGGTTCAAAAAAATATAAGACAGGGTCTTATTTTCGGGAAAACGTGGTAAGAAAAAGGCAGAAGAAGGGAAAGCATCGCTTAGAAAAAACGATAATAATGTTCATAGGTTCACCCAAAGATGCTTTTTCCAAAAGGCAACTGGACTTTTATTATTATTATTTTTCTTTGAAAAGGTTTCGCTTCTTCTCATTCAAGAAGCTTCTTTAGAACTTCAGAAGTGAAACGTTTTCAAAGGGGGGGGGGGAACCCAAGAATGTCCAGTTGGACTTTTGGAAAAAACACCTTTGAGACAACAGTGATGACCTGGAAGATTGATGACCTCTATAGACATTCACAGGTTCAAAATTGCTTTTCATGAGTAGAACAATCTTGCTGTTAGAAGGTATTCTTTGGAGGGGCAGTTGGGCGCTTGGTTCGTGCAACACATTGGATTTGAAAAGAAGAAAAGATGCTTGGAAGCACACATGTGCATTCCTATATCATCTGTTGCTAGTTCTTTATACCTGCTGCATCTTTTCCCAGCTGCTGTGTGATTGTGGGAAAATATGTGTTTGGTTTTAAGGGGTTGCCAACTGATGCCATAAGTTGCCTTCCTACCACCCACAGGTCCTGGCGTATTCTGTAGCATGGTTTCCCTTTTGAATCTAAAAGGCTGCACAATCCTCTTAAGACCTTGGTTTGTTACTTTACTATCTTCAAGGTGACTTCCATTGAGTACTAAGTAGAAAAGCAGAGCTGTGAACTGCAGGAAAAGAATGGGATTTTAACAGATTAACAGAGTTGGAAGGGACCTTATAGGTCATCTAGTCCAACCCCCCGCTCAGCAGGAGACTCTGCACCGTTTCTGACAAATGGCAGTCCAATCTCTTTTTGAAAGTCTCAAGTGATGAAGCTCCGACAACTTCCGAAGGCAACTTCTGTTCCATGGGTTGATTGTTCTCACCGTCAGAAAGTTCCTCCTTATTTCTAGGTTGAATCTCTCCTTGTTCAGTTTCCATCCATTATTTCTTGTCTGGCCTTCAGGTGCTTTGGAAAATAGTTTGACCCCCCTCCTCTCTGTGGCAGCCCCTCAAATATTGGAAGACTGCTATCATGTCTCCCCTGGTCCTTCTCTTCACTAGACTAGCCATGCCCAGTTCCTATAACCGTTCTTCATATGTTTTAGTCTCTAGTCCCCTAATCTCCCTGGTTGCTCTTCTCTGCACCCTTTTAAGAGTCAACATCTTTTTTATAATGTGGTGACCAAAACTGGATACAGTACTCTAGATGTGGTCTTATTAAGGCTTTATAGAGTGGTATTAGTATTTATTTATTTATTTATTAGTTTAATTTATATGCCGCCTTTCTCCGGAGACTCAAGGCGGCTTACAATACATTTTAAAAAAACCTTTATAAAAACATTTAAAAATTAAAATATTAAAACCCATTCATACCATTTATGGCCGGATCTCACAAGATCGCAATAGTACCTCACTTGATCGTGATTATATCCCTCCGTTAATGCAATTTAGGATTGCATTGGCTTTTTTGGCTGCCGCTGCACACTGCTAGCTTATATTTAGCTGGTTGTCCACTAAGACTCCAAGATTCCTCTCACAGTCACTGCTATTAAGCCTGATTTCACCCAGTTTATCAAATAAGGAGGAGTTTTATGAGGACAAGAAGCTTGTCTGGGATGGCCCCTTGTTTCTAGAATCCTTTATCTTAAGAATCTCACAAGATGTTTTTCTCTGTCTCATTTTAAAGACCAAGAGCTACTGTCGATAACTCTGGGGAGATTGCTTTTACTGATGAATGAGATTCACTTTGATCTTTTAATGTCCCTGTTTGTTGTGGTTCAATTACCTTAACCGAGAGCTATTGATGAGCCAAAAGTCAAAACTGAGCTGTCAAATACCCTGTTCTAAGGAAGTAGCTCTTTAGCTCTTAGCTCCTGACCTAAGTTTTTCCCCTTCTTAAATGGAAATTTTAAATTTGGTTTTAAATTATTGGGGTTTTAAATTCAGCCAAATTATTTAATTCGTTTTATTCTATTTTAAATTTTGTATTTATATGTTTTATTCTATGGCTGTTCACCGCCCTGAGTCCTTCGGGAGTAGGGCGGTATACAAATTCAATAAAATAAAAATAAAATAAAAATAAATAAAAGAGAAAGCAAAAAAGGGACCAATGCAACTATTTTATCGTTCTCTAGGTAAAGTGGATACAGCAGCAAGAGGTGAAAGCGAGAGTTAAAAGGCGAGTTCGTCGGAACCACCGTTTCGTTTCGTTCAATGACCCATCTTGGCCTGAAATGTGGTACATGGTAACTATACATTTTGTGTGTGTGTGCGTGTGTGAAAAGAGCAGCTATTGCCATAGGAAGCTTAAGATGCCCTAATCGTGGAATGACATCACAAGGAAGTCATTATTTGAACACTACTTGAAAAAAAAATATTTTTACTTTATTTATTTAGCATTGCTTTGTTTTATTGTGTTCTCCTTTGTTTGCTTCTTATATGTATACATTTCAATTGTCTTTATAGTGGGTTTATTGGCTCTTATTGCATTTGAGCTTGCTTGAATGGGTTGTTTTAGTGTTGCAGTTAGTTTTGTGATCATCGACAACAAAATAATAGGTCCTTGGAAGGACTCGGTAGGTGGATAAAAATGCTAAATCCAGCCGAAGCATCTAGTTGACTGGATAAGCAACCATCATAATGGTGTATGTGCCCAAGTACATGCAGATTTGCAATAAAATTAATTGTTGGGTAAGAGAGGCTGAGATCTCTCTTTGGTATGATGACCTGCAAGTTTTACCTACAATGATTTCAGCTTGCAGGTGAATCATGCTATCTTTGTGGGATCCTACCCTGTTTTCCCCAAAATAAGATATCCCCTGATAATAAGCCCAATTGGGCTTTTGAGCGCATGGCAATAAGGCCAAGTCAGAGGTGGGTTTCAGCAGGTTCTGACCAGTTCTGGAGAACCAGAAAGCGGAAAGTTTGAGTAGTTCAGAGAACCAGTAGTAAAAATTCTGACTGGCCCCGCCCCCATCTATTCTCTGCCTCCCAAGTCCCAGCTGATTGGGAGGAAATGGGGATTTTGCAGTAACCTTCCCCTGGATTGAGGAGGGAATGGAGATTTTATAGTATCCTTCCCCTGCCACGGCCACCAAGACACACCCATCAAGCCATGCCATGCCCACCAAGCCACACCCACAGAACTGGTAGTAAAAAAATTTGAAACCCACCACTGGGCCAAGGGCTTATTTCAGGGTTCAAAAAAATATAAGACAGGGTCTTATTTTCGGAGAAACACGGTAGAAGAAGCAGGCCAAAAGAAGCAAGTTCTACAACTGAGGGTTTCGTTCTCTATATTTATTAAGAGTTTTCATATAATAAGAGATGAATTTAAAAAAGGAAAGGAAAGGAAAGGAAAGGAAAGGAAAGGGAGGGAGGGAGGGAGGGAGGGAGGGAGGGAGGGAGGGAGAGAGAGAGAGAGAGAGAGAGAGAGAGAGAGAGAGAGAGAGAGAGAGAGAGAGAGAGAGAAAGAAAGATAATGTTAAAAAATATATGAAATATATGAATATAGAACCGTGGTGGCGCAGTGGTTAGAGTGCAGTACTGCAGGCTACTTCTGCTGATCACTGGCTGCCAGCAGTTTGGCAGATCAAATCTCACCAGGCTCAAGGTTGACTCAGCCTTCCAATCTTCCAAGGTGGGTAAAATGTGGAGCCAGATTGTTGGGGGCAAAAGGCTGACTCTGTAAACCGCTTAGAGAGGGCTGTGAAGCGATATACAAGTCTATTGCTATTGCTATTGCTAATGACTTCCCACCTTCTAGCCACTTTCATGAGACCTGTCTCTAGCCTCTGAGTGGTATTAAGACATATTTTGGGGTTTGAATGGCTGATCTTAGAAATTCGAATTCTACAAATTCTAATGATCCAAAATTGGAGAAGAGGCCCAGCTGGGCACCATAAAGAAACTGTGCTATGGGCTTGGCTTCAAATAATTTGATGTCTGCAGGTATATAGGGGTAACTTCAAGTACCATAGACCAGTGGTTCTCAACCTGTGGTCCACAGACCACTGGGGGATTGTGATATCATCACAGGGAGTCCACGAAGGCTTGACATAGGCTGGTGCTTTAACTCTTGAGTTAAGTCTTGGTGGTCCGTGGCCATGCTCCGTGGCCACAAAAGGTATTTACAGGGAGTCTGTGGTAAAGAAAAGATCGAGAACCACTTCCATGTACAATATCAATCTGCCACAAATATTTTCTAACTAATTATCTGAGCCGCGGTGGCGCAGTGGTTAGAGTGCAGTACTGCAGGCTACTTCTGCTGATCACCGGCTGCCAGCAGTTTGGCAGATCGAATCTCACCAGGCTCGAGGTTGACTCAGCCTTCCATCCTTCCGAGGTGGGTAAAATGAGGACTCAGATTGTTGGGGGCAAGAGGCTGACTCTGTAAACCGCTTAGAGAGGGCTGTAAAGCACTATGAAGCGGTATATAAGTCTAAGTCAGGGGTCAGCAACCTTAAACACTCAAAGAGCCATTTGGACCCGTTTCACACAGAAAAGAAAACACAAAAGCCACAAAACCCTTTGAACATCTAAAATGAAGATAACACTGCATACATCACTTTTTACCTTTATGCTATGCATAAAAAAAACCAATTGTGGGCTGCATTTATCAAATCAATGACCTGCTACAGAAAAAACACATTTTGATTTCTGCATGCAACAAAAACATTTTGAACTCCGAAAAAAAAAGATGGGCCGAAAAGCTCAATAAATCACGTGCCAGCGGGTGTCACTCATTGGCAATTGTGACCCATATTTTGAGTGACAGGGAACCACAGCAGAGGGGTGAAAGAGCCACATGCGGCTCCAGAGCCACAGGTTGCTGACCCCTGATCTAAGTGCTATTGTTATCTATAAGTCCCAATAAAAAAGAGATAGTTTCATTCTCTTTGATTTCCACCCACCCCTAAACAGGAAGAGAACTTGGAGAAGCAACACACACACAGGCAGACATACAAGAGCAGACATTCATTCGTTTTTTTGTTTTTTTGGTGTGTGTGCGAGTCCCACGCTGTGCAGGACATTTGCTGGTGTGAAAACCACATTGGAAACGGTCAGGGTGTTCCCGAAAGTCTTAAAATAACAGCAAAACAGGTTCTTAGTGATTTGCTTGGTGGATTAGCTGAAGCTGAGCTGCTGTACTTTGGAGCAGGTGGCCACACCTGCACCCTCTTCAAGGGAAGTTTCACATCGAATGCTTTACAGTAGCTAACCTTGCCAGCTGCCACAAAAGGGCAATAACTCCTGCCAAGTTGTTTCTGTCTGGTTCGGGTTGCCAGCTATACGGCATCAGGTTAAATCCAGAAGAAAGGACCTGAGTCTGAAGCGAAAAAGTTCAATCTTAGAAATAAAATGCACTGTGCTTATTTCAGCTACCAGTGTCTGATATCCAGCCAGCATCTGAACTAATGCAGTAATTCTTTCATAACCAAGAGAATGGCTATTTCATATTTAAAGGATCAATTAGGAAGGCTTAACGTCTGCAGGTAGTCCTCGACCTTACGACCACAATGGAGCCCCAAATTTATGTGGCTAAGTGAGAAATCTGTCATAAGTGTGAAAAATGTCTGGAACCCGCACTATATATCGGACATTAATACAATTGAGAGAGTCCAGAGATATTTCACCAGACGAGTCCTCCACTCCTCTGCTCGCAACAGAATACCTTATGCCACCAGGCTTGAAATTTTGGGCTTAGGCAACTTAGAACTATGCCGCCTTCGGTCTGACCTAAGCGTAGTACATAAAATTATCCGCTACAATGTGCTACCTGTCAATGACTACTTCAGCTTCAAAAGCAATAATACACGAGCACACAATAGATCCAAACTCAAGGTAAACCACTCCAAACTTGATTGCAGAAAATAGGACTTCAGCAACAGAGTGGTCAGTGCCTGGAATGCACTACCTGACTCTGTGATTCCATCCCCAAACCCCCCAAACTTTAACCTTAGACTGTCTACTGTTGACCTCACCCCATTCCTAAGAGGTCTGTAAGGGGCATGCATAAGTGCACCAGCGTGCCTACCATCCCTGTCCTACTGTCCCCATTTATTCGTATCCATCTCATGTATTCATAATCATGTTTATACTTATATCTGTTATCTTATACATGCTTGTCAAAATAAAATAAATAAACTAAACACAATTGCTGGTCCTTCCATTTTCAAACTCAGAGTAGCTACCGGAAGGCCGTCTTTTTGACTTGAGTGTGACAGGTACGGGAAGGGGAGCAACAGCGTACTCACTGCTGTCTTTGTTCTCAGCATTGTGAAGACAACAACAGCGAATGCAGGTCCGAAATGAATGTTCTGGGAGCTTGGCAAAGAGGATACACCGGCAAAGGTGTCGTAGTGACTATCCTTGATGACGGCATAGAGAGGAATCACCCTGATCTTGTAGAGAACTACGTAAGTAAAGGTGGGAACGGTTTGGCACACATCTTTGGTTGTTGCCTACTTGTACAATACAAGAGAAAGAAGCAGGGAAGATTGCTACACAATAGAACAGAACAGAACAGAACAACAGAACAGAACAGAACAGAACAGAACAGAACAGAACAGAACAGAACAGAACAGAACAGAACAGAACAGAACAGAATAGAATAGAATAACAGAGTTGGAAGGGACCTTGGAAGTCTTCTACTCCAACCCCCTGCTTAGGCAGGAAACCCTATAGCATTTCAGACAAATGGTCATCCAATCTCTTCTTGAAAACTTCCAGTGTTGGAGCATTCGTCACTTCTGCAGGCAAGTTGTTTCACTGGTTAATTGTTCTAACTATCAGGAAATTTCTCCTTAGTTCTAAGTTGCTTCTCTCCTTGATTAGTTTTCACCCATTGCTTCTTGTCCTGCCCTCAAGTGCTTTGGAGAATAGCTTGACTCCCTCTTCTTTGTGGCAGCCCTTGAGATATTGGAAGACTGCTATCATGTCTCCCCTAGTCCTTCTTTTTATCAGACTAGACATACCCAATTCCAGCAACCGTTCTTCATATGTTTTTGCCTCCAGTCCCCTAATCATCTTTGTTGCTCTTCTCTGCACTCTTTCTAGAGTCTCCACATCTTTTTAACATCGTGGTGACCAAAACTGGATGCTGTATTCCAAGTGTGGCCTTACCAAGGCATTATAAAGTGGTATTAACACTTCATGTGATCTTGATTCTGTGATGCCAGCTGACTTTGCAATATTTCAGCAGAAAAATAATCAAGGCAGTTATTCTGGTAGCGAATGAAGATAAATATACGTGTCCTAGGATAATGTCACAGGATCCAATCTTGAATCGTTTACTGGGACCAAAGGTTTATTCTACCAAGCTGTTGGGCTCATACTGTAGCCCATCATCAGGGATTTTCTCTGTCTCCAGAATATTCTGGTAGTCTCCAAAACAGTCGGGGAAATGGAGTAGGGTCTCACCCAGGACCCTGCAAAGGGTTCATAGTTTTCTTCTATCACCTAGTCTGCAACTGTGTTCCCATAACAAGGGGGTGTTAGAACAATTGCTTTAAGGGTACCCACTGTATTTTTCAGACTATAACACGTACCAGAGTATAAGACACACCTTAGTTTTGGGGGAGGAAAATAAGAAAAAAAAATCTGCCTACCAGCATCTGTCTGGCTAGCGTCTTTAGCAAACAGCCTGGAACAGGTATATTAGCCTGATTCAGCACGAGCAGCTGATTGGCGGGTGGATTGGGCTCCCGGAATACCCCCAATCAGCTGTTCCTAGAAGTGAACTTTAGCAACAGGTTCACTGGTTGTGAGCGTGCACATGCTTCAAAAGCTCCTTTTGAGAGGCTGCGTTTTAGGCCTCCGCACGCCCAGCTTTTGGCCTCTGTGTGTCGCGTTTTTGGGTGGCGATCGGTGGCGATGTGCTTTGGCAATCACCGCAGCCTTGAACGGGGATTTCGGAGGCTGAAAACACAGCCTCTCAAACGGAGCTTTTGGAGGCAAGCTGAGGCAAAAACGCAATCCAAGGAGGGGGCGATGTTCTGTGGCAATGGCTGCAGCCTGGAGCAGGTATAAAATGTGGCACGTGGAGGCCGAAGGGTGAGGACTGGCGAGTAGGCGGGGCTACATTCAGTGTATAAGATGCACCCAAATTTTCACCCTCTTTTAGGGGGGAAAAAGTGAGTCTTATACTCCGAAAAATACGGTAAGTTTGAAGTTTTGCCCTCTTTTCCTGAACTTGGACAGCTGCGAGTCTTGGAAAAGGCGCCATTATTTTAAGGAGCTGATGACCAGCGGAGAGAGAATGTCCACGCCATCCCCAAAGGACTTAGCCTGCTTTCGATTCCAGCAACTACACACACCTCTTGTGTTGTTCTTCCAGCTTGGATATTCGAGAGTGGTGAACTTCTCTGAGAAGTTCTTTCAGCTCAAGAAATCCGTTTTCTTTTTGCAGACTGCTTTGAACCAGTAAATAAGCAAGCCAGAGAACGACTCGTCCTGTTGAATGCAGCGAAGTTTACTTTTAAATAAACCAGTTGTAGGCTTGTTGGTCTGAACAGATCTCAATGCAGAGTTGGGGATCCTGTAAAAAAAAAAAAAAAACCTTCTGAGATCTCTGGAAGAAGAACAAGGTTAGAAGCAGAGTGAAAAGGAGGTTTTACAGAATACAGAATAACTGAGTTGGAAGGGAGCTTGGAGGTCTTTTAGTCCAACTCCCGGCTCAGGCAGGAGACCATTTCAGACAAATGGCTATCCAATCTCTTAAAAAAACCCTCTAGTGATGGAGCACCCACAGCTTCTGAAGGCAAGCTGTTCCATTGGTTAATTGTTTTCGCTGTTAGGCCGTTTCTCCTCAGTCTAGGTTGGATCTCATTCAATAAGCTTCCACCCATTGCTCATTGTGTCTTGTTTTTGATTTATTTTTTAGTTGTGCTTTAGGTTATTTTTTTTTCCCTCCCTCAGGACCCCCACGCAAGCTATGATGTCAATGGAAATGATGAAGACCCAACTCCGCGCTATGATCCAAGCAATGAAAATAAGTGTGTTCCATTTTTTTTCCCTATCTCTCTCCCTCTCCTACCACTCCCCGTTAAGAATGGAATTGGGCTGCCTTTTACTAAGTGCCTCTGTTTTTGTAGTTACCATATTTTTCAGAGTATAAGACGCACCGGACTATAAGACGCACCTATCTTTTTTGGTGAGGAAAACAAGAAAAAGAAATCTGCCTCTGCCTCCCAGCAATTTTGCCTCATTGCAGCAAACAGCAAATAGCCTGCTTTACTTCCATTTTTGTTTTCAGCATAGCTTGATTAGCACAAGAAAAAAAAATCTGCTCCCAGCAATTTACCTCCTTGAAGTAAGCAGCAGAGGCCTGCGCAGCAATAGGCAATGGCAATCCCTGCAGCCTGAAATAGCTGAGAGTCGGGAGGCCAATCCAATGGACAACCAGCTTGTGCTAATTAGGCTGTGCTGAAGCTGAAATGGGCTGTTTCTTCTTGCTGCAAGGAGGTAAATTGCTGGGAGGCAGAGGCCAAAGGGTGAGGGGCAGTGGGTTGGAGGGGCTACATTTGGTGTATAAGATGCACCCAAATTTTCACCCCCTTTTAGGGGGGGGAAGGTGCGTCTTATACTCCGAAAAATATGGTAGCTATTTGCCTATCAGCCTGAAAAGCAGCTGGCTACTATGCCCCTACTATGCTTCCTGCCGAAATAACCCACCTTCAAAAGCCTCATTCCAAGGGAGAGTTTTACGCGTAAAAGGAAAATTCCAAATTTGGCTAAAGGGTGAGTCGGTGGGAGAATGCAAAGCAGATGATCTTACATCTGTTTTGCATGGCGCAGCCATGTGGCCCCGTGTGGCTTGCCAAGCTGAAAGTTTTAGCTAATGTGAGATTTTTACAAGGACCTGGGGGAGGGGGGGAATGGAGAAAGGGGCAAGTCAATTGGTTTCAGGTTGCTGTTATATTATATATTTTAAGCAAGGCTCATTAGTTTTTAACAGCTGTGAATTGAGCAAGAGAATTCTTCCTTCTCATTGATTGCAGCTCTTGTATGTTGAACTGTTGTATTAAAGTTCTCATACTCCGTTACCAAAAAAGGTGATGACCCCTATTCTTAGGTTTGGGTCTACAGTAATTAGGGAATCCGTTCAGGTATAACCGAGCATTAAATAATGATAGTTGTGCTGTCTAGGGACACAATGCTGTACCTAGGCTTCCTGAGTCAGTAAAACACCCGCGTAGTCCCAAAAACCTCTTTTATTGCAACAGCTCTGAATTCTGTCCATTCACAGATGAGTCCCAAATAGTTGTAAAGAGCCCTTCTGGATAAGGCTGATAATCACCCACCTTTATCTCCCTTGACACGCTGCCAAAGACCTAATTGGCAAAGCCACACGGAGTCCAGAATCAAACAGAGCTTCAGACTTTAAACTGAACAGAATTAACAACGTTGTTTCCCGCAAAGGCCCACGTGCCTTTGCTCCTCCTTTAAGTCTTATGGGAGGGGGCAATCATCTCCAAGCCCTATGTCAGTGCCTCAGCACTGGCATAGAGAGGAGAGATAAGCTCTGAACTTTTGCCTGCTAAATCCCTTTGAAGCTCGGTTGTCGTGGAAATGAGGGGGGAGACATTCCTGTGAAATGACGAGACAAGAAGTCAGCAGAGGGACTTGGAAGATAGCCAATGAGAAGCAGAGAATTGGGGATCGGAAAGGGAGGGATTGGGGGGCAAAAGGTCAGTCTTGTCCGCATCGAGTCATGATTTGGTTGCTGTGCTTGAATAAAGAAAATATTTCCTTAAAGATTGGCTTTTTGGAAATTCATTTATTTTGAGATAGCATTGAAGTCTGACACCCTACTCCTGAGTCGTTCCTTTTGTTTTAACTGTTCTTGCCTTCTGGCAGCTCTGCGCATACGCGCACTGGGAACAGGCTCCCCTGTTCGCACTGGGAACAGGCTCCCCTGTTCCGCTGCCTTGCTGAGGTCCGACTCTGGAGGCTCCGGAGGCAGCACGTACCTCCCAGATGGCCCTTTCTCTGCCTCCGACGCAGAGCCCTCATCCGAGCCTTCCCCGGACTCCAGGACTGGCCCATTTTCCTCCCCAGCCTCCTCACTGTCTGACTCTGCTGCCAGCTCTGCAGGTTGCCAGCGGATCACAACAGTACCAAAAAAGAAAGGTCATAATTTAGCCCTTAAGGAGCTTGCAGTCTGAAAGTAGACACAAGAAAGAAAGATAAGTGGAAGGAACAGAAGTAATCGGGCATACAAGGAGTCCTCATTTAGGGACCACTTGCAAACTTTCTGAACTTTCAAACAGGAATGCACAAAGGCATAGAGTTGTGGTCATCAGTTTAATCTAATCACATTTAGAATGTAAATTGGGTTCTGGGGAAGGGGCTCGCCCATACGTGAAAAATAACTGCTCTCTGGGCCATATAACCAGCTACAAAATATATTTAGCAAAATGTCTACGGAGATTCTCAGTCATCCAGGTCACAGCTGTCAAAAAGGTGCTTTTTCAAAAGGCAAATGGACTTTGTTTTTCCTTGAAGACGCTTTGCTTCTCATCCAAGAAGCTTCTTCAGTTCTGACTGAATGGTGGAGGATGGAAGGATTGATACGCCTTGCAGTCATCTGGTCATTAGCACTCTTTCTGAGAGTTGTTGAGGCCACTTGGAGAGCTCTCTCTCTCTCTCTCTCTCTCAACTAAGAGGAAGGGATATGACATCATCTGTCTCCTGTTTACAACACAGTCCTTTCAGCAGTTCCAAGAAGGTTCCCCGTCCATTTCAGTGGTGGGATTCAAATTTTTTTACTACTGGTTCTGTGGGCGTGGCTTGGTGGTCATGGCAGGGGAAGGATACTGCAAAATCCCCATTCCCACCCCACTCCAGGGGGAGGATACTGCAAAATCCCTGTTCCCACCCCACTCCAGGGGAAGATACTGCAAAATCTCCATTCCCACCCCACTCCAGGGGAAGTATACTGCAAAATCCCCATTTCCTCCCGATCAGCTGGGACTCGGGAGTCAGAGAATAGATGGGAGCGGGGCCAGTCAGAGGTGGTATTTACCAGTTCTCCGAACTACTCAAAATTTCCGCTACCCGTTCTCCCGAATTGGTCAGAACCTGCTGAATGCCACCTCTGGTCCATTTGCGCTATTCAGGTGTCCCCTGAGGGCAGAGATGAAACTCAAAGTGGCCTCAACGACTCTCAGACAGAATGCTAAAGACCAGATGACTGCAAGGAATACAAATCCTTCCATCCTCCACCATTCAGTCAGAACTGAAGAAGCTTCTTGGATGAGAAGGGAAACGTCTTCAAGGAAAAACAAAAGTCCAGTTGCCATTTGAAAAAGCACCTTTGTTTAGCAGTTCAGTCTCTGCTACTCTCCTGCAAGATGATCTAATGGTATGTGGAAAAGACCTTACGAGAATTGGCAGAGAGGTGCTGTCTACTAGGAAATGGTGAGATAAGAGATCATAATGGGTAGAGCAAGAAGTTTCAGACAGGAACTTGCTTAGTTTCTTGGGCTATAAAAGATAAAATAAAAGCTAACAGGAGAACTGGATTTTCAGACTTGTTAGTTTCTTTACAACAAAGTAAAATTAGCCTCTCTGATCATGTTTCCTGTCTTGTCTACCAGGTAAGGCTGACAGATGCTTTCTCCCAAATTTTCCATTTGTCTTTTTCTGGAGAATGGAACATAGAACTCTGCCGATCATCTTTATCAGGAAAGTGTACAGGGATCATTCAAATATGATTTGCTTTGCAACTTGCTAGCTCACTCTTTTGTTTTCTTTTTAAAGTTAAATAGATTAAAAAGTTTAGTGGAGCAGGAAACCTGGCCGGTACCAAGGGCACTTAGCTTCTCCTGAATGTCTGCGTTCAATCCTTCTCTCTTCCTCTCTCTGCTTAGCATTTCTATTTCTTAAAAGCAATTCTGGAGGCGGTTCAGCCATTGGAACAATAGTTTTCAGTCAGGGCATCCAGCCAAACTATAGTTGAGCCTCATTAACCATAGTTTGGCATGCAATCAGAAATAAGATGCTACAGTTGCTTAATAAAGTGTAGAGCTGCAATTCCCTAGGCTGGATTGGATTGGGATGGGATGGGATGGAGTTATTTTGCGTTGAATTCTGCAGCTGTTTGGCTGCCCTGCAAATATATTCCTCCAAGACTTAACAGGACTCAGCTTGGAATGAAACGCTCTCTTTCTAAGATCAGCCTTTCTCTCTTCTAATGATAGTAATCCTCCGAGTGCTTCATTAATTGAGAGGATTAATTGTCAAAAACTTCGATGCACTTTTGAAACTTTTCCGAACGCAGGCTGCCGTGGAGGCGTTCCACTTTAATGAATACCAGAAGGCAGAAACGTAACTCAGTAATTCCCTGGATGTGCTTGTCCTTGATTTGCATAGAGTGCCTTTGCCCATCAAAAGTTTACTTTCCCTCTGTCTAGCATTATTTATAATACCTGCCGTGGTAATGAAAAATAGCTCTGAATCAGAGTCCAGAGTGGCCGTGTTTAGCTAGCACACAAACATTGTAGCACCGTGAGAGCCTCAATGTAGATGAGCAGGCTGAGCCAGAGGGTGGCGTTAAATATGTCATCAGTTTGGAGTCGTCATGCAGCCACAAGAGACCCAAAATGACTCAGTAATATCTGAACAAACAACATTCAGACTAATTTGCATCTCATAAAAAGGTGTTTCAAGATCTGTGTTCTGACAGATGAGCGCAACTCAAAACACACTGACGATGACTCCTCGAATGGTGACAAAACGTTTGCAACCCAATTGCCAAGTTCGGAGCTCAAACCAACAACCTAACAAGAGGCCCAAGTCTGCTCCGCACCCCCACCATTGATAAGAGTCAATGGTGAAATCCATTGACCCTTATCTAGTGCCAATTTGACTTGACGGTTTAGTAGACCAGATTTTTGTGTACATGTAGCTGAAAAAAACTCCTTAAATGTTTTGAAATCAATTCTTGTTCCTGGTTTCCTTAGCTTGATATCAAAGTGTCTCTTTGTGCTCTATGAACCAAACTGATTGAGTTAGTTTGGCAAACCACAGCAAAGGTATTTGACCAACACAGCAATTGAAAACTACCGTATTTTTTGGCGTATAAGACATACTTTTTCCCCCTAAAAGAGGGTGAAAATTTGGGTACATCTTATACACCGAATGTAGCCCTGCCCACCCGCCGGCTCCCATCCTTTGGCCTCTGCCTCCCAGCAATTTTGCCTCCTTGCAGCAAACAGCAAACAGCCCATTTCAGCTTCAGCACAGCCTGATTAGCACAAGCAGCTAATTGTCGATTGGATCCGCCTCCCGACCATCAGCTGTTTCAGGCTGCAGGGATTGCCATTGCCTATTGTCGCCTCCGCGCGCCCAATTTTGCTGTTTGCTGCAAGGAGGCAAAATTGCTGGGAGGCAGAGGCAGAGGCAGATTTTTTTTTTCTTGTTTTCCTCTCCCCAAAAGGTAGGTGTGTCTTACAGTCCGGAGCGTCTTATAGTACAAAAAGTACGGTAGTTTCTCTGGAGTCCTGATTGTCTGCCTTGACTGGACTACCTGAAAAGTCAGGATCATAGGGTGCACATATCCCAAACTAAAATACCTGATTCTTTGCACCTAAAAAGGTAATCATTGAAAGATCTAGGCTACCTTCCATGCCATCTTCTGTAGGCATGGAACTGAATTTTCCATTACATATTTAGGAGAATTTCAAGGGGTGAAGGATTATAGTCGAGCTAAACGTGTATTAGATGCAATATTAAAATCAATAATAATGCCAAGTGAATGATGAACCCATTAAGACAAATCCAGGCTTATTTTTAAGAATGAAGGTGTGGGGCAGGCCTTGAACGAACACGGCTCCAATGCCTCAGAGAGGAAATGACAGGCTGTTCCTTCTCCTGCATTCTCCATCCCAAATAAAGCTTGCAGGGAAGAACAGGAGAAAAACTCCTCCGATGGCAAGTTTCAGTCAGTTCTCTGTGGCTAAATTCACTCATTCTCTCTCATTCTCTCTCTCTCTGTCCCAAAGGTGCTTTTTTTTTTCAAGAGGCAACTGGACTTTTCTGGTTTTTCTTTGAAGATGTTTCGCTTCTCATCCAAGAAGCTTCTTCGGTTCATTCTTCTTCAAAGGTGAAGAAGCTTCTTGGATGAGAAGCGAAATGTCCAGTTGTCTCTTGAAAAAAAGCACCTTTGCTTTTGCACTATGACCTGGATGACTGAAAATCTCCATATTCATATTCTCTCTCTTTCTCTCTCTTTCTTTCTCTTTCTCTCTCCCCCCTCTCTCCCTCCCTCTCTCCCTCTCCCCCTCCCTCTCTCTCTCTCCGTCTCCCTCCCTCTCCTTCCCTCCCTCTCTCCCTCCCTTCCTTCCCTCCCTCTCTCCCTTCCTCCCTCTCTCTCTCCCTCCTTCTTTCCCTCCCTCCCTCTCCCCTTCTTTCCCTCCCTCCCTCTCTTTCCCTCCCTCTCTCCCACTCTCTCCCTCCCTCTCCCTCTCTCCTTCTCCCTCGCTCCCTTCCTCCCCACTTCAAATGCGTACAAGATTTGTACTGAACTCTAAAACCTTTCTGTGAATTCTCTTCCTAGGCATGGCACCCGCTGTGCAGGCGAAGTGGCAGCATCAGCAAACAATTCCAACTGCATTGTGGGCATCGCATACAATGCGAGAATTGGAGGTGAGAAAGAGGGTCCTTACAATATTTATTTATCATGTGTTCATTAAATTTATTTCCCGCCCATCTCGTTTCAAAGCGAATCTGCTGAACTTGAGGGGTACGTGGTTGGTTTTTTTTTTGCCAGCACCTGTTTTTTTGGTAGAAGACTGTTTTATGAACGCAGTTGAAACCAATGTACTGTTTCAAGGATTCCCGTTACTATTACTATATATTTGTTTCTCTGACCCTAAGTGTTGTCATTTGGGGGTCTCACAAACCAAACCAAACCAAACCTTATGCTATTTTGATTTGATTGCTTATTTGAGCCTATGACTATCATTAAGTGTTGTACCTTATGATTCTTGACGAATGTATCTTGTCTTTTTATGTACACTGAGAGCATATGCACCAGATATCCGGAGCTACCGGATTGGGCAATCCGGTCCGAAACGGGAGCATTTCACCCCTGGTTTAGAGAGAGAGAAAAAATGTCCCTTTGTTTCAATAAACATGTCTTTTTAGCCCTCAGAAAGGAGCACTATTATCACTGTTTTATATACTGAGTCAAATCCATGCTTAAACACACAGGTCAAATATCAAATATTTAGCTTGGCTGCCATTCACAAATTCTTACAAAATGCGGTCGATGTCGGATTCCCTCCAGAGAACAGGACGACTGCTTAGGAAGTGTTTCTTTATTGTACATAGGCTATATGGGGCATCTGATGGGCTCTGAATGGGTGGAAGAAATGCTAAGGAATTATATCCAATCGTACTCCAAAGGCTTCACATTCTTTTTCTGCATAGACCCTATGAAGAGAGGCCTTCTGCTGCCTTTTCTCACTTGTCCTCATCTTATCTGTTGGAGATTGTAGCATGTGAGGTGCTCTCTGAATGTGGTGGTTTTCTTGCGGATGTTTCATTACCCAGCTAGATAACTTCATCAGTGTTAGAAGGGAATGGGGTGTGCCGAGAGGAGGAGGAGGAGGAGGAGGAGGAGGAGGAGGAGGAGGAGGAGGAGGAGGAGGAGGAGGAGGAGGAGGAGGAGGAGAACTATGGGGTCCTTGGTGCTCTCTGAGCTTGGTGGTTTTCTTGCGGATGTTTCATTACCCAACTAGATAACTTCATCAGTGTTAGAAGGGAATGGGCTGTGCCAAGAAGAGGAGGAGGAGGAGGAGGAGGAGGAGGAGGAGGAGGAGGAGGAGGAGGAGGAGGAGGAGGAGAACTATGGGGTCTTTGGTGCTCTCTGAGCTTGGTGGTTTTCTTGTGGGTGTTTCATTACCCAGCTAGATAACTTCATCAGTGTTAGAAGGGAATGGGGTGTGCCGAGAGGAGGAGGAGGAGGAGGAGGAGGAGGAGGAGGAGGAGGAGGAGGAGAACTATGGGGTCTTTGGTGCTCTCTGAGCTTGGTGGTTTTCTTGTGGGTGTTTCATTACCCAACTAGATAACTTCATCAGTGTTAGAAGGGAATGGGCTGTGCCGAGAGGAGGAGGAGGAGGAGGAGGAGGAGGAGGAGGAGGAGGAGGAGAACTATGGGGTCTTTGGTGCTCTCTGAGCTTGGTGGTTTTCCTGTGGGTGTTTCATTACCCAACTAGATAAACTTCATCACTGTTAAAAGGAAATGGGGTGTGCAGAGAGAAGGGGGAGGAGGAGGAGGAACTTCAGAATTTTTACCAAGGGGTTCTCTGCCCGGTTGCTGGGTGGGCATAGCCATGATGGTGCATGTGGCCTAGTCAGTCTCCTGCAGCACAGCCGGGGGGGGGGGCATATTTGCCCTCCCCAGGCTCCAGAGGCCCTCTGTTTCCAGCCTTCCCAAACTTCCAGTGGGCCCATTTTTCGCCTGCCCTGAGCCTCCACGTGCACCCTACACTTACCTGCATCCAAAACCGGACTCTTGGGAGGAGCGGGGTGGGGTGTGTGAGGCCAGCCAGGAGTGGGATTTGGGGGTTCTCAAATTTTAGCTAAAGTTAATCTTAGCTAAAGTTTCTCCTGAACCCCTGCGAATCCCCAGCAGCCCACCCCTGAGGAGGAGGAGAAGGAGAAGGAGAAGGAGAAGGAGGAGGAGAAGGAGGACAATGACAACTATGGGCTCCTTGGTGCTCTCTGAACTTGGTGGTTTTCTTGCAGATGTTTCATTACCCAACTAAATAACATCATCAGGGTTAGAAGGAAATGGGGTGTGTAGAGAGGAGGAGGAGGAGGACTAAGGGATCCTTGGTGCTCTCTAGCTTGGTAGTTTTCTTGAAGATATTTCATTACCCAGACCAAGTAACATCAGCGCTACTAGCAGGAAAACAACCAAGCTCAACGAGCACCAAGGACCCTCCTTCCAACCCTGAGCTACAAATAGTCTCCTTTATTGGTACAGTAGCATGTTTACATTCCCTGCATTCTTTTTCTCCGTCTAGATAATTCCACAAGTTAGTCTGGGATTTTCCTCCCGCTAAAGCAGCCCTGATGCTTGGCACAAGTCACACATGAATTGACCCTGTGTTCTTGTTCTTGAAAGTGTCTGTTCTGGGTGGGGCAGAGTAATAGGCTTCCCCCTGTCCCTGCTGATAGCCGAGGCTCCTCTGCCCCGTTGAATGGAAGATATTTGTGTCCTGCCATTCAGAAGCAGCTTGCTTTAGGTTAGGAGGTTTTACAGCAACTGAAAATTATTTCAGAAGAGCCGTGGTGGCGCAGTGGTTAGAATGCAGTATTGCAGGCTAATTCTGCCGACTGCCAGCAGTTCGATTCTCACCAGCTCAAGGTTGACTCAGCCTTCCATCAGTGCTGGGATTCAAAAAATGTTACTACCGGTTCTGTGGGCGTGGCTTGGTGGGTGTGCCAGGAGAAGGATACTGTAAAATCTCCATTCCCTCCCCACTCCAGGGGAAGGATACTGCAAAATCCCCATTTTCTCCTGATCAGCTAGGACACGGGAGGCAGAGAATAGATGAGGGTGGAGCCAGCCAGAGGTGGTATTTACCATGTTACTCACTTAACAACTGTGGCAAGGAAGGTCATAAATTGAGGCAAAACTCATTTAGCAACTGTCTTGCTTAGGAATGGAAATCTTCAGCTCAGTCATGGTCATAAGTCAAGAGCTGCCCGTCCTAAGCTCTCTGTTGTGGTTCGTAAACACCAGTGGCTTTAAGCTAAGTCAAATCCAAAGTAGCTTTTTTTTTTTTTCCTCTTGAAAGGAAAGGGGGGAAAGTATTTTTGTTTTCTTTGCTTTCATGGTTTGCCCAAGGGACACACACAGGGGTGGGATTGAAAAATTTCAGCAACCGGTTCACTGCCTGGTTGCTGGGTGGGTGTGGCCATGGGGGCGTGGCCTACTTGGCCTCCTGCATCACGGCAGGGGGACATTTTCTCCCTCCCCAGGCTCTGGAGGCTTTCCTTGAGCCTCCAGGAGGGCGAAAACAGCCTCCCCTGGACTCTGGAGGCCCTCCTGAGGCTGGAAAATGGGCCTGTTTCCGGGCTTCTGGTACTTCCGATAGGCCAGTTTTTTCCCCTCCCAGAGCCTCCACGTGTGCCCTGCACTTACCTGGCATCCAAAACGGGCAGCGTGGAGACTCCTGGGAGGGGGGGAGGGGGCATGGGGTCAGCCAGTCCTTGGAACAACTGGTTCAGCGAACCAGATTAAAATTAACATCCGGTTTGCCCGAACTGGTCCGAACTGGCTGAATCCCACCCCTGGATACACATTCTGAGACCTTTCCTCTTCTGATGTTTTCTGCAAAGAGATCTGCCCTTTGAAGTGGCCATCTCTAGAAACAAATGGGTTTTGTAGCTATGGCAAATGAGAATGTCCCCTTGGGTTCCTCTATGGATGCCAGCCTACCTTTATCCCGTGCCCAGCTCTAAGTTCCTTAAAGACTAACAGATTTATGGCGACATCAGCTGGTGCAGCCAATAGCTCCATTTTGTCTGACCGAGAGCAACGCTTTAAAGTTTAATCTGTGCAAGCTGAGGCTGCCATAAATCTAGGGTCGTTGAAGGGTCTGCCTAATCAGGGAATCCCTTGTGGAATTCCTGTCTTTGTAGGTGTCAAGAGTAACCAAGCCAGGGGTGAAATGCTCACGGATCGGACCAGATTGCCCAATCCGGTAGCGATCTTGGCTGGTGGTTCGGTGATCCGGTAGCCATCCGCCTGGGTGTCATTACTTCCTGGTTTTAACCATGAAGTAATGTATTTTTTACCTTCTGCACATGCACAAAAGGTCTGCATGCGAATATGATGGATGCAGCACTTGCGCTTCCAAGCCAGTAAGAAAGGTAAGTAGATTTCACCCCTGAACCAAACAGCCTTATCTTAACTGACAGGGATCATCCTTGTTTGGTCCAGGTGTAGGGAGCCTTCTACTTCTATGAAGTCCTCACACTTATGCCCAAAGAGACTTCCTGCAAACCCAATTGTTGAGGTGTCGAGCCTGACTTTGATTTGGATGTGGGACTGTTTATATCTTTGGGTATTCTAATATGAATTCAGTTTGACACAGTTTGGAGCTGAAGAAGGAATAGAACTCTCAGTCATAACATCATAGCTAGCCAATGAGTCACACACATTCCAACACCTGGGTGACCGGAGGAGGAGGAGGAGAGAAGTTGCTAAGCAACCAGCTCCCATCTTGGTTGGACAATGTGACAAGTTTGTTTTGGAAACTTAAGAATCTCAAATTTATATTGGGGTGAAAAGCCCGGGAACTTCAGTACTGGCTTTTCACCAGTTAATGCCAATATAGTGTATCTAAATAAATTTGTACTTTGAGATAAAGGAATGCCTCGGAGTTCAATTTGTGATGGGTACATTACTTGGAACCTGACATGAGGATTGGGCTCTGCTTGGTGGCGAGTCTTGTCCATTGGGCTCCCAAAGGTCCAATCTCGGGTTTTTGGGTTTTTTTAAGTTTCTGACCTTTCATTGCATCCTTTCCTGTTTGTGTTGTGTTCCGTTGTTCCTTTTTTTGCCAAGAGCAGAGTACATTTACCGTTCAATAAACACAGAGAGGATACTAATCCATCGTTCCTGTTTTCCCCGTCTCTTGAAAGCTGCGAGCCATCAGAAGTTTTTATGGCTTACACTGTGGGAAATGGCTGATTTATCCCTTCTCTTTTCCATTTTCTTTTTTTAAACCTTAACTTTTTCACTGATCATCTAATCGATTTCCCCCGTCAGGTTGGCTGAAAGGTTTGACTGGAATTGTAAAGTCTGCTCTTAGCTGCTGGGCTGTTCAGATAATGGCGAATATGTCTGCGATGGAGGGATTTTAAAAAGTCAAGATACTAGTCACATACAGATAGTCCTTGACTTTTGACCACACTTGGCAGCAAAATTTACGTTTTTGTTTTTTTTTTAATTTGATTTATATGCCGCCCTTCTCCGGAGACTCAGGGCGGCTTACAGTGCGTTAAGCAATAGCCTTCATACTTTTGTATATTTATACAAAGTCAGCTTATTGCCCCCACAAACTGGGTCCTCATTTAACCTACCTTAGAAAGGATGGAAGTCTGAGTCAACCTTGAGCCTGGCAAGATTCGAACTTACTTTAATTGCAGACAGCTGGTGTTAAATTGCAGTGCCTTGTCTGCAGAGCTATCCGTTGCTAAGCAAGGCAGTTCGGTGAGGGGCATCCAGTGTTGTGGCTGGCAAAACTTGAAAGGGGAGAGACAGGGTCATAGAGGGACGTAAATCTACATGGGATTAGGTCTAACTGCATCCGAATATTGCTGAAATGGTGCTCCTAATAAATGACTGCATTTCTTTTGAAGTTTGGCTCATGGCTCATGAATATATATATATATATTTAATTTGATTTATATGCCGCCCTTCTCCGGAGACTCAGGGTGGCTTACAATGCGTTAAGCAATAGCCTTCATACTTTTGTATATTTATACAAAGTCAGCTTATTGCCCCCACAATCTGGGTCCTCATTTCACCTACCTTAGAAAGGATGGAAGGCTGAGTCAACCTTGAGCCTTGGAGAGATTTGAGCCAGCAGTAAATTGCAGGCAGCTGTGTTAATAACAGGGTGCGTAGACCACTGTACTATCAAGGCTCTTTTAATTAATTAATTAGGGCATCTTTCAGAAACTTCACAGTGGCCTTTTTTTGCCATGGCTGTTAAGTGAATCATTACAGTTGCTAAGTTAATGTGGATGCTAAATGAATCCAGTTTCCCCCATTAGTTTCGGTGGAAGGTTGAAATGGTGATGACGTGACCACGGGATTCTGCAACCATCATAAATACACGTTGGTTGCCAAGCACAGGAATTTTAATCACGTGACCATGGGGATGTTGCAACAGTCATATAGCAATAGCTCTTAGACTTATATACCGCTTCAGAGTGCTTTACAGCCCTTTCTAAGCGGTTTACACGGTCACCATATTGTCCCGAACTATCTTGATCCTCATTTTACCCACCTCGGAAGGATGGAAGGCTGAGTCAACCTTGAGCTGGTGAGAATCGAACTGTTGGCAGTCGGCAGAAGTAGCCTGCAGTACGGCATTCTAACCACTGCGCCACCATGGCTCATGGATGGTGCGAAGACCAGTTGTAAGTCACTTTTTTCACTGCTGTTGTAACTTCAAACAGTTGCTCAATGAATCATTGCATGTCAAATACTACCTGTAGTTGGGGGTTCCCCTTCCCCCATACATTTGCCCCCAGAGAACGTGTTTCTCCCCTTATATGTTCTCCCCTGTTCAAAAAAGTTGGCTCACAGTGCCCTAACCCAGTGGTGGGATTCAATTTTTTTTGCTACCAGTTCTGTGGGCGTGGCTTGGTGGGCGTGGCAGGGGAAGGATACTGCAAAATCCCCATTCCCTCCCCACTCCAGGGGAAGGTTACTGCAAAATCCCCATTCCCTCCCAATCAGCTGGAACTCGGGAGGCAGAGACTAGATGGGGGCGGGGCCAGTCAGAGGTGGTATTTACCAGTTCTCCAAACTACTCAAAATTTCCGCTACCGGTTCTCTAGAACTGGTTAGAACCTGCTGAATACCATCTGTGCCCTAACCCCAAACCGGGGTTCTTGCTTATGGTTTAGCATTTTGTGCGATTAGTAAACTATGATTTATGATTTAGGGTACAGGTCTCCAACCTGAGGCCCCAGGAGATTATATACAGTGCATATAATGCTATGACTGTATTTATTTAATATAATACACTTACGGTGGTGATGAGTGCACCATGAAAAAACCAGATTGGGTTGAAATAGTCTTGGGGAAAATTTATCTATGGGGTCGCTGAGAATTGACAATGACTTCACAGCACATAATCCATCAATCCCTTGCATGAGATGGCTACACTGCCTTCTTACTGTGCTTTTAAACCCAACCCAATTAGGATGTCAACAATGGTTCAATAAACCTAGATTTAGTGTGCAATGTAAACATGACCTTTAGATATTGGAGGGCTGTTTTAGAGAAAGTGAAATCAAGAAGATGGGGGGGGTTCTGAATTTAATCCACCCCGTGGAAATGAAAGGAGAAGGAAGAAGTTCATTCTTCTCCTTGTCAGACTCTCCCATTTACCATCTGGTCAGGAAGAAAATAGTTCATTCAAAGAATAAGAATCTAAGAGCTCTAATCAGTGGTGAAATGTAAAATTGGTTACTACTGGTTCTGTGGATGTGGCTTGGTGGGGGGTGTAATATGACTGAGTGGGCGTGGCCAACTTTTTTTTTTTTTAACTTTTAAAACCATTTTTTCTACAAACTCCTCGGTTGAAGAGGTTGTAAAAAAAATGCTTTTAAAGCCTCTGACGATCCCAGCTGACTTGCCTGATTGGCAGAGGCTTTTTTTCCCCTTTAAAAACATTTTTTCTATAACCTCTTTGGCCAAAGAGGTTGTAGAAAAAATGCTTTTAAAAGCCTCTGACGATCCCAGCTGAGCCACGCAATCATCAGAGGCTTTTTTTTTTTTTACTTTTAAAAGCATTTTTTCAGCCAAAGAGGTTGTAGAAAAAATGCTTTTAAAAATTAAAAAAAAGCCTCTGATGATTGCGCGGCTCAGCTAGGCAATTGGGGGGGGGGCAGGATTTTTGCTATCAGTTCTCCAAACCATCCGCCTCCATTGCTACCGGATCGTGCGATCCAGGCTGAACCGGGAGAATTCACCCCTGGCTCTAATTAACTGTATTTATTAGAAGCAAAGTTCCAGCACAAGAATTACAGTAAGTACTCCATTTTCAAAGGAGGAATCCAGTTTAATTTAAAAGAGATTTTTTTTGCCTTTTCTGCTGGCAATTAATCGATCAAGGATGCTTCCAGGTGCACAACTTTTTGTGTTGATACGAATTGAGAGAAAGTCACGGTTAAGAATCACTGCCTTTTGTTTTTTAATTGATAAAGGCAGCGAAGCTTAACCGTAACTTTCTCTCAGTTCGTATTTGCAAGTTTTTTTTAAAGGAGGGTTACCGTATTGCATTTTTGCCTCTGCTCGATGTAATTTTATTTGCTTTTGTTGTATTTGAAATACAAATGCTTGCATTCTTTTACATCGTTGGTTAAGTTGATCCGATCACTGAAGTCTGGTCAGCCACCGCAGTGAAGAATGCTACAATTCTGGCTGAAAAGAGCTTTGGACAGTTAAGATTCTTATATCTGGACAGCTTTGGCTGATCTCCAAAAACTAAGGATCAGACCTGGATAGCTCTTTGATGAGAGATTATCAAGAAATACCAGAGCTGTAGATAGATAAAAATATCCTCGAGGAAAACACTGGTGAACCAATTCCTTGTTCTTGCTGAGAAAGGACCTGTCCTTGAAATCAATGAGAGCTGAGCTCAACTGGAAGGAGAAAAAGTTTGTAAAGATTCTCAGTCATCCAGATCATGGTTGTCCCAAAGGTGCTTTTTTCCTGGAGGCAATTGGAGTTCCTTATTTTTTTTTCTTTTGAAGACGTTTCACTTCTCATCCAAGCTTCTTTAGCTCTGGCTGGATGGTAGGGAATGGAAGAATTTATATTCCTTGCAGGCAGCTGGTCATTTGCATCCTTTTAGAGGGTCATTGAAGCCCTTGGAGATTTATCTTCATCCTCAGGGTCACCTGAATAGTGCAAATGGTTCCTGTGGTTACAATTTTTCAGTAGGAATGGATTTCCAGAGGAAAAAATGCAGCCTACAGGAACCAGGAACATTACTCAGGTGACCCTGAGGACACAGATAAACCTCCAAGGGCTTCAACGACCCTCTAAAAGAACGCAAATGACAAGCTGTCTGCAAGGAATATCAATCCTTCCATTCCCCCACTATTCTGTCAGAGCTGAAGAAGCTTCTTGGATGAGAAGCAAAATGTCTTCAAAAGAAAAAAAACAACAAGAAAGTCCAGTTTCCAGGGACAACTGGAAGGAGAATTAACTAAAATAGGTTTTGTATTGTAGGAAGAAATATCCTTCTGGGTTCAGCTCCAAGTGGGGAAAAAGACACTGGAAACATGGAGACTGCTTGGAAAGATGGTTTAATGGTGGACAGGATCACATGGTTTGAGTTCCTGAACAGAAAAGGGGCTGAGACAGAGTGAGTCCCCGAGTTTTATGCCCTCTCTGGCTTTGAACTTCCTGGGGCCCAGAAAAAGTATCCTGATTGGTTGTCAGACTCCCAATGGGTGGGGGTCTTAGCTAGCCTTGCTGGCTGATGTAATCTTCCCAGGTGCCATGTGGTGAGTTTCTGTTGCTAGATGGGTCCTATTGTGTTAGTTTCTGTTGCTAGATGGGTCCTATTGTGTTGCAGATATTGGTCCATTGGCAAAGATTAAGTTTCTGCCTCTGGCCCATTGACAAAGGTGTGGGGAGGAAGATGGGAGTTGCTTCGTCTTTAAAACATGCTTCTCCATTCATCCAGGGAAACATAATATTCTGCCTTTTTAATATTTCCTAAAATATTTCATTCTTCTAGGAAAAGGGGTGGGTGCTAACTTCCTACAGTATGATTTTGAGCAGCACGATTAATCACAAATTTGGAAATTTGGTTTCTGGGAGAGACATGATGCTAAAGTTCTACACAAATTTTGTTTTATAAAGCCTAGCATTGTAGAATCTCAGTATTGGGGTTCTTTGTAACAGACGTCGTTTTGTGTAATCCAGTCCTTACAAACCTGTGTGCTATTAGCAGACCAAATATGTGCGATACTATAGTTCTACTTTAACTCGAGTGGAGGCTCTAACTTTTTTAAGATCAAAATCCTGTCTTTAGCTTATTTCTTGGTTTCCTGCAAGCTTTTTCAGTTTTCCCATTACCGTGAGATCATGAGCCCCTTCATTAAATGAGACATAATCAAATCTCCCAAACGCAGGCTATGAATCTTGCAACCAGTTGCTTTATTTATTTCGCCGTGCTTTTTATTTCCTAATGGGTGAGCGTAGATGCATTTGTGTTTAGTGAGTTGAAACCGCCTTGCGTGTTTCTTTTTTACCCAACCAATTATCTTCGGAGGAAGGTAGCGTCTGGCCTTGAACTTCTAGCAACAATTATAGAAATAAGCCTGCTGCACAATGTTGGTTTGAATTCAGCTCAGGGGAAGGTTTTTTGGTGTTTTTTTTTTTCTTTTGCTAAACTACCTAGATTCATTCTGTACTATCGGAGGAGGATAATGTTCTGTTTTTTTTAAAAAAAAAACTGCAATCCACCTTAAAGCTGTAACTATAATTAACTTTTCCTCTTGGGTTTTTTATTTTTTTTCCCTTAAGGAAAAATATGCATAGAAAGAAAAAACGAAATCTCTTAAAACGAAACAGAGGCCTTTGTCCTTAACCATATTGTATGTACTTGGTAGTACATACTACCAAGAGCCTTGGTAGTACAGTGGTCTAAAGCACCCTGTTATTAAGACCAGCTGCCTGCAATTACTGCAGGTTCGAATCTTGCCAGGCTCAAGGTTGACTCAGCCTTCCATCCTTTCTAAGGTAAATTGAGGACCCAGTTTGTGGGGGCAATAAGCTGACTTTGTATAAATATACAAAAGAATGAAGGCTATTGCTTAGCGCATTGTAAGCCGCCCTGAGTCTCCGGAGAAGGGCGGCATATAAATCAAATAAAAATAAAAATAAATAAAAAAACAAAATATTGTGTACTAAGATTACCCTTGGCTGCCCTTTCTCCTAAAAATGCTGCCACCCACGGCAAGCCTCTAAACTATGATAAATAATCAGCCCTTCCTCCTTATAGAAAGAATGAATCAAGCTGCTTAGAATTTTTTTTGGAGACCCGTTCATGTATATTTATTCATTCATTCATTCAAGGCTAAGCACTTCCTTTTTAATATTATAGTATCTGTCAGTTTGGCTTGCGTTTTTTTTTTTTCTCTCTCTCTCTATAAAAAAAAATAAAAATAAAAATACCATAAATTCAAGGAGGATTTTGGCCCTGATCCAGCAGGCTCAGCTGTTGCCTGGTTCCCATTTCATTTGGAAGAGACCCGGCCAACTTTCTGGCGGACCATGCCTATTGCTTTATTCATTTCCAGGAGAGCCCTGTTAGCTAGTTGCTGGACCGGCCTCCAGACTCATCAGAGGAGAGTAATTCACCCCATATATTTCCATAACCAACTTATGCCTCGCTGTGCAAATGTTCCATCTGCCTTCGGGCTTGTAATGCATTCCTCCCTCCCTCCCTTCCCCCCTCCAATCTTTGTTTATTCTGCAAGGTGTTGCCTGCGGAGTGCCAGAATTATGCACACAGCTATCTCCTCCTCTTAGAGACGGCTCCGTCTCATTACAGTGCAGCTGTGGATTTGGCCAGATATGAGTATCCACGGCTTGGTAACCTTCCAGTCCGCGCTGTGATAACCCTTCGTATGGGAGGCCAATCCTGAAGGTAATGCGGAAGCCCCAGCTGGTTCAGGATTCATTCCGATGTAGATCGATTCTGCCCAAAGAGATAGTTTATGTAGGTTATCTCAGTGAACCAATCCCTCCAAGCAAAAAGTGCCATCCATTGCTCCTGGCAGCACTTTGAACGAAAGCCTTTGATTGTTGTCCTTAGCACCTGTACAAAAAGCTATCATCCCAACCCATCTCTTTTTGTGCTTTTGTTTTTGAAACCTCCCGGGTGGATTTCCCTTGCAGGCATCCGAATGTTAGATGGTGACGTGACAGATGTGGTGGAAGCCAAGGCGATCGGTGCCAAGCCAGAATATATCCATGTCTACAGCGCTAGTTGGGGTCCAGATGACGATGGCCGTACGGTGGATGGGCCTGGTCCTTTGGCCAAGCAAGCATTTGAACACGGCATTAAAAAGGTCTGTGTGGCAAAAAAAAACCCCCAAAACACTCTTTTTTTTTCTCTTCTCATCGGTGGGGGCCTTTATTGCTCTTCTTCAAGTTCTGTTCCTTGTTTTGCATCAATGCATGATCTAGTTGTATATCTAAATACATATAAATACATAGCTGTATAATATCAATATATAGCAGTATCCCAGTATTTGAGAGGCTGCCCCAAAAAGGAAGGGGTCAACTTATTTTCCAAAGCACCAGAAGGCAAGACAAGAAACAATGCATGGAAACTAATCAAGGAAAGAAGCAACCTGGAACTAAGGAGAAACTTCCTGACAGCGAGGACAATTAATCAGTGGAAGAGCTGGACTCCAGAAGTTGTAGGTGCTCTTATCACTGAAGGCTTTTAAGAAGAATCTGGACAGCCACTTGTCTGAAATGGTACAGGACAGTGATGGCTAACCTTTTTGCCATCGCGTGCCAGGAGCGGAGGGGAGGAGGGGCGGCATGCACACATGCCCACACCTATAATTTTATGCGCCCCGCCATTCCCCCCACCCGCTCCTGGCACACAATGGCACAGTGGGCCCAGTAGGCCCATTTTTCTCTCTTCCCCAGGCTCCAGAGCCTTTCTAGGAGCTTGGGGAGGGCGAAAACGGCCTTCCCCACCCCCCCGGAGGCCCTCCAGAGGCTGGAAACAGACAGTTTGCCAACTTCCAGTGGGATCGGAAGGCCCGTTTTTTGCTCTTCCCCAGGCTCCAGAGCCTTTTTAGGAGCTTGGGGAGGGTGAAAACGGACTTCCCCACCCCCCTGGTGGCCCTCCAGATGCCAGAGACGGCCCATTTGCCAACTTCCGGTCCAACCCTAACCCCTAACCCTAACCTTCTTAGAACCAGACCTAGATATCCTGCAACCTCCCTCATTTCTTTTCTGCAATTTTGAACGAAGACGTGGAATCCAAATGGGTTGCTCCTTTTTTTATTTTTGTCAGTGGCTCCTCTATTCAATTTTCTGCAACCAGATATGCTTAGCAACAATGCTCTCACATCTTTGCTATCAGCCCTCAAAAATAGGCCAAGTGGAGGAACAGGCAGTGGAAGTATTCCGAGAAGGTTCTTTATTGTCGTAAGGTAGAAGGATGGACTGCAAGGCGATCCAACCGGTCAGCCCTAGAGGAGATCAACCCTGACTGCTCTTTAGAAGGCCAGATCATGAAGAGGAAACTCAAATCCTTTGGCCACCTAATGAGAAGGAAGGACTCCCTGGAGAAGAGCCTAATGCTGGGAACGATTGAGGGCAAAAGAAGAATGGGACGACAGAGAACGAGGTGGCTGGATGGAGTCACTGAAGCAGTAGGCATGAGCTTAAATGGACTCCAGAGGATGGTAGAGGACAGAAAGGCCTGGAGGAACGTTGTCCATGGGGTCGCAATGGGTTGGACACGACTTCGCAACTAACAACAACATTGGAAGCCTGTCCAAGTTTGTCTTTGTCTCATCTTATCAAACCGAAGCAGGGTTTCTTGTGTTTCTTTCTCAGCCTTTTCTCTTTCTCTACGTAATTCTGAAAGCCTCTAGTAAGCTCATCCCTTCCCTATCCCAAAGGCCAACTCCCTGCTCCTTTTAGTGCTGTAGAGGAAGTGACATGTCTTCTCAGTCATGCTTCCTGCTCCCCTAACCTTCAAATGAATGACTATTGGGAACAAAAATGTATGGCTTTACTGCAGTCTGTTCTGGTACGCCTGAAGTTGTATTATTTGCTCTGAATTTGGAATGTGGTCTGTCTTTAGGACGAGACCAGGATAACTCTAGTGAAGGTTGGGTGGAGGATTCAGTTTCACCTACAATTTCTCAGTCCTCCAAGATCTTTATTTCTGCTTACACATAAACATATACCATACTGCCCCTAGCAAAAGAGATGTGCACTAACGCTTATGGGATGAAGGCTTGAGATCAGGTAGTCCTTGACTTACAACAGTTCATTTAGTGACCATTCAAAGTTGCAAGTTTTTGCATTGCAAAACGTGACTAACGACTGTTGCAGCCTCCCCATGGTCATGTGATCAAAATTCAGATCCTGGGCAAGTGGTTCATATATTTATGACGGTTGCAGGGTCCCAGGGTCATGCGATCCGCTTTTGCGACCTTCCGACGAGCAAAATCAATTTGGAAATCCGGAGTCGCTTAACAACCGTGTGGCTAACTTAACAAATGCGATGATTCACTTAACAACTCTGGCAAGGAAAGTTCGTAAAATGGGACTTTTCTGCAGTTCTACAAATGCTTCACTTAGCAACATCCACTTTGGGCTCAATTGTGGCCATAACTCAAGGAACTTCCTGTAGTGTCTGCAAACGTTCCCTTTGGCAGGTAAAAGTCCCTTTGCAAAATGCTTTTTTTTTTTTTTATTTGATTTATATGCCGCCCATCTCCGGAGACTCAGGGCAGCTTACAATGCGTTAAGCAATAGCCTTCATACTTTTGTATATTTTTACAAAGTCAGCTTATTGCCCCCACAAACTGGGTCCTCAATTTACCTACCTTAGAAAGGATGGAAGGCTGAGTCAACCTTGAGCCTGGCGAGATTCGAACTTACTAATTGCAGCCAGCTGGAGTTAAATTACAATGCATTAGTCTGCTGAGCTATCCAGGCTCCTATGTCCTTTTATGTTCGGTCATATGTATTTGTTCCACCATGGTGATAGTGGGAATTCACACCAGTTATCTCCTGAGAGTAAAACTGGGTGGAGGTTAAATTCACTGAACATTGTTCATAAAAGGTAGAGTAATTTAACTAAAGTGTCAGTTCCTTTTCCAACCCTTTTTCTCCCCTCCCCCCCAAATGCCTAGGGTCGTAGAGGACGGGGCTCTATTTTTGTCTGGGCTTCTGGAAACGGTGGCCGAGAAGGGGACCATTGTTCCTGTGATGGATACACCAACAGCATCTACACTGTCTCTGTTAGCAGCACCACCGAGAATGGGAACAAGCCGTGGTATTTGGAAGAGTGTGCCTCTACCCTTGCCACAACATATAGCAGTGGAGCTTTCTACGAGCGGCAGATTGTAAGTAAACAGGGTAAAAACTTTGAAGCAGGACTTTACTTGGCTTCTGTTTGGCAAAGCCATGAGGTCTCCTGCTTGTAAAGAATGAAACTTTGCATTGTTTATGTGACATTACGTGGACTGTCCACTAATAGAAAAAGCTTCTGCATGGGTGTTGGGTAGACACATCCTTTGGCTCAGTCTTTGTAAACAGCAATGGTGTCAGCCTCCACTTTTACTGCTTTGGCTGCCATAAGAAACGGGAGGGGGGAGAGCTAGAGGGCCTGGCGGGGGAAGCGTGCTGGAGGACTTTGGAAGAAACGAAACTGAATCTTTGAAGTTGCTATTGGGTCAACCGTCGTGGCATACCTGATTGATGACGCTGCCAGACGTGCTTCCACCTGACCCTGGGAGACCTTTGGATTGGATGATTTACGATGGACAGTGGGAGGGGATGCTTTCTATATGCACTTTTCGCGCTTATTGCCTTTAATTTCAGCTTTCCTTGGTTGCGTTCACTTCATTTTCTAGTAAAAGTACCTTTCTCTATAAAACATGGAGTTTGGGTCATTCTTTCCCGGACTTTGAAGGAAGCACACCTGACAAATGGCTCATGCCCAATATTTTCTAGTTGTACCACAGATAATTACAACAATCTAATACATATCGATTTTACAGAAGATAACGTTGAAAAGGCACTACGCAGTCTAAAACCATCTCTATCTGTTGGACCTGATGGATTATGTGCCTACTTCTTAAAAAAGCTTTCCACTGCCATAGCAGAACCTCTAAGCATAATCTTGGAAAAATCTTTCAGGACCAGCTCCTTGCCCAATCTATGGTCACTAGCCACAGTCATCCCTATCTTCAAAAAGGGAGATCCCAGCTTAGTTGAAAATTACAGACCAATCTCTTTATGTTGTGTCACCTGCAAAGTCATGGAATCAATCTTAAGCAATCCGTTACCCTCCATTTGGAGACAAGCAACCTACTCTCTAACAAACAATTTGGTTTCAGTGAAAAATTATCCTGTAATATGCAACTCCTACACTGCAAAAAACATGGACTACACAACTTGATCAGGGCAAAGCAATAGAAGCAATTTACATAAACTTCTGTAACGCTTTTGATTCAGTGGTACATGACAAACTACTCCTAAAACTAAAATCTTATGGCATATCTGGACCCCTGCATAATTGGATAGCTGCGTTCCTGTCAAACAGGCAACGAGTGGTCAAAATAGGGA
This sequence comes from Pantherophis guttatus, assembly GCF_059756535.1. Classification (NCBI taxonomy): domain Eukaryota; kingdom Metazoa; phylum Chordata; class Lepidosauria; order Squamata; family Colubridae; genus Pantherophis; species Pantherophis guttatus. The sequence continues at coordinate 11,759,236 of NC_142075.1, read as the reverse complement.
AATGGTCAAATCCTGTACCTGTTAATAGCGATGTCCCCCAAGGCAGTGTTCTAGGACCAACTCTCTTTATACTTTACATAAATGACCTTTGCAATCATATCTTCAAGCCAGTGAATGACTATAGAAGCAATACAGATCACCTTGATGAGTTAAATTCCATAACAACACTAGTAGCATTGCCTTTGTTGTGGGAAGCCAAAATTCAGTGAAAATATTTTACACAAGACTACGGAGTCACCATGCTTCCTAGACTCCATAACTGCTTAAGGATAATTCATTTTGTTTATTACTCAGGTCCAGGTTAGACAGCTCTCCTTGTTGACAGATAGATCACAGAGGAGAGGACTAGCTCTGATTTTTTTTCTCAACGTTTTTGTTCTGTGGAGACCCAGCCCTACTAAACCTCTTGTTTGGAAGAGGTTAGAGCAGCTCAGATTATCTGATTTGACTCATTATTTTTTTTTTAAAGAATGAATGAAAGGCTTCCAACTATTGGAAGCCAAAGAACCGTTGGTATCTTCTTGATCCTGACTTTTTATGGTTGCACAAAATCTGGGCTACGCAATGTGATTTGAATGCCATTTCTCCCTTTCCAGATCAGTTGATAGTTACATTAGCTTTCTTCTTAGGTGACCACAGATCTGAAGAAGCATTGCACAGATGGCCACACAGGGACTTCCGTTTCTGCCCCCATGGTAGCCGGGATCATTGCTCTAGCTTTGGAAGCCAAGTAAGAATTCAATTCAACCTCTTGGGTAGACATCATTTGTTAAAGGGAGAAAAGTCGAAGAAAACATTATGCTAATCCAGTCTTGTATGCAACTGATGAAAGCATTCTGGGTGGTAGAGGGCCTACAGAGCTGGTTTCCTATAAACATTTTAGAACATGTTCTCTGCCATTCTGTGTTGTTGTTTTTTTCCATTTCAGTGTGTTGTTTCCTGCAAAGGCCAACCAATTTCTTTCCTTGGTTGCTCCATAGCCTCTGATATTCAAAGAAATGCACTCTGTAATCTGGATGGCAGCAGATACTCATATTTGCTCATAGCCTTCTCTGTGAATTTGTCTTTGAAGTCATAAGAGGAAGACATAAGAGTTTTGTTTCAAGATAATAGTGATGGTTTTTCTCCAACCTGATGTTGTGGCCCGCCGGCAGTCAGCGGAGCTGGCAGCAGATTCGGACAGTGAGGAGGTTGGGGAGGAATGTGGGCTAGTCCTGGAATCTGGGGAAGGCTCAGATGGGGGCTCTGAGTTGGAGGCAGAGAGGGGGTCCAAGGCCATCTGGTAGTTCTTTGCTGCCTCTGGAGTCTGACATCAGTGAGGCAGAAGAACAGCATGAGCCTGTCTCCAGTGTGCGCTTGCACAGAGCTGCCAGGAGACAGGAACAATTAAGAAAACAGGGTCAATTTGGGAGTAAGGCTTGGAGATAATTGGCCCCTCCCATAAGACATAAAAGAGAAGCGAACAGGACGTGAACTTTTGCAGGAAGCAATTAGTTCATCTGGTCAGTTAGAGCTGTGGAAAAGCTCTGTTTGACTCTGTGCTAAGTTTGGCCTTGCCCTGCGTGTGGCAATTAGTTCTCTGGCAGCATTCCAAGGGAGATAAGGTGGGTGTTTGTAAACACTCCCCTGCAAGACTGTTTGAAAAGCCTTTTGGACTGTGAATGACAATAATTCACAGCCGTATGAATTAAAGAGGTTTGCCGGGACTAAGTTTGTGCTGTATACTTTCTAAGGAA